>NC_056725.1:170499045-170809045 GCF_019279795.1 Protopterus annectens
TTCAGGGCTTGAACTCCCAGCCTGTGGAGGAGAATTTAGGGAACCTCAGCTTATTTGTAACTTGCATTATGGCCTTATCTTGCCCAAATATCTACTTGTAAATACTTCACAGACAATAGCTAATATCTTTTTAATCAAAATATATGATCTAAAGTTCAATATGCTAAGGCGTTTGATTATTGTTGCTTTCAGACTGAGTATACTGTATGATATTTGTTACCTTGTGCAGACCTGCAAAATTGTATTTCCTTTACTTTGTCAATACATCTTTAATGTTTTTATTTCACATGTACTTTGTTAAACATGGCTGCCTTGAATCTTGGTCATAGCTGAAAAGGGTCTTTTTTCACAAGCACAGAAAATGGGTATCATCCTCAGTACAGTTAAACCACTCGAGGTTCATTTTAAATCATGACGGAAGTGTGAAAATGGACACATTTATGCATTTGCTTGCAAAAAATACAGGTTATGAACATTTAAATGACCATATTTAGCTGTTGAACGGTTATGGGAAGTTCACACTCTACATATCTGATGATCAAGTGACCACATTCAACTAATGTGACCACTTCCTCAGTCATAATGGACAGTGACAGATTTTAGCAGCAATTGGGGAACCTCAGCTTCTTGTTTCTAAATTGCTATGTAGTTAGTGTTGAAATATGAAACAGAAGTGGGTTCTCCAAAATTAACCAGTGTCACTTTTATATTTCCTATTTCCCAGGCATGCATCAGAATAAGAAAAAAATGCTACAAGGGTTCCTCATTACAAAATTAGTAAAAACAATCTCCCACCTCCTTCAGCTATATGGAAACTGAAACTATTTTGCCTAATAATGAATGTATTATGTACATATGTTCTGTTGTTTCAGAGCTTAGTAGAAGGAGCGTCATTGCAGTACAGCTCAAGTAGCTAATGTAAATGTTTGTGCAGGATCCTGTACAGTGTTTTCATGATTTGGTGGTTGGTAGACATACAGTAAAGTCATATGCTTTGCATAGCTCTACTGCTGTTTTTTTAAATGATTGTGTATTGCATGCTTTCCTTCTGGTCCTTTGAAACGGCCCTCATACATGCAACAGTGCTGTCTGCCAGCACACAGAATTTTATTGCAATCAATACTGGGTGATGGCTTCTAATGAGATACAAAGCAGAAGACATAATAATGCAACCATTTGCACTACCCTATGGATGCTGTAGCCAATTTCAAAGCGTTTTACATAATAAATAACATTTTTGCTAAACTGTGGTGCAAAACAGACATGCTTTCACTTGTATATGGTGAGTTAAACTTTTGAGCTAATAATCCTTTAAACCCTTACAAATACTTCCTTGCTAATCTGTGGGCAGTAATTTGTTTTTTGTTCATCAAGTATCATACAGCTGTCTTAAAATGGCAATGCTTTCAAATAACGTGCAAGTGTCAAACACTGATCCTGCAGTAGTGATGGAAAGGAATACATCAGGTCAGTCTTATTCAGTCTCGCTTATTCTAATGTGTTAATGACTGACAGTTCTCAGTGCTGATGTGCTGTTAATGCATCTGAAAGGAACATGGTAGGTAGTTGGTGTCTGGGATTGAATGCTTAAACAGTTGGATTTTCCTGAGCTATGCAGTTTCAGTGACAGTCACTGCAGTCTGAGATATGTATCGTGGAAGTACTAATTACTGTTATGTTTATGTTTATACATTTCTGCATGGTCCAGATGGAGTGTCAGGAGGTCATCAATGTTCCTTAAAATGCTTGTTGTATGTTCAGTCACAGTATAAAATTGAGCCCCTCACAGCTACAGCCTTCTGCCAGAAAAAATCTTTTTATGCATACTGTTCATTCAGAATATACACAATATTTCTCATGTTGTTCTATCTTCATTTGTTATACACTGGAAGAATCAAGTGTAGTATTTTAGTGCTGTATATAATTTACTTAAAATATATGCAGCTTATTTGTAACCATGGTATTTTAATTGTAAATCTCAGCTGGAGTGTGGGGAGTGCCTTCTGTGTGTAGTCTGCATGTCCTCCCCGCGGTTGGGTGGCGTTCCAAAAGACATGTGTGAATGGGCATGCCTTCGTTAAAGGTTGGGCATTGAGCTGGCAACTCAGCACCATGAAAATCTACTGCCAATCATTAGCAGACAGGAATTCCACTGTGGCGACCCCTAACCGGGAAAAGCTGAAAGACAACAACACCTTTTCCACTTGTGCTGTAAATGAGGCAAGGCACTTTGCCCGGCACTACAGAACTTATTCATAACTCTAATAACAGCAGCAAGAAAGAAAGTAAGGGAGTGACTGATGGCAGCAGCTGGGCTTATAAACACATGCTGAGAATCAGCAAGGAAACAATAATTCCAAGAAAACACAGCCTAAAAATGTCCATGGTACTTAGTAGCTCATGAACACCAGTGTTTTTCTGAACTTAGTTTGCTTTGTAAAACTTAAGTCTTGAATGCCAATGGTGCCATATCCATCTGCTGGAGAACAACCACAGAATGTGTGAGATAACTGGAAACATCTGGTAAGATGGCAGCTTTTCTGTCTAGGGACACTTTTGTGAAAGATCGCTGACTGGCAGTGCTGAACCATGAGGCACAGCTTGTCATGCTTCCTGGGTGGCACTTTTTGGTAAGGTATGCAATGTTGATGCCTGTTAGACTGAGTGTGGTATTTAGAGCACTCCCAGAAGAGAGTAACTGATTGGTGCTGACATGGGGTTTATGCATTCATTATTATGCATTCACTTGCTTCGTTTCAACCATGCACCAGACAAGCTGCTATCTTGACAGTTGTCCTGCTGCGCTTGTCATGGCTTGCCTTAATACCTCGAGTTTTGTCCTCTACGAATCAGACGGGTCCTTCACTATTTTCTAAAGCAGGTCTTAGTTACAGTAGTTGCAAAAAATGTTGATTAGACCCTGACAACAGTTACCATCTAATCTGAAATCTGCCCCTTGTCACTTAAGTTCTTGATAAGGTGCTTTATAGATTCACTGACACCTGTTTACAGCAACATAAATTCGACGGGCTATTTTCGTCTGAAGTTTTAGATTCTCTGCGTAGTGGGATCACCTACTTTAAAGTCCATATTACTCTACTTGTAGTACATAATCAAATGTGCTGTTCAGTCTTGGTCTCTGAGCTGATGTTAGTTTATGAGACATCAGACTGTGGCAATCTGCTGGAGCAGTTAATGCAGTCTACTGGGAGTTGTTCAGAAGTGGTTTCCTTCCTGCCGCACTGATCACTTGCAAAGGGGTTGATTTTGGTGTTAATTCATCTTTAGCTTGCCCTCTGGACTGGGGAGTCCTATGCATAGTTCCATTCTTGGCACTTTTTTCACCACATATTTGGTGGCACGGGGTAGTACCACAAAGCACTGCCTCCACTTCTTTCATATAAAGAACATTACCTGGAACAAGCAACATTTACAGCCCATGATTTGGCTTTCCTCATACCTTGATTACTGCAACTCTCTGAACCTCGTGTTTCTGGACAATGAACTTAATTGCCTGTAACCCGCACCAAACTTCACTTCCTGGCTACGAACTTGTATCTCATATTATCAACACATTATTTATTTATTTTTCTTTGTTTACTGGGAATGTCCGACTGGGTAATCCATATTTTCAGCAGAGGCCCGGGAAGAAAAGCTCTATTTATTTACATTGCATTATACTAAGTTCCAGTCAAACACAGAGTAGTTACATTTCTATTTGCATTTATTCACAAACAGTAGTTACATTTATACATATACATTCTTACAGAGGTGGAAGTTACTAAAGAGAAAGCCCACGTACAACTTAGTGGATTTTACAGGCAGCAGTTATGTATAAAAATTGTTTTGTAATTCCAGTATGAGGTTGACAATATTATGCTTAAGGAGAGTATTTGGATAGTATTGTACAGTGAAAATGTTTTAACCCTGTGATGAGCATGTAATAGATCAGGATTGGTTAAGATGTTGTTTAAGCAGTGGTTTAAAACTATTGAGTTTGTTGGGGTGTTTTATTTGTACGGGGATGCTATTCAAGAGTTTAGCAATGTATTGGGAGTAAAGCAAGTGTCCTGCAACATTATTTGACTTATCTGTATGCAATAAGAATTTGGTATTAGAATGGAGGTCCCTTGCTGGACAATAGGGTAGTAATACATTTTGTAGAGCAGGGCGTTTTTTCTGGATAATAAATGAGTTTGTGTGCTATAGTCAGTTGTGAATACATTAAACAGTTGTGCAGTTCAAGCCAGTTTAATTGCTTTAAGCTAAGACAATAGTAGATCCTATGATGGAGACTGGTGGCAAATTTAGTTATTTTATTGTATCAGGAGGCAAGTTTATTTCTTTGAGTATTGTTTATGTTTGTTAGGATAGGAGTGGCGACGGGCGTATAAGAGATTCAGCAATAAGAAGGTGGTGGCTAGAGTTTTTCTTGCATGGTCTCTAAGGAATCCATTGATCCTATAATTATATTGCAATTTTTTGTGGATCATTCTTTGACTGTCTCTTTGGTTGCATTTCATCTAGCAAGTCCTAATTATCATCAGACCTGCCCTACAAGGCCCTTCCCCACTTTAAGAGATGATTATACTATACTGTCCTGGTAGTGCCCTATATTCTGCCACCCAGTGGCTGTTGACAGTTTCAAGGGTGGGTCTAAATTGTATGTGACTTATTCTTTTGCTTATGCAGCTTTTCATGTTTGTAATGTACTATGTAGAGGGCTTCATGAGGCCCAAGTGTTCAGTCATTTGAAAAGATCCCAAAGGTCTCATTTATTCCAGCTCAAAATTGAATTTTGCTAAATCCTTTATTCCATCAATAATATGTGTTTACACTAACTTAACATTTTTATATTGTCTGTGTTTATTTTATATATTATTGTTTAATAATCAACAGTTGAATAATCTTATATATATATATATATATATATATATATATACACACACACACACACACACACATATATATATATATATATATATATATATATATATATATATATATGTATGTGTGTATAAAACTGCCTACATTAAGAACCTATCATCATGACACAATTGTGCAGTCCACGTTCATGGTGCATGTATCTTAAGATGACATCTAGTTCCTACAGGGACATCTTGACCTTACTCTCAGGTGGTGTATCCCCCCCCCCCCGTCCTTGTAGTCCTTTATAGAAAGAACCACCATGGGTCAGCTTATTACAAACCAGTCTTACAACATTCATTCAGTCATTCTAAGTTACCTCTGATCTGTCTAACCTTATCCTACCCAACCTATACTTGAATCGATTTCCTTTAGTTTAAGATAATCCTCTCATAATTCTATTTTGAATTATTATTTGGCATTTCTTACCATTAAATTCTACTGCTGTCTCAAATACTGCCTATTTGTTTTAATGATATATGTCCTTCTTCCTTTTGAGAACTCAGTTGTCTTGATATTGTAATTTCCTCATCAAGTTTATTACTTCCTCTATTGTAGGAGCCTCCTATACTTTCCACTTTCTAGTTACGGCCTTCATAGATCTTAGCCACGGTAGTCATACTAACCCCATAGGGGTCTGAGTAACTATTGGCTCCCTGACAAAGTAACAAATATCTCCCTCATCCTAGTCCCATGTTTTCTCCTGTATTTTCTTTCAGTTCCTTTACATCAGTCTTAAACATGCCAATAGGCTACAACCCCCAAATATGTGCCTCCAGTCTCCTATATGTGCTCAAGTGCATCTCCAACAATACAGAGTAGAACAGTAAAACATCTTGTTCAATATATTTGGTGTGTAGAAATATTTATTCATGCATTTACACCCCAAAAATTGAAATAGTTCAGATTTAGGTACTCTGTGTGCAATTTGACAAATGTCTTGCCAATACTCACTCAAACTTTGCCTATTAGGCATTTTTCCCATGTAGTAAATGATATGCCTCTTTATACTTTCCTTGTCTATGTCTGTTAGCACCTTATATAGTCAACTTATTGTCTTAATTCTTATCCTATAATATGACTGTGCTTCTTGTAATGGTTAAATCAATTGAGGATTATTCTTACTGCACTATATTGTTTCCCTATTGCACTTACGTTCATAGGTAAGTACTAGGCTATCTGCCTGAGGGCATTTATAAGCCTAGCCAGAGTGTGTCAGCTTTCACCACCCCATTGATTAATTAACTGATCCTCTGTCAAGCAGAGCCAATGAGGTGATCCCAGGGGTGTATTTTCTGTTACCCATCAACTCGTCAAGGTTTTTCTTGAAGAGTGTTAGTGAGGGGCTCTGCCTGATATAATTTGGGATTTTGTTCCAAAGCATGGGGAGTCTCTGTGACAGGAATCTATTCCTCCAGCATGTTCTGTTTATTGTTGTGGTGAGGTTTAGCTCACTAGAAGGCGTGGCTTGCAGTGACATGGATTTCTTTAGGTGGAGCATGTCCATCAATTCTGAGTTGGACATGGCTTTGTAAGTCAGGCAGAGATCACCTCTGAGTAAGTAATATGCCACTGATTACAGCCGGAGTTTTTTCAGTTGGGCTGCATAGGGCATATGTTTGAGGCCAGTAATCCTCTTGGTGAGGTACTTTTGTGGTCTTTCCAGCTGTTGTAAGTGTCTTGTGAGGTACATCCTAAATGGGGCATTGTACTCTATGATGGGTCTAATGAGTGACAGTAGAGGGGCACTATAACCTCTTTATTTCTAGATGCGAACCCTTTAATAATTAGATGGGCCACATAGAAGGATTTCCTAACTACTTTGGCAATATGATTGTCAAAGGAGAGATTACTATCTACCTGGGTCCCCAGATCTCTTATTACCTCTTCTGTATTAAGGGGGCTTCCACCTATGTGGTAATTCGTGGGTGTTTTGTTTTTCCCAGATGGGATGACTATGCATTTTTTGGCATTTAGCTTGAGGCTATGACTTTGGCACCAGGTGTCCATCTCAGTAAGGCTCTTTTGGAGGATGTCCGTGTCAGCCGGAGAGTCAATTATGGCTCCCAGTTTGCAGTCATAGGTGAACTTCTTTAGCCATAGGCCTCCTGTGTTTGCCTGTACTTCTGAGAAGTATATGCCAAACAGTAGGGGTCCCAGGACTGAGCCTTGCAGGACACTACTTCTGACTGGTTTAGAGTCGGACCTGGAGCCCACTATTCTTACCATGTGAGTTCTGTCTGTAAGCCAGTTGGCAACCCATCTCGTGACGTAGGGGTTTATGTTCAGGCTGGTGAGTTTTTCTGTAATACCCGAGTGGGGAATGGTGCCAAAAGCCTTGGCGAGGTCAAGATAGGCTGTGTGAACCACCTTTCCCTCATCTATGTCCTTGGTGACTGTGTCGAAGAAGTCAACCAGGTTTAGTAGGCATGATCTGCCCTTAACAAAGCCAAACAGGGTTGGGTCAAGTGTTTGCAGGTTTCCAAGGTCTTTGCTAATGAGTTCCATGATGATGCACTCCATAGCCTTGCAGACTAGGCTAGTCAGGCTTATGGGGCAATAGTTACTGGGGTCAGTTGTGGCCCCTCCTTTGTGGAGAGGAATAACAGTTGCTGTGCGCCATTCTATGGGCACATAGCTTGTGGAGAGGCTGAGGTTGAACAGCGTGTTTAGGTGGGGGGTTAGTTCGTTCTGTAGTTCATGCAAGACACAGCCTGGGACACCATCTGGTCCAATTCACACTGTGTTTTTGGCTTTTGAAAGGGCTGTTTTCACCTGTGCGTCTGTGATTTTTGGGACACTACACTTTTCCGGTATTGTTGTGGGCCCTTTTGGAGGTGAGGGGGTGAAGTTTGCACTGAATCTATCTGCCAGGATGTTGGCAATATCAGTAGGTTCAGTATATTTTGTGCTATTTTGCACTAGTTCAGTGCATATCTGTGAGTTGCCACTTAGATTCTTAACATAGTTAAAGAAGGCTTTGTGGTTATCTTTTGAAAACTTTACTATTTTTCTTTCAAAGTGAGCCTTGGATGATTTCATGAGGGACCTTAGTTTCTTACTGATACTGATCAGGGATCTTTCCTTCTTGGGATTTGTTTTTTTTCTGAACTAGGTTCCTCCTTGTATTGCCTGTTTATTGCAGGGGTCCACCAAACTGGTTTCCTTCTTTAGAGGAGTGAGTCTTGGTTTTGCTTGGGATGGCATGATCCATGCATCCTTGTAGGTGCTCATAGAGTGCATTTGTAAAAGTTTCTGCATCTTGGGCAGCGTTATCCTTTAGCGTGGGGGCTGTGAAACTTACCACCTCTGTCTTAAGTAAGGTGAAGTTTGCTTTAGAAAATTTTTTTACTGTGGTTTCCTTAGTTGGGGGGGGGGGGTGTGGACATCTAGAGTGATTAGTTTATGGTCTGATCTAACCAGTGACGGGTTGACCTCCGGTGTGGAACATCTGTCACCCATGTTGGTGATGACCAGGTCCAATATGTTTTCACCTCTGGTAGGGGAGTTTACCAGCTGATCCAAAGGATTTGAGTTGATGAATTCTAGGAAGCGCTGGGCCTGGAAATTTGTACTCAAGTAGTTTTCCCAGTGAATGGTAGGGTAATTGAAATCTCCCAATATCAGGGTGTTCGGTAGGACCTTCATGTTTTCCAGTGTCTCCAGAAAGGTGGAGTGGTGGCCCTGGGTCATGGAGGGTGATCTATAGCAGGCCACAATTTGCATTGCAGATTTGCCCGATGTTAGTTGCACATGGATGATCCCAGATGTATCATGCTGCGCCACTAACCTGGAGGTGTAGGTATCCTTGATGAATATGGATACACCCCCTCCTTTTGTGTTTCAGTCTGTGTTCTGTGGCCGAAACGTGTGGTATGAGATGTAGCCCGGTAGTGCTGGGGTGCTCCCGGAGCCTTGAACCAGGTTTCAGTTACTGCACAGATGTCAACGTTCTCCGTACTGAGGAGTGCTTCGAGCGCATGCATTTTGAGATTTAAACTCCTGGCGTTGAGTAGCATAATCCTCAGTTTTTTTTTAATTGTGCTATTTACGGAGGTGGGTTTGACTTTTCAGCCTTGTCTAAAAAGGGCATTATGGGGGCAGCAAGAGCCTTGGCCAGTATTCGAAAGCCTAGGGGTGACAGGTGCAAGCCGTCTCTTGAGAAGCAATGCAGCTTGACGAGCATGTTGTCCCAGGCTGACATTCACTGGATCCCTTTTGAATGACACCAAAAGCTTAGCCAATTGTTGAAATTGATAATTTTTTTCTTTATACTGAAGTATCATTCTTGATGAGGGCAGGATGCTACTCAGGGTCAGGGTCATACCAGCCTGGGCTGCATGATCAGAGAGCTCTTCCATATCTCTTTTCATGTAGTCCAGGAAGGCACGTCTCAGGTCATTCACACCAACATGAACAATGACAGAGTCATATCTGTACTTGTTCTAGAGTGACCTGAGTGCTTGTGTTATGTGGCGGATTCTGACTCCTGACAGGCAGCTAACAGTAACCTTCTGCTTGTCCAGACTAGTGAGTGGGACATCAGTGTGCCTGACTATAGAGTCACCTACTACTAGTGTGTTAGGTATGTTATTTCCCCTTAAGGGCTGTGATTGTGCAGCACACTGATTTTGTGTTTTATGTGTTGTCTGGTTTGTGACGGGAAGTGCAGGTTGCTTGGGTGTCTGCTTTGGAGATCTCTGATGCTTTTGCAGGTTTTGATTTAGAGCCTCCGAGTATGATTTTGTATATTTATGTGTATTTTTTGCCAGTGCTGTTTTAGTAGGTCTGTGTGTGGCTGGAGGTGTGGTGCAAGTGTTAACCTTCTCCTCTTGACTGTCTGTTCCAGTCTTGGGTGGAGACAGCTTAGCTTCCAGTTTGGCTGTATAATTGCATCTCTTGCATATGTTAGTGTTTTGTGGTAGGAGGAGAGGGTTGTCTGTGTACATGAGGCAGTTGTAACATTGCCTCAGGATGCCCAGATTCAGCAGCTGGACTGGAGAGTGCACCTGAAGTTGCCCTTTGGTCATGCCTGAAGAGTAGGGTAAGCTGTTTAGTTGCTTGGTTGGTGAGGGGTGCATAAAGAGCCTTGCCCTGCTGGGCAATCAGTGTCAGGATATATTAGTTCTTGCTATTAGGTCTGAGCAAGTGCTGGGCTGTAAGATGCTTTTTGAGTGTTTAGGTTGAGAGTTAGACTAGTTTCAAGGGAAAAACTGAAGAGGAGACTTAGTGGAGCTGGGAATAATTTAACCGTAGCTAACCGGCACTGCCCGGTGCGTAAAACCATGCAAACGTGGTTTTTATAGTAGGGAAATGAAAGAGATAGAAATTAGCCCAAAATGGCCAATAAACTACTAATGTCTGGGCTGGAACCACTCCTCCAGGGACAGATAGGTTGCTCAAAGCTCCCCTCTCTCACAGGTAAACGGAGAAACTTCCTTCTATCCAAGTAAGGTATGGGCAACTCAGAAACTAGTATCACAGCCCTGAATTCAGCACTAACCTGAAAACTGGACTATACTAGCTTAGAAAGGCGGAACAAGGAATTTTTTTGTTTATTTTATTTATTTATTTCAGTTTGATTACCGGGGAAGTCCACTGGGCCAAGAAGTGCCCATTGTCAGTGAAGGCCCGGGGAGAAAAGCTCCACAAGCAATACAATGAAACATGGTTACATAAAGTTAGTGGTATAATACAAGAGTAAGATTCATACAGTCAGGAAATACATTTACATAAAATGTGCATAATGAGCAAGCGTAATAAAGCAATACAGTGCCGAGAAAAATAATGATAATACATAGATGTGCATAAAAAATTTGTTTTTTTGTTTTTTTGAAAAGATAAGGGAAAAACAGTAAAAAATACACTTAAAACAGCTTTAAACGACTACAAACGATCAGAAAATGCTATTGCACTTTAGTGCGTAGCCTACAACAGTTAAACAGATTATTTAAACAAAAAACAACTTTTTAAGAATGCAGGCAGTCAAATAAGTACAATATGTGAAAATAAAACAAGCTTTAAAATCACAATAAATGCTGCAAAATCTGCGTTTAGGTGGAAAACAGTTAATTACAGCAAGAAAGTACAGAAAACTGATACTTAATCACTCCAAAGTCTCTCTTCTAAGCTAGAAGGCTTGTATCAGTTTAAGGCTTTCTAGTGCTACCCAGTAGGTTAGTTACAGGAAAGATGGGAAACAAGCACAGATGTAGTCTTTTAAACCAGAAAGTTGAAAGAGATGGACAAACTATCCAAATGGTCAATAAACTACAATTTCTGGGCCAAGAACATCTCCTCTCATGGTAGACAGGCTCCCTAGTGCTTACCACTCCCACTGATAAGCTAGAAGGCTTTCTTCCAACACAGAAAGGCTTGCAAGGCTCAGAGGCTTACCAACAGTCCTGAATACAGCAACTCTGTATCTGGACTAGGCTAGTTACAGGAAAGGTGGGAAATAAGCGCAAGTGCTGCTTTTAAACCAGAACATTGAAAGAAATGGAAAAAAACTGCCCAAAAGGCCAATAGCTACAATTTCTGGGCCAGGAACCGTTCCTCTTGTGGTAGATAGACTACCTAATGCTTATCACTCCCACTGATAAGCTAGAAGGCTTCTCTCCAACACAGAAAGGCTTGGGGGGCTCAGAAGCTTACAAAGAGTCCTGGATACAGCAAATCTGTACCTGGACTAGACTAGTTACAGGAAAGGTGGGGAACAAGTACACTTTTCTAGAATAGTCATTGATCCTGAGCACTGCAGCCACACATTTCTCTGAAAGCCATATGTGCTGCATATCTCTTCTTACATCGTTCTCCTATCTCCACTTCTAAGTTGTTCCCAGTTACATATTTCCTCATTTTTAGGTGACCAGCCTAATGTTAGTGATAAGTCTATTCTAAAGTCTAGTTTCCCTCTGCCTTTACATAGTAACTCAAAATTCCATTACTTCTGCAGCTTCATTTTGATTCCTTCCACTAATAACCATCTTATCTGATGGCCATAATTGTTCTCATCTTCTCTTTTCCCTGTATGTCCCAAATCCACTTTTTTTTTGAATTAGACAGTTTTCTGGTTCATCTTTTTTTATGAGTACAATTTATACAACTTGAGAAAACATTGTTTGGAACATAAAGCACTTGCTGTTTTTTTAATTAAAGATTTACCTCTATTGTTCCAGTTTGTGTTTTTTTTTTATTTTGTTGTTTTTTTTGTCTTGAGTATCACTTACTGGATTTATTGACCTCTACTGTTTTTGTTATTGGTATGTCTAATCAAATAATGGTGTTCGCTAGAAATGTATATCCTGTCTAGCTTTGACCAATGTCCATGTTTCTCACAGTAATATGTATATTCTCCCTGCCTATCCTTTGATTACTTTAATCTATTAAGTCATGCATCTGACATATCCCGTTTTATCTACTTTCTGCTGTGATTTTGTAGATGTTTGGTCCTCCATTAACTTCTGTCATACTTGTCACTATATTCCAACTGTCAGTTTATACTAGGATGCCTGATGCTAAAATATGTCTCACAGCAGTTTTGGTCACTCTCGGTGGTAGATAAATGTTTCTTAAAGTAATCCTACAGTTTCCCCAATATCCCCTTATTAATACATATCTTCCTCTATTATCTTTATTTTTGTCTTCTATTTCTATATGGCAGTGCTGTTTAAGCAAAATCATGACTTTTCTTTCAACCCTCTACTGCTCCAAACATTAAATCCTTGATAGTATCTTTTCAGTAGTTGACACATACTCCTTAGGTCACTTAAATGAGTCTCTTGAATAAATATTACATTTGACTCACTTCCCCAAATGTAACGGAGTACTTTTCTTCTTCTCATCCGAAATAGCCATTCACATTCCATGACAGCAATTTTAGCATCCCTTTGCTGCTGCTAAGTTGAATTTCTTTCTTCCTGCTTTAAAATCTTTTGTTAGAGTCTGTCATCTATAATATCCATGTGACTCACTCTTTTCTATCTATTTCTTTCCCCAGGCAGGTTTCCTGTGTTTCCTGTATATGCAGCAATGCTAACCATTTCATCACTATTAACATTGTCTGAAAACTAAACCGACATAACATAACTATGTATATATCCCCCCACCCATTTCCATCATTGGTTTATGTTGCAGCATCCATGCTATGTGTACCCCTGTTAAGCAATTATGCACTTTAAGTGCTCCAAGCCCACTTTAATTTTTGGTTTTCTTTCTGTTTTAGATCTGCTTTGACTAGATCATATCCACTTCTCTCAACCTCCCTGTTTCACCTTTATAGTTTTGGATGTGATTTCTCACCCCTCCTAATGTTAGTTGTCATTTTATTCTAAGAATTTAACCTTTAATCTAGAAACTAACTTAAAATGTTGAATATATTTGGTATAAACCTTTGACAATCATACCTCTCAAACTCTTAGCACAAGAAATATGGGCAAAGCCTAAAATAATCCGGAGACAAAGACAGACAAAAAGATAGGGACATATTTTAAATATTGCTCTTATAAACTTCAAATGTTTGTATAATAAAATATTTTATGTTAACCTGCATTTTTCTGAAGGGAATAAAGCCTGAAACCTAAATGTCTATCATTTAGTGACTTCAATCCTCAGTGATTTGCCAGAAAAGCTCAAATTATATGAGGAACAGACAAAAATATGAGGCAAAAATCTGGATATTCTGTGAAAACTCTGGAGAGTTGAAAGGTAAGTCGACAATTCAGTTTGCCCTCTAACCATATTTTTAATAATTCCAATAATGTACCATGTACTACCCTTCCTACGTCCTTCCTTCCTTTCTCTTTTAAAAACATTCCTTGCCCCCCCTTACTTTAGTTATAACAAATGTAAGAGAGAATCAAATTTTACTCGTGAATCAATTGATTCATTCAACAACCCTACCTCTCTAGGCCAATCAGTCTCCCACTTCCCATGTCAGACTAATCCATGATTATATTTGTATTGCTCATTATGTGTCTCTAATCATCACCATCATCATCATCATCACTTTTTCCCTTCTAACTTTCTAGCAAGTTTTCTTTTATACATGGGGATACAAAATAATCCTTGACAATCATGCATCATATATAAACTTTGCAGATATTATTCTACTAATAAAACAAATGAACAATGCCCTCATTGGACCAAAAGCTTAAAGTCCAAAAGTATATGTCACTGGTTATTCCAGTCCATGCCAGCCCATGTTGGCCCGCATTCTTTTCCCCAACCTGTGATTTTGCCTTAGCTTTGAAATATTGCACCTATCAAAACCTTCAACCTCCCCTTCTACATTTAAGTCAATAGACCCCATTGCAGTTCTTTAAATCTTGTAGTGCCAGGCCTCTGATCAATTCCAGCTCCTTTTATTCTGCTTCATCTGACAGCTCAGCAACTTCCCACAGTATCCTGTCATTGAGTGTTATCTGGAGGTTCTCTCAAATTGTTTGGGCCTGTCAGTTCACTTCCTTTGGCCTCCCTTCCATTCCATTCTTTGTTTGACAATGGGAAAGGGGTTCATTGTCCACCTTTCCATGAGTACCTTACTTTGCCTCATTATGGTCTGTTTTTCTTTTTCTTTTTCTTGTTGTCTAGTCTTTACACTACTGTCCCTGCTCCTGAAACTACTTATACCTGTCTAATTCTGCATAGAATGATTGTTTGCCCTGCAGAAAAGACACTCGAAAGATGGCATAATTAACCAGTTTAAACTGGAGGTTAAGCTGTCTGCACAATTTGAAATATGGAATGAACCTGCTTCTTCTAACTCTAGTTCCTATTGTAAACTTGTGATCCACAAACACTCCTTGTTGCCCCACCGTAAGAATTTTCCCCTTTTGCCACTGTTCACAAAGACATGTTTCCTTCGGGTGATAAGTTTGTACCTTAATGATTACCACCGTGGAAAATCTCTGACCAGATCATTGAGGGGAGAATACTCAATGCTCCAGCAAGATATTCTTTGTTGAGAGACCCAACCATTGATAAAAAAGATCCACCATGAATCTCATGCAGTTCTTATCTTCTGATTCCCTCCAAGATGTTACATTGGACATTCTCTCTTCTGCTTCTATCTTCAAGCTCTTGTAATTTCAGTTCGCACTCTTCCTTCATTGCCATTAATTACACATTTCCCTGTAAAGTAGGGCACCACATTCAACTGAATGTCTGTTCAGCATTTCCTCCACTTTCATTTTTTATTCATTTTTTCATGTAGTCCATAAGGGAGTCCCCTCTTTGAACCATCTCTGAATACAACTTGTCTATCTTGTCACATAAATCCTTCCTGTCTTGATGTTTGGCCGAACTTGATTCAGACATTGCACTGCGGGTTTAGTCTGCATAACTGCCCTCTGTTTTCCTGCATTTTTACTGGCACCGGCTTGCTTTCTATTTTTTTTTAATATAAATTTACCTAGGGATGCCTATATAGCAATGATCACACTGCTGTATCTAGAAAGGTTAAGATTAATACTGACATCTTTCTTTTCTCTTACGGTATTGACTGGGAGCAAGTCTCTTGTAGCTTTCTAGTCAGGTGCCATATGGGAAATCTAGCAGTTAAATACTCTTGAACTTGAAAGCTACAGTGAAATGGACACTGGATGTTATAATGTATCCAAAGCTACACAGGCAATATAAACTTCAAAAAGCCCATTTTATACTAACACTGTATGACTTGTAATAAAAAATCGAAGACATCATTTCAAAGCGCAGTGATTTCATTTGGCTTGCTGACACTGTGACTACTATTTGTAATACTACTGATAAATGTTTGCAATGATCTGTCAGTAAATGGCCATCGCAAATCGAAAGAACCAAGCAAACAGAAACACTTCTTTCCTCTATGGAAAGAGGTAGTGCTAATTGCACTTTACTGACATTTGTTGACAAAGATACAACCAATTACCAACTTTGAGGAAGGAGAGGGATAAATGCCTGGTGTCCCGACAGACATGTATAAACATCCTAAGGTGCAAAATGGGTCATATTAGGGTCTAATGACTCCCAGCCAGCAGATTCAGGGAGAACAAATACAGATGGTATTCATAAGTATGAATGTGTGTGTAAGTATTCAGATTATGGATTTACAAGAAACACTTTTAACATCAGATTTTCACCCTCCAGACAATACATTATCAAGAATAAATGTCAGGATTTGTCCATATTAGCATATATCTGAATGACTCTTATTGAATTCTCATTTATATAATGGATAACACAGGAACCATGGAATTAATCCCATAATCAGTGGTATGAGCAGCTTCTGCTCTCAGTTTGTATTTTATTTTCAGCTGTTATTACCTGTGACAGGATGTATGAAAGTCATTGCTAAAATTTTCCTATGTGAAATCATTTGGAAGATGACACTTAGCAAACATAGCTTTATAATTTCATTTATAGTAACATGGAGTCCTGCATTTGGAATGCTTCTTTCCTGGTTTATGGTTTAGGATTCATGGGATTTGCAAGAATTTCAGGGCTGTTTAATCTCATGATCATTTACACCTTGCCACTACCCATGCCCAGGCTGTACTCCATTTCTACAGGGGTGTAGAGCCAATTAATCCAGGGGTGCATTTGCAGGAACCCCTCCAATCATCTAAGCTTCATTTAAAATATATTGTATCAAATAACCTACAGGGGCAGTTTTTTCAGAGGTGGGGGAGACTCTGCATGATGAATCTGTCTCTCCATTGCATTTTATTTATCAGACTGTGAGTACTTAGGGCCTTGGTTCTGTTATTTGTAGATCTATTACACTCACAGAAATACAGCCAAGACAACTTGGTCTTTAATGCCATGGAAGGCAAGGCATAGACTTTCCTTTAAGTGTCAATAGGATACTGAATAAAGGAACATAAGAGCAATTAGGAAACTGAATAAAGGAACAAAGGAATATAAGAGTCAATAGGATACTGAATAAAGGAACATAAGAGTCAATAGGATATTGAGTAAAGAAACAATGCTTCCAACCACTCATAGTAGATCAGGGTCCTTAAGTCCATTATCTTCTTAGTTAGGAACCTTTGGGATTTTCCTAGTTGTTTTATATGTCAAGTAAGGTGCATCACAAAGGAAACAATGTCTTTATTAAACTGACCTAATCAATGCTGAATATAAGGGAACAATGACATCTTTAAATATGGATTATATTCTGTTATATTATCAAACCATGTTCCAAGGAAAATAACTACATTTTAATTTGGTAGTGAGGTACAGTCTATACTGCATAGTGAGGGGGAGGAGTTGTTTACCAAAGATGGTGATGTTGTAATTTTGAATTTAATTTGAGCCCCTTTTCAGAGCACCAGGTATTTACAAATGTGACTTCTTGCTGAATGATTTGGGTACTAGAGGAGAGGAGGACTTGACAATAGCTCTTATTTTGCAGTTAAATACAGGCTTAGCAAGAAATCCTGTTGTTGACTATAGCTTAGATCCCAACACTGAGCCCTAAGGGACACCAGTGGTTAGCTTCATACTTTCTGATGAGATGCCTGCAATCTGCACTGTATGAATTCTTTCTTTTAGCCAGTTTGCTATCCATCTTACCACACAGGGATTGATATTTAAAGCATTTAGCTTATTTACAATGCTTGCATGGGGTATAGTGTCAAATGCCTTGGCTAAAATCAAGATACATGGTGGGACAAACATGACCACTGTCAACAACATGTTTTAACTCTCTCTAGAACCAGATTTATTAGATAGGATCTTCTCTTGACAAAGCCAAAGTGCTGATGGTCAAGCATAAAAGATATTTGATATCCTAGTTCATGAGGTCAGTTATAATGTATTCCATGACTTTATGGATGATGCTTGTCAAGCTGATAAGTCTGTAATTCCCAGGGTCAGTGATAGGGCCACCCTTATGTAGGGGTATCGCTGCTGTAGTACACCAAACTTCAGGGACAAAACCTGTAACTAAAATTAGGATGGACAGTTGGAGGCTGGCACTGTGAAAGTGTCCTTGGTACTATTTATAGAACATCTGGGGAGAAGCATAAACCTAAAGTAGAAGGTGTTTGAGGGTATATTCAGCAGATCTATTTGTTTATTTATTTTTATTATTTTTTTTTACTCCAATCAAATGGAAACATGGCTGGACAGGAATGTATGAAGGTGCGAGGACCTTGTGCTCCTTATGCTAGATAGGAGAATGTTTCTTTTTTCCTCTTACATAGAGTGGGAGGCAGTAGGGTGGACCTAATGCTCTCCTTTAGGAGACAAGGAAGCAGCACCAGCTTGCAGAATGGACCTTTATTTTTGCTACTCCACCTAGTGTTGAGAGGAACCACATTGGAGAATGTCACCAGGTACCAAATGAGCCAACAATGGCTCTGTATCCAGGTATATATTCAGGTTTCATGGAAGAAGTATTTTTGATCTTAGACCACACCTTCAGTACACCTTCTGTTGTGATAATAAGTGGTATTAGAGACAGGGTCTCAAGAAAGTTGATTTGGACAGTCCTGTGGTGGTTTATAGTCCCAAAAATACTGGTAGAATTATTGCAAGTTATGTACAAGGACCAAGTGACTGAAGTGTGTACAGTGTCCGGTCTCACAGATGGATGCAGCATGGTTCAGCTCTGAGCCCACTCTTGTTCATACTAGTGATGGACTACATTGCAAACAGGTCAAAGGGAACAGATCAACAAAGTTGCTGACTGTAAGCAGATGATGTGGCATTACAGGCAGACGGAACTTCAGCAAAGGATAGGGGAATGGAATGAAAAACTGAAGGCAAGTGGTACAAACTGAGCACAGATAAGACAATTGTAATGGCAGCAATGGGAGAAATAAATAGAAGTTGGGAATGGAAATAAAAGGGAGAATAGCAGAAAAAGTTAACAGCTTCAAGTATCTGTGAGGGTGACTGGGGAGAAGGGAAGTCTGAATGAGGAGGTCAAAGCTAGAATTCGATGGACTGCAGCCAAATGGCACAATGCCAGGGGTAATGTATGACAGAAGAATGCTAAAGAAACTGAAGAGTAAGGTGAACAAAAATGGTGTGACTCGTACTACTGTATGGTGCAGAAACCTGGACAGTAAAGACAGAGCAGTTGATGAAGCTAGAGATGATGGAGATGAAACGCCTATGGTGGGTGGTGGGATGCACACTGTAGGACAGAGGAAGAAATCAGGATATAAGTGCAGAAGCCAAAGTAGCTCCAGTTTCAGAAAAGGTCAAAGAGAACAGATTACGGTAGTTCTGGCACATGTGCAGAAAGGCAGAAGACAGTCTGATGAACAGGATTTGGGAGAGACAGGAAGAAGGCAAGAGGAAATTAAGGTATCCAGCAAAGAGGTGAATGTATTGTGTGAGAAAAGACTGACAGGCATGTGTGTCAAAGAAGGTAGGAGAATGACATTGAATAGAAAGAGGTGGCGACACCCTGAGCCCATGTAGAAAATGGGAAAAAGAGGGTTGATGATGATGATAAGAGATTCTGGGATTTTTTAGCTTTGTATAGAAGTCTTGGAACAAAGCCAGTTCTCAGGATATGGTTAAAGAGACCGCTAAGTGGGTCTGCTAGGTCCTGTTTTAAGTTGCTTAATAAGCATCCTGGGATGTTATCTGGTCCCACTGAGGCTGTGTTTTTGGCCTTGGAGAGCACAGATTAGACCTGATCTCTAGAGATACTAGGCAGAGGACTAGTGTTGTGTATGCATTGGGGTATGGCTGGTGGGGCCAGGGTTGTGAAGTTTTCACCAAATCTCTCAGCGAGCAGGCTGGCAGTTTCTTCCAGTGTCATATGAGTGGTACCACCTATTACCAGTTCTGCACAAAGATGGGCATTCCCTTTAGGTTTCAGTTGTAGTTAAAGAATGCCTTATGATTATCCTTAGCTAGGAAAGCTATTTTAGCTTCATACTTAGCTTCAGAGGATTTTACTAGATGCTTTATTTGCTTGTTCAAACTGAGGAAGGAATTCCTACTCTTCTGAGTCAGTTCCCTCTTATTCTTAAACATCAGTTTCTTCCTCTTCTTATATAACCTGTTTATACTTGAGGTTCACCAGGGTGGCTTGTTTTTTTGCGAGCACCTGGTTTTGATCTGGTCAGGTACAGCCAAGTCTATACAGCTGCTTAAGTATTTTTACAGGTCATCTGAGTCCACCTCTGCATAGGAGTCGTTGTCTGTGAGTGGGGGGTATAAAACATTTTATACCATTGCTTAGTAGTCTGAAGTTAGCTTTGGAAAAAAATCTTCAGTTTTTTTTGCTCCTTGGGGGTGTCAGATCCAACAGTTACTTCAAACAAGACAATTTTATGGTCTAGCCTTACCAGGGAGGGCATCACACAGGGGGAGTGCAATGACTTCCTGTATTGGTTAGTACTATGTTTAGGTCATTTGATTCCCTTGTGATGGTGTAGACTATCTGTTTATGAGCATTTGAATTAACAAAGTCCAGGAAACGTTGGGTGAGCATGTTTGCACTCATATATGTCACTCATCTGATGGAAGGATAGTTGAAATCACCCATGACTAAGGTGTTGAGTTGGTTGGAGAGTTATTCCAGTAAGTCCGGGTAGGTGATGTGCTTTTCTTTGTTCATGGTGGGGGGCCTATAGCTATCAATGATGTGGTAGAGTATTTTTCTAGAGGTAATTGGTTCAAGTGAGTCATACTTGTTGACCAGTCTCGAAGTGTACTTGGCTTTAATGAAAATAGGTATCCCTCGCTCCTTTGGTTCTTTCACACTAATTTTGAGGTCTGAACATGTGGAAGGCAATGTATCCTTGCACAGCTGGGGTGGTCTCTGCAGCCTTCAACCTTATCTCAGTTACTGCACAAACATCGGTATCTTCCAAGGTGAGGAGTGCTTCCAGGGAGTGCAGCTTCATGTTTAGACTTCTAGCATTAAGCAGCAGAATCTTGAGTTTACATTGTCTAAAAAAGGCACTATGAGAGACACAAGTCCCTTTGCCAGTATCTGAAAGCCTAGAAGAGACAGGTGCAGACCATCTCTGGCAAAGCAATGTGGTCTGTTGGCCATGTCACCCCAGGATGACAGATACTGGATCCCCCTGATCTGACATCAGAAGCTAAGTCAATTGTTGAAGTCAATCATTTTTTGTTTATACTGTGGCATCATCCTGGGAGAGGGTAGAATGTTGCTTAGGGCTAGGGTCATACCTGCCTAGGACACATAGTCTGAGAGTTCAGTCATGTCTATCTTCATATAGTCCTGAGAGGTACATTTCAAGTCATTCACTTCAACGTGAACTATGCTCGAGTCATTATGGTACTTGTTGAGTGACTTGAGTGCATGCATGATCTGATGGATCCTGGCACCTGACAGGCAGCTGACCATGACCTTGTCCTTGTCCAGCCTGGTGAGAGGAACATCTGTCTGTCTAACTGTGGAGTCACCTATGACCAGGACATTTAGTTTAGAGGTGTTTTGCCTTAGGGTCCTTATTTGATGAGACACATTTGTATGTGTTTTTATGTGTAGTGGTTTCTATTTGCATAACAGTGTCTGCACGTAGTTTACATTTGGGAGGTCTCTGAACTTTTGGTACACTTTTAGTGAGCACCTCCACATATGTGGGTGTATGTGTCATGTCTTTAGTTTACGTGAGAGATGAAGAGTGTGCAATGGCAACCTGTTTGGTATCCAGTGTGTTGTCACATGAGAGAAGTGATTCCAGTTATATAGTGTACTTACATCTCTCACATAGGATATTTGTTTGCTGTAGGAGGAAATGGTTGTCAGTATACATGAGGCAATTACTACATTGCCTCAGTATTCCCATGACAATCAGGGTGACCAGAGAAATGATGGAAAACTGTCTCTCCATTATAGCAGGTTTTTACCATATGAGCTATTAGGGAAATGAGTGGGCAAGACTGATCAGTTTTGTGCAAGGACTATCAAGCTATTAGGACAAGGAGTGGGCTATATTGACCAGGTTTTGCACTAGGACTGTCAGGGGTTGTTAAATTGAGAGTTGTGGATGATAGGTGTGGCAACACTGCTCAGTGAACAACTATGTCGCCTTTAGTACAACAGACATGCTTGTGAGGTTCTACTGACAGTTGTCTAGGGAAAATTGTATTTCAAGGTGTTTGCATCTATACAGGGCACCTCTAACCCCTGTTGGGTGATGCACAGTGACGAGTAAATGCAAGGCTTAAATACAGTCGAAATTAAACAGTTTTAAACTAATCTACCAACAGGAAAGTACACAATGAACCTTCCTCCAGCAATCACCTGCTCAGACAAGGCTGGATCCACACTCTTTTGCCACAAGGGTGCAGGGGAGCCTTTCTTAATGTAAGATGGCTGGTTTAATGCTTGAGTGTAATAAAAACAGGCTAGATTCAGCAGGTCTAAATCTAGACTATGCCATCTAGGCTGAAAATACAGTTGAAAACAAGTTCATATGCAGTCACAATGGTTAAAAAGTAGAAAACAGTGCAGTGATCAGATACAGTGAAATTTAAATAGTGCAATAGCAATGCAAAATATACTTATTTTCTTGATGAAGAAATCTCATGTGTTTCCTCAACCTAAACAGACCAGGCTACCTCCAAGTGCACTAGATGGAAAATTTACTGATCTCTTGATGTAAAAGCAATAGCTTGCTAGAGTGTAAGAATGCACTACTTTATCCAGCAGCTAGCTAGAAAATGAATTCAGCTCAAGTAAATCAGTAGAACAGACAATGAGAGGCAAAATGCACTTTTTCAATACATTTATAGTTAGTTTATCAAGTACATTTAAGAATTTTATATGATCATCAGGGGGCTTAGAAGGTGTCCTGTAACAGTCAATAAGTTAATAGTTTCTCTTGTTTAGGGTAATCTGGAGTTCTATAAGTTCATTTTGTGGGTTCGATGGAATCTGCTTTGAGGTAATATGGCCCTTGAAAATTATGAAGAGGCCACCACATTTGTTTTCAGGTATGAAAGTATGGTAAGTGCAAAACCCAAGTATTGAGAGAGTGATGTATTTATATTTAAACCAAGCCAAACATAGATGCTTCCAAAATGCACGAGAGCCTCAAGATCAGGCAATTTGTTTTTGAGACTTTTGGCATTAAGAAACTATACCTTAATGTGATCTAGACTGTGGCAGACAGAGCCAGGAGAAGTTTGATCAGTGTAAATAGATAGATAGATAGATAGATAGATAGATAGATAGATAGATAGATAGATAGATAGATAAAGTAGATAGGTTCCCCAGTACTGGTCAACTTTAACAAAATTGACCTTTGTATTGCAGACATACTTTGGCAGATGGACAACAGTTGCATGAGAATGGACAATCCCCAAGTTGAGGAGCATACCCTTTCTCCAGCGATTTTGTGATCTTGGAGTTAGTATATATAATAAGCAGGGGGTGTGGGGGTGCAGGGGGCTTGCTCCATTGCAAAAATAGCATTTTTTAGCTTTTAATTTTATGAAGAGTAACCTCTGAGAAACCTTGTTGCATGCAAGGAAGCATTTTGAGAATTTGCTTTGAAGTTACTGTGCTGATGTTAGCCAAGTCAACATAACGGTCATTTGACGGATATATACCTTTAATGGGAGGCTTCTGAAGGGCAGAGGCTTTTGAAAAATGTTAAAAGCAGTATACATTGTAAGAATAAAAGGCTATTGGGTCAGGATAACTGACAGAGAGTTTCTATGGGGAAAAATATTTGCAGTTGAGGTTAGTATATCTATGGAAATGTCAGTCTGGATTCAAGTAATGCTTCTTGTAGGAAAGCATTTGCACTTGGCTTGTTGAACTGTTTTTTTTTTTAGTTGCTGCCTAAAAATGTTTTAGGTACTGGCTTCATGGACTGTTTCAGGGAGAGATTCCTGGATATGAAGGGATAAGACAGACAGGAGTGATTGGTAGTGTGCAGTTTGTTTGATGGGGTTAGAAGTGACAGTGTCAGATTGTAAAGGGATACAGTTTGGTATGTCTGCTGCAAATGCTGGAAAGTTATTTGTATTAAGTAGTTTATAGATCAAGAAAGCCATAATGATGGACATTGTGTATGTGACTTCAAGACCGTGAACTTTTTGTAGGGCGGAGCAGTGATACTCCCTTTTGGAATCTGCACTTGCTATTAGCTGTTGTTTGCAGGACTTTTGGAGTTCTTAAAGGAGGCATGGGCAAAGAGCTGTAGACCCTAATCAAGCTGGGTTAGGAGGACATCTTTACCAATAGCAGTGAAAGAACGTGTAAGATTTTCCACACCCGGAATAACCAAGTAACCAAGCCCAACGGCGAGAAGTAACACTGCAAGAAAAAAAAAAACACTGCTCCAAAGCCACAAAATGGTATTTTAATAAACAAATGTAAGAGCTTTCATTTCCAGTGCTACAGAAACACCATCAGACAAACAGATACACTAAATCACATCCATTAAATACCATAAAAACATCACTTCCTTAAGAGATTAACCTCACTTCCTTGAGGGGGTGGGGCCCAAGTGCAAGGCATGTATACAACATCTTGTGCAACATCTCACTTTCTAAGAAAGTGGCACCAAAGTGCAAGATACAAAGTTACAAAACATTTTGTTACCTTCATAAAATACTAGTGCATTTTGAATACTAAAAGCTAAAAAACATATATACAAACATAGAAGTTAATGCCAATAATAAAATTGCATTAGTTGCATTGTATACTAAAAAATGCATGCCATTTGATAATAAAAATCAAACAATACCTGCTTTCAACTTTAAAATAGGTTTGATTGATATGTACTCATTAAGCCCTGGGGGGGGGGGGGGTAGTGGCATTTAAGAGAACTTGCCAATGAGTACATATCAATCAAATCTATTTTAAAGTTGAAAGCAGGTATTGTTTGATATTTATTATGAAATGGCATGCATTTTTTAATATACAAAGCAACTAATGCAATTTTATTAGTGGCATTAACTTCCGTGTTTGTATATATATTTTTTAGCTTTTAGTATTCAAAATGCACTAGGATTTTATGAAGGTAACAAAATGTTTTGTAACTTTTATCTTGCATTTTGGTGCCACCTTCCTTAGAGATGTTGCATAAGATGTTATATAACATGCCTTGCACTTGGGGCCCACTCCCTCAAGGAAGTGAGGTTAATCCCTTAAGGAAGTGATATTTTTTATGGTATTTAATGGATATTATGTTTGTCTGATGCTGCTTCTGTAGCATTGGAAATGAAAGTGCTTACATTTGTTTTTTTTAAATGCCATTTTGTGGCTTTGGAGCATTGTTTTTTTTCTTTTTCCCACACCCAGAATAGTAGTAACAAGTTAATTTTAGATTTTATTTTGGTAATATGTGTTTGGTAATCTGGGTTTTGATGTAACTAAATCCAGAGGGATTTGAAGTTAAGGGTGATCTGTAGTATTTCTTTAGAGTTGCACTTAATGGACCATCTGTGTGTGTTTGAAGCTTGATTGTGCTTTGATGCTAAGATTACAGTTTTTTTAGTGCTATGGATAAGTTTCTGTTTGGTAAGCCATCTGGAAAGGTGGGTGTGTTCCTGTTCCAAGTTTGTTTTGATGGGTTACATATTGGGCCTACCTAAAGAATGACCATGTCATCAATGGGGAGGTTGCTGATGTATAATGAACATATTATAGGTGACAGGACAGGTCATTGTGGGACTTCTCTGGTGAGAGGAAAGAGGGGTAAGCAGATGGTACCTATTTTGATTTTGAATCAGTGGTTGAGCAGGACGTTCTTGAACTGGAGAGGGAGTCCTGGCTAATACTGTTAGAAATAAGGGAGTTAAAGATGAGGTTGTGATACACTGGGTGTAAACCTTTAGTAAGGTCTATGAAAATCACACTGGCAGACCATCCTTTGTTTGTCTTAATCAAGATGTCAGCAGTCAGCATAGAGTATAATTTTAAGTGGAGGAAAATCCCCCAGGAGGGTTTTGATAAATAATGAACTAAACAGAAGTGGCAGGATAGATCCTTGTGGGACTTCTCTAGTGGGAGGAGAGAATGGTGAGCAGATGGTGCCTATTTTGAGTTTGAATCAGTGGTTGTGCAGGAAGTTCTTGAAGAAGGGGAGGGAGTGCTGGCTAATGCCACTGGAGATATGGGAGGTAGAGAGGAGGCTGTGGTCCACAGGTTGAAATTCTTTGTAAGGTCTACAAAAATAGCACCAATGAATGACAATCCTTTGTCCATGTTCATTAGGATTTCACTGGTGAGAATGAAAAGGACTGTCACTGTGCTTCTGCTAGACCAAAATCTATGTTGATTTTATGCAAGTATGTTTTTATGGATGCAATAGAACAGTTGGGTGTAAAGCAGTTTTTCTAGTATTTTACCCAGGTAGGCTAAGGAATGAATTGGTCTGAAGTATTTTGCATTTTCGGGATGAAGGACTTTTGGAGTGGGGAAAACTAGCTTCTAAATGTCTGGCA
Organism: Protopterus annectens; assembly: GCF_019279795.1. NCBI lineage: Eukaryota > Metazoa > Chordata > Ceratodontiformes > Protopteridae > Protopterus > Protopterus annectens. The sequence goes on from NC_056725.1 coordinate 170,525,353, forward strand.
TTATATAAGTGGAGAGGCAGAGATTATATAGGTGATTGAAAGGGGAGAAGTTGCTTTTGCCACAGGTATATGATCCACAATAGCAAGTTACCTGAACCAGAAAGTGAGCTGACAGTCGAACATTAACCAAGTGTTGAGGCCAATTATCTTTTTTGTACTCAGTTTTCATTCCTGAAGATAAAGTGCTCCAGTCAGGACCACTGCTTTGACTGCATTTGTCATATGCATGAGGAGTTACAATACATCTCTCTGATATCCCTTGGGATTTTGTATCCCAAGTAATTCACTCCCACATGAACCACCACCATGTCATAGTCAAAGTTACAAGGTGAAAGTGTCTTTAGAGCCCTTGGGATGTCATTTAGAGCCCTTGGGATGTCATAAAACTTGGCACTCAAAAGACAACTCACCAATACTCTGCCTTTGTGCAGCCTTCTGATTGGAGAATCAGTGTGCCTAGCTGTAGAGTCAATTATGACTTAGACATTTTTGTTAGTACTGTGGTTTGGAGTAATACATTTGAAGTTATTTGACTCTGTGAAACATTGCTGTAAGCATGCATGAAGGATATAAGGTACTGGGTTTTTGCTGAGACCTAATCTTTCTATTTCTGGCTTCAGCTTCAGAATAAGACATTTAAAATGGTTATGTCTGGACTGCAGTGAAGGTGTGTGCTGCTCTTGGACTATGTGTTTTAGTGAGAGAAAAACATCTAAATTAATTAAATAGTTCAACTCTCACAGACTGAATTATTTGTTTTTAGTATTAGTTCGTTATCTGCAAGCAGAGGCAGTTTCTGCACTTCCTGAGGATACCCAGATGTATGAGAATAGCAACAGAAGGGAAACAAGCAGGCTGACCTTCCATTTGTGTCCACTAAATTGGAGAAGTTAAAAAAAGTCATGAAAATCTTCTTCTACTTCTTCTTCTTTCAGCTGTTCCCGTTAGGGGTCGCCACAGCGCATCATCTGTTTCCATTTCTTCCTGTCTTCTGCCTCTTTCTCAGTCACACCAACCACCTGCATGTCCTCTCTCACCACACCCATAAACCCTTAGGCCTTCCTCTTTTCCTCTTACCTGATCTTATCAAAATAATATTTTGACTGTCTTTTTTGTTTGTGTTTTACTTCTTGTGTTTTAACACTAGTCAGCAATTTTGTTTTATGATTTGGAGAAGTTAGTTGAGAATCACACAGAGTAAACTATATGTAAACTAGATGAGTAAACGTATGGAGGAATGTAACTAAATGAGTTAATTTAGGGGGGCTAAATAGACTAATGCAGAATATATATAACCAAATTAGATTATTTATGGAGGGATACAGTATAGCATTATTAAGAGTAAGATGTAAGGTAGAATAGCTTTATGGAGGAGTGGTGAGGCTAGCACCGCTCTGTGCAAACTAAAGGAGCTTATTAGCTAAGATGGCAACTGCAAAGATCTCATCAGTGAAGGGCAGCTATGGGCAGCTGCTTGGGTGACAGTAATTCAAGAACATACTGTGTCTCATTGGGCAGTTATATACATCTGTAAGCTCTTATAGGCTGCACTGGTGACATATGACTAAACAATGTGTGGGATCAGGTGATGAACAGAAAGGGAGGTCAAGTCACTTGTGTCTATACAATGCAGATTGCAACCCTGCTGTGTGTAGTGTAGTGTCATACAAACAGGACAATTTGTAGCAACACTAGAAACAGCTGAAAAGCTCAGAAGAGCACAATGGCCAATAGCAAACACAATTAAAGGTTCTAAGTCAGCCAGTTGCCTAGAAATGACCTGGTTCACTCTCCTCTCACTAGACTAGAGTAAAACCAGCAAACAATTTCTGAGCAATATTAATAGCCAAATAAAACTGCACAGCTAAAATACTATACTCAATAAAACAGTACAAATTGCTTAGCACAGCTCTTGCATAATTTTATATTGTAGACCAGTCCAGTACAGGATGTCAGTATCAAAAGCTTACATCTCAGTGTCCAGCAGCTTGTAGCAAATAAAGTGGCATGTCTTTGCTCCCCCTGTATTTTACTTTATGAGGCTTTCTTTATAACTTATACTAGCATTTCATATAACTCATAAATTACAGTAATCTGTGGTGATGTTATAAAATATGAGGGCAATATAATGAATTTAATCAAATTATAGGCATCTCACAGTATGTGTGTTTATGCACTATAAACAGCCGTTCGGACCTTAGAGTCAGACAAGTGTCATTGTGCTCCCAGTCTTTTTTAATGTCCTTGAAGTAATCATAGTTTACAAATTCTGTTGGCCATACTGTTGAGAACCAACTCCATATGTGTTTCTGAAGTGAAATTTAGACAGACTGCCCTAAGATTTGGTTGTTTACTTTTGCGGTTATGTCAAGGTGGAACAGCACGTCAACTATTATTCTCCTTCTATTTATGTATTGTTTACCAGGTAATTACTGCACAATTATCAAGGCTCATTTTCATGTATAATCTAGGAAGGTACATAAAAAATGGACAAAATAGCATCCCATCAAATTAAAATAGGCAGTGCATAGAAAACAAACGTGAAAGGTTAAATATTGCTGGAGATAAATTGTTTCAAAGTATACTTTAAAAGACTTAAAAATATAACAAAGTTCATTAGGCCAACTGGAAAAAAATGTTGCAGGCAGTCTTCATTCTAAGTTAAGTGCTGTAAAATTAAATACAGTGGCCAAATCTCAAAGATTAGCAGCAATAATTTTCAGTATGGTGGTAGATCTGTACACAATTATTGTAACAGAAGCTAAAGAGAGTAGCTGTGCTACACCTTTTCAAAAAAAAAAAAAGGCATTTGCCATACTGCAGGACTGTCCAAGAAGTTACAGCTTCATGAGCACAGCAGACAAGATTTTAATGTGGTACAAAATGCGTTGCAGGATATGATACTTCTGGTAATAAAGGGCAGTTCTAAGCCTGAAAGCCTACTAGCAGGAAATGAAGTTCATTACATTAGCATGGACAAGAGCAGTCAGTAGGAATGGTTGCTGGCTGGACTAATTTCCTTACTGCTGTCACTGTCTTATGTTACCGCTGTGCATCTGGGGTCACAACTGAAAAGTTTCTATGGATCACCCTGTTCACCCAGTGAAGAAACAAAGTAAATAAACTTATTAAAAGGGGTCAGAAATTGTACAAAGGAGTATAACTTTATAATTTCGCCTCAAGTTAAAGGTTACAGAGGCAAACCGGGGGAGGAGTGAGCCATTATCGGTTAAAATAAAGGCTACGTCTGTAGATGAATCGTTGCTGCAGTGGAGAATGTGAGATGATGCTCTAGGCACTAGTTCCTGTTGAGAGTTACAAACCATTATTCCACTAAAATGATGCAGCGCAGTCATGAGAGCTCTTACGGCAATGATTCGTCGAGCATTATGTGTAAGGAGAAGCTGGAGTTTAGTGCTCTACTTAATTCAGGACTAACTTGGTTTACAGATTCTGCTTATATGGTATTTTAGAAGTAAATGAGTGGTCATAGGGATTTCTAAAGGATTTAATGCAATGACATTTGCAAGTAAGTAAGAAAAGAAGCATATGAATTTTAGTGATACAACTTTTTAGTTTACCTGGTGTTCCAAACCCCAGATGTGGATTTGTTTGAAGTTCATCGCTAAGAGTTTCAGACAACATTTTAGAGCTTGTTTAGTGTAGGAATATTGCCACGCATCACTGTTTAATAGAAATTTACAAGCTCATATGAAAAAAAAATTATAAATATAATAAAAACAGAGCAAAGCAAAGAACACTGTGGGAAACCAACATTTGATGTTTTCATTTTTGTCAGAGTAATTTCAGACTTGACTTATAGAGTTATATAGCTTGTGAAACATGGAGCAGCATTTTTTTCTTTTATATGCATGTATGTACACTAAAATATATGCATGAACAAGTCATAGTTTGATAGATCAAAGACCTAATGGGATGCATAAAATCATCGCCTATAAATCCAATTTAGTCCACTGCCCCTTTATGATATAATTAGGGGTAAGGAATTTAGTGATAGCACCGTGCTCCTCATGAAGTAATGCTGGATAAAACTTATGTGGTTGGTTGCTTAGGTGTTTAGCTGCATGACTGGTCTCACTTCCTTCAGGAATATTGGCTACGACAGGAGGAACACCCATAGGGCTTCGGTTAGTAGTGTCTTTTATGGTTTGAGACATAAGTGATATGGGTGGTTTCCACATTTCCATTCTGCATGTGGAGCACTGATTTGAGAGTCGGGCAGAGAGAGAGAGTGACAGAGTGCATAATGGGAGCAGAAATTATGTAGGTAGTTAATGTCTGGAGATTGAATGGAAACTGGTCTGCTACAGTGGCATGAGCCCATTTAGGAGTTTGCAATCTTGCTCAAGGTAAAAGAGGGCCGTATATGATAGAATCTGGATGATGAGGTAGTGATTGTTTAAGTGGGTGGCTGTAGACAGAGGAAATTATAAATAAGTTTGGAATGGTCTAAAACCTGGCAGTAGAACGCATTTGTTACAGCTTGGGTGTTGTCAAGGATGTCCCGGTTTATGAAGATATCTTTAGGTGTGTGAGAGGCATAATTTTTAACAAAAACCTGTTTAAGGGATAGACATATCTGTATTTTGGTATCGATCTTTGAATGAGGTTTTGCAATGAAGATTTTTTTACATAACAGTAGTTATTTTGCAGAGGTTTAGTTCAATATAGATTTTTGGATCTAGCTGTTCTGTAACTTCGGTATTAATATGCCTGTTTCCTTCAAGCTAAGGATATCATTATATCGCCACTTTGTATGTTTACCCCTGAGGCCCTGGGGGTCTGAAGAGTAGTGTTAGGAAAGGTTTGTATAATCAGGAAAACATAACATACCCAGTTCTCAATCAATATATAGTGATGTTAAAGGGGGTTAGTATGTTCAATACAGATTTATTTACTGTAGACATATTTATGGGTTAGAAATGTAGAGAAACAGAATATTAATTCAGGAGAGAGAAATCGAGAATGATTAGCTTGAAAAAGGTGGAAGAGTACAACAGGCAAGGGTCTGCTGTGCAATACTTTTAACCTAGCTGATCATGAAAAGAGGAATATAATAAAAGAGGGCATCATACCTCTCAACCTACAGACACTGAAAATAGGCGCAAAAGCCCTTGAAGAGTATGGGCACTCAGCCAAAAATCTGTACATCTAATTAGAAATGTGAATACCAAGTAACATAATCCTTCCTACTTCCAGCAGGAATGTAATATAATACCCAGAAACACAGGTTTAAAAAACAGTGACAAAATGATGGAAATATATAAGCACATTATCATGAGACAGTGTGAAAGCTGTAAACTTTAATGAACTGCATTCAAATTCTGCCACATAAGGTAATTTATTTGTGCTTATGAATTTTGTAAATGTAAGGTGTTCTGTCCTCTTTCTTTACATTACTGGTGCTACTACTATATTGGTCATGTAGTGTGTTTTTTGTGTATTAGACAGCTTAAAAAACAGATTTTATGTTGGGGATTCAGAAAAGTGTGTGAAGGGGTAAGTCATACCTGAAAATGGGAACGTTTCTCCAAAGCAGGGACAATCGAGAAGTCTAGAGGGGGTGTATGACTGCTCTTTGGAGAGTAAAATAAGCTTTTCATTTATTCATTCACTCTTCAAGTGACATCTTGGGTATATATGTCTTCTTCTGTTCATTTATGATGTATGAAGAGAGTTTGGTGTGATAGGGAAAATATGAAGCACTCCATAGTTAGGTGTTTGCCATGTTTTTTTAAACTCGATTCCTTGCGTTGGCAGTGAGCTGCATTCAAATTTTTATTTATTTATTTAAATTTGTTGACCGGGAGTGTCCGACTGGACGTAGGTCCATTTTCAGCGGAGGCCCGGGGAGAAAAGCTCCACAGTTAAAATAAACAGACAGTATATGCATTGGATTACATAGTGAATAACAATTTACATAGCAATTACTTACAACATATTTCCAGATGAAGAACATAGTACATCAGTAGACAACTAGAATCTTTATCTGTGAAGTGCATACCAGACATTAACAAATGTTACAAGAAGAAGCAGTTTGTGCTGTATAATAAGTACTGGCTGATGAGCATCTGAGCTTGCTATAATCAAGGTAGTTAGTGGAGTGGAAAGAAAGGTAGTGGTTGGATGGGGTGGATGATATTACAGTGGGAGTTGCAAGGGCATAGCCAGCATGTTTTTAGTTCGCTTTTAGTAAAGTTTTGAAGTGGGTGCATGATGGTATGGAGGTAATTGTGGGTGGGAGTGAGTTCCATAATTTGGCTATGGCGCAAGAGAATAGTGCTTCACCAGCAGAGTTATTGGCCTTAGTGATCTGCAAGTGATTTTTGCTGCTGGATCTTAGTGATCTGGTGGTGTGATAGAGTTGGAGTAGATTCTGGAGGGATGGGACATTTAGTGGATGGTTTACTAGTTTGTGGGTGAGTGAGAGTTGATACCACTGAAGGAGGTGAGGGAGTTCAAGCCAGCCCAATTCAGCAAGTGAGAGACAGTGGTGACTACGGTAGGATGCCCCTGTGGCGAATTTGGCGATTTTGTTGTAGCAGGTTTCTAGCTTGTTTAGATCACATTGCCTTAGGTTGGTATATATTGGAGAGGCATAAAGCAGGGTGGAGATAAGGTGGGAATTTGCTGTTGAAATCTTTGCTGCTTTGGTGAGAAATTGCTTATTTCTGTATAACGCTCCTAGTTTTTTGTGGACTTTTTTTATAGTCATGGATATGTGAATGTCAAATTTTAGTTTATTGTTTATTTCCACTCCTAGCAATTTGGTGTGTTCAGTTGGGTATATAGCGGTGTTGTCTTTTGCCGTGATATTAAAGTGAGAGTTGTTTTGAGTATGTTTGGTGGGTTGGCTGATGAGTAGTTTAGTTTTGTTTGGGTTGAGTATTAATCGGGCATTGGATAACCATGTTTCAACAGAGGAAAAGGCTTCCTGTGTGACTTTTTGCAGTTTTGGTAGGGACTGGGCTGAGCAGATGATGGTCGAGTCATCTGCATATTGTATGAGTGTGCCATGTTTGGTGGCAGAGGCTAGATTATTGGTGTAAACAAAGAAGAGTAGGGGTCCAAGGATGGATCCTTGGGGAACCCCTATGGAGACAGGTAGTTGGGGAGATATGTCATTCTGCCATACAACGGATTGTTGACGGTCAGACAGGTAACTCTGAAACCAGTTGGTGACCGATTGTGAGAAGGATAGGTTATTGAGGACAGAGATGAGTTGTTTGTGTGGGACCATGTCAAATGCTTTAGATAGGTCTAGGAAAGTAGCAGAGGAGAAGTAGCCATTGTTTTTATGCTGAAGGACAGTGTTAGTAAAGGAGAGTAAGGCAGTGGTGGTGCTATGGTTTGGTCGGAAACCATGCTGAGTACTGGAAAGGAGGTTGTTAGTAAGGAGGTAATCTGAGACCTGAGAGTGTATGCATCTCTCTAGTATTTTGGAGAGTGGAGAGAGAATAGCTATGGGGCGGTAACTGGTTAGTTCTGTGGAGGGTCCGCCTTTGTGGAGGGGAATTATATGTGATACTTTCCACAGTGTGGGAACGTAACTTTCTGACAGAGATCGGTTAATCAAGATGGATACTGGGTAGGCCAGAGCATCAGCTGCGATTTGTAGGTATTCACTTGGGAGGCTGTCTGCTGCTAATTTGGTGGGTTTAAGTTTAGTTAACAGTTTTTTTTATGTTGGAGGTAGGTACAGGAGAAAAAGAGAAGGCAGTGGGGAGATTACTAGTTGAAGGTGTGGGTTGCAGGGGGGGGGGTTGTGTTGTTTAGCTAGTGATAGTATGGTTTGGGTGAAGTGTGTGTTGAATGAGGAAGCAGTATTTTCTGAAATCTTTTTCCCAACAACAGTCAGGACTGCTTGGTTACTAACAGAAGGATAAGCGTGGCCACCTTTCACACTGTTTGATACAGTGAGTTATACAGAGAAAAAACATGGATATTATATACATACATATTCCAGCTTCTTAGTGTTTCTGTAAGACAATACACATTCTTTGCTACTTGAAAAGTAAACTGGTAAGAGGCTTGTGGTTTCAGTTTAACTACCATTGTGAATTTCACTTAAATATTTGACTGAACCGATGATTTATAAATACTTTTAAAGTGTATTGGGTCAATCCAGAAATATCAGATTTATAATTTGCAATGCAGCATATTATTGAAAAGATAAGAAACATTATAAATGGATACATTATTCTGTGGAAATTTAGAAAGCTCTCCCCTGAAATGTGTGAATATCGCTGTTTTGCCTTTTTTGTGAAAGGAATGCTATTTTTTTTCATTAAAGGCTGATGGTTTCAATGATGTCTTATTAATTCTGCAACATGTAATACGAAAAAAAAAAATTTATTGTGTTAATTTGGAGGTGCTACTGCATGGTTGCTTTTATATTCTGTGGATATCTCTGATCTGCCTCTTTTTGTAAAAGGAATGTTAAATTTTATTAAAAAGTTTTAGATGCTGCTATTTTTATGCACACACTTGAATAATTTTGCAACATGTAAGAGTAAGTAATAATATCAGTCAAGGTGAATAACTATTATTGCATCAATTTATTGTGTTGACTTGGGGAAGCTCTTGTACTGTTTAGTTTTGATTCCCCCTACCCCCACCAGTTAACCATCAGCTACCACCAGCATAACCCCATCCTCCTCTACCCAGTCTCAACAACTCCAGTGTCTCTAGTTAAAAACAGATCACATGGGTTGTAGTCAGTGGTTTATCCCTCTATGCCACATGGCCAGGAAGCTCTTGTATTGTTGATTTTGCATTATGTGGAAGAGTTTTTGTCTGGTTGATTCAGCTTTTCAATACTGAACTCCTCATGTTCTGTTTTCTATAGAAAATCACCGCTGTTGCAGTTTATTTTTGTTTTTTATTTATTTTTTAAGCTGTTGCAATTTTTATGTGTCCAGTGGCATTGTTTTCTCAGATTCCTTTTATCTGTGTTGGTGGAACCATGGAGTTGGTGTATATATAGTTTTTCTTCTGACTTGTTCTCCCCAGTGCATACTCACAGGGTGCATGTGGACTTGTACTTGCAATACATAAATAAATAAATAAATAAAAAAGCCTATGTTAACTTTTTTTCCTCTGGGTTGAATTCCTAAGCAATTTTGCTCAGTGAGTTGGTTCCTTGCTGAGCTGTAACTGACAGATTAATAGTGGATGCATATAATTCATTTGACAGGGAACTATACCAATTCTTATACTACATTCTCCATGAAATCATTCATTCATTCTCAAATGACCCACGTAGCCCAGTACAGGGACAGTCAGAGTCGGTCCTGTCAGACATTGTGTGCTACCACACTTAAAAGCAAATCCTGACTGAACAATCCACCCACCAACCAGCTGGAGAATGCAAGCCTATGAAAACATAATACCCACTCAAAGCACCAGCCTAGGTCTACAGATGGGCTTAGTTGTATATAGTTCTATTAACCTCTTCAGGAATAACTACATCATCAGGAGTACTAGTTCATTCTGTTAATCATGATGTCCTTTGTTTCACTGTTGTGATTCAACATTATGGAAAACAGCTTTAAACCTCAATCAGAATCCCATGTAACCAAAGATGCCTTAAAGAATAGACTGATGCATGTTTGTCTCTACTTATAAAGCAGGTAAGAAGAGTTAATATTTTTCAATAAAATGGTTTTGTATTTGGTCTGAATAATCACTTATTCTGTTTGAAAATTTTAGGAAGATAATTTCCATTTCCTTGCATGAAGATAACATTTTCAATCCCAGGATGAAGTATGTCCACTGGGACAATACCTTTTAGTAATCACCTTTTTATATGTTATTTCAAATCATTTTCCCTCCTTTTGATGCAAATATTCTCTAAACTACCTTACTGCTTGATATGACTTTTTTCTTCCTTCACAACTTGTTTTAAGAATTTGTTTAATTTTGTTTCTTACTGAAATAACATAAACTCTAAATGCCTATTGCACTGGTGATTGTCTTACAGATGAAAAGATAAAATAACATTATATAATTTCTTTCTAACTTCAGAATATCTACCTAAATACTTCATCCTTAAATTTTCAGGGTCTATGTATTAGTTTCCCCTCAAGTGTTTGGCAGTGCTCTGCACAGACTCAGACACCTTGAGTGACATTTTTCATGTAAAAGGAATATATAAGGAAACAGCTCCAATACTTAGTAATAATGACCATCCCTTCTGGCATGTCTTAAGGTCAGTTTCCTGTGCTTTCTCCTATTAACCTGATGAACTTGGGCATTCTGAGGCAGTGTAGCAACTGCCTCATCTAAACAGACAACCCTCTCTTCTTACCTCCCAGCACTCAGATGTGTGAGAGATGCACTTATATATCCAAATTGGAAGCCATGCACTCTCAAGCTAAGAACCACAATGAAGACAAAAGAGCAGGCAACACCAGGATAGGAAGAACATATTTAATAAAAAACTTAGCCCTTTCTATCCACAGACTTCTTCAGAGTTAATTAAACACAGTAACTTCCCACACTTAAATATCCCTCTATTTAGTCACATGACTCAATTAATTAATTAACATAGACCATAAAACAATCAACATAACACAATGTTTAAAAACCACCATAAAAATGTTTAGATACAATATGAATGAAGCTTTAAAGCACTGGCAATAGATAAACACTCAATTAACCCAGGAAAAACACATGCATTTTGTTTAATTAGCCATCTGAGTTCCTTTAGTTCCATTATATCATTCCAAGGGCCACCCCTCACATTCCTAATTACATGCAACACCCAAATGTGGCAAATAAACATAAACCAAAAACAACCCTGCAGATGGCAGAAGGTAACAAGTAAAAATGTTCAACACTTCAAGGATACACTACAAACTTTTAATGAAAAGAAAGACGTAAGTGCTTTCACGGCACCAAACCCGCTTCATCAGACAATTCAACAACTTCTCAACTGCACTTGTAAAGGCTCCAGGACCATTAGCCTAGTACACACCTATGAACCTATACCATTTTGCCCCTGACTCTCTGAGTATGTACCGTGCAACAATGAATTGTTTTGAGGTTTTGCTATTTATGTCACAACATTAAAATAATTTAATTACCCACATTACCACCCAAATCCATGTTCCAGTACAATTCTGTCCATATATAAACCACTTAAACCTTTGCAGTGCTTGCCCATGTAATACAGGAATACCTTCTTGAATTACTGGCTTTATCTGTACCAGAAGCATTTGTTTCACCTTGTGTAGTGTAGTGTATTAATTGTGGCTGCGAGTTTTGTGCTGTTCTGCATATAGTTTTTAACAGAATATAGCTTATGGATATATGAAGACATTGTTTTGATTCCTGTATGGCATTTCCTGTAGTAATACAGAGTCACTGTTTACTTGACATATTGTTCATGGCATCCTGATTAAGAGTGTGTCACAGGAGAATGGTATAACAGAATCAAGCAGACAAATCCTTTCCAGTCTCCCTTATAGAGGTCCTCTTGCAAACCTATTTTGTATGCTTATGCAGAGCTTTATAAATAAGCTATAATTTAAGGAATGCATTTGACAGCTAGCATGGATGAGGAATACATTAGTCTGAGACACAGCATACAGAACAAAACATGACTCTGCAGTTTATCATATTTATGCATTACTAGAACCAGAGTTTGAACAATAAGCCAAAAAAGCTGAATATAGCAGTTGAACAATGTAGTTTATGGTGTGTTAAATATTTGTGTTCATCGTGAATTATGACTTGTTATTTGTTAGTATTTTGCATAAGTTCACTTTGAGGGTGTTATAGCTGTATTAAATTAAATCCCATAAGTGCCCAGCAAGGCAGAGAGGTTATAGGTTAGCTATCGTGTTCAGCTGCCTTCAGAATTCTGGCCTAATACATCAGTGTTAACTGGTGGATTCCAGTGTCAATTTCATATCTAACATTTTAACATTTTAACAAACTTAGCTAAAAAAGAGCTAGCACATTTTAAGCTACCAGGAAAGGACTCACTAGTTGGGCTTCTACAGACTGAAAGGAACGCATGTGTTGATAAACATGCTGCTAATAATCCACTCTTACTTCAAGAATGCCTCATTATGAGGAATGTTCCTTATTTTGGGTGCTAAAAGCTGTATTTATTTTATTTTATTTTTATTTATTTATTTAACATTTGTTGACTAGGAAAGTTCTACCAGGACAGAGCCTATTTTCAGTGGAGGCTGAAAGGTTCTGTCACACATTCAGTGTTAGGAATTTTTTTCTCGGATATCCATTGTAAATAGTACTGAATCATATTAATTCATCAAAAGGACTTTTTGTAAGTATAAAATAGTACATTTTAAACATCCTGTGAGCTTTCTAGTTGTTGTTAGCAAGTGCTCTACATTTTGTCTATTTGTTCCACATTATGAGAGGTGGTGTATCTCCTTTTGGAGATTGAAGGTTGAGACCTATGAATTCACTTAGTACAGGCCTGACATTCACCCTCTGGGCTCTTCCTGGTACAGACCTGCAGACTGCCTTTGAATTTGACCTTATCTCAGGACAGACTGTTTTTTTTTTTTTTTTTTTTTTTTTTTTTCAAAATGAGAACTCTGAGATATGAATCTCGGGCAGATAGTCTCTCAGTTTCTGAACCTACATTGCCCTTCTGTGGAATACTACATATTTTGAATCCTTTGTTACTATTAGTAATGTAGCCAAGGTCTTTAGTTTGTGATAGACTAGAAAGTGGACTTCTAAGTCTGCAATTAGCATAACACAAATTTCTGGAAAATATCAGTTTGTTAGGTTTATAGGTTCATAAGCGTATAGTAGCTAACAAACACAGGGACCCATTTTAAGCCTAGTTATACAACCCAAATGTATCTGACAAGTTTTAGGAACCTTAAGATTATTCTAAGAGGTATGTATATGCTTAGGAGGTCATGCATTTACAGGCTGCTATTATACATTAGGGACACTGGTGACAGATCAGGGGTGTATTTTTTGTTCCCCATCAATTGGTCCAACTTATGCTTGAATACGGTTATTGAAGAACTCTGCTTCACATGGAAGGAAAGCTTATTTCAAAGAAGGGGTTAGTCTCTGAGACACATACCTGTCCCACCAACATGTCCTATTTAAGTCACAAGCAAGGTTTAAGTCTCTTGAGCCTGTACTTCTGACACTATTTGTTTTGCAGATATACACAAGGTCCATCTGAGCAGGATCTAAGGATGCCTTGTTTGCCAGGCATAGCTCGCCCTCAACAATTGTAAGAGTCGGAGTACACAGACAGGGCTTTGAGGAAATCCACTTATAAAATGTTGTTTACACCCTGTATCTTTTATGTGAGGAACCTTGTTGTATGTTCCTGGTCAGGTACATACCAAAGGACATGTTGTGCTCAGTATTTGGTCTGATGAGGGATGAATACAATGGAATGATGATGTCCTAAGATGTAAATGTCATGCCCTTGCTAATAAGTTGCACAATATAGAAGGATTTCCTTATTACCATAGACACATGATGGTAGAAGGCCAAGTTACTGTCTACATGCTTCCTCAAACCCATGACTACCGATACTACTTTTAAGGGTATGCCACCAATGAGGTAGTTTCCTGGGGTAGCCAACTTCCCAGAGGATAGTATTCTACATTTTCTGGTATTGAGTTTTAGACCATGGATCTGTCACCAGTTATTTGTCTGAGTTAGCCCTTCTTGGATGAAATTAATGTCTTGGAGGTCAACCAGATGCATGTGATACTAGTCAGACTTATGGGTCTGTAGTTAGTGTGGTCCGTAGATGGCCTGCCCTTGTGTAGAGGTATAACTGTTGTACTTCTTCATCCATGTGGCACAAAGTCTGTTTGTAGGCTACTGTTCAATAATGACTTTAGTGGTCTTGATAGGTCTTGCTTCATGCTATGTAAGAGGCATCCTGGGATATTACCAGGGCCCATCAATGCAGTATTCTTGGTCTTTGGGAGCATGTCGAGGACTTGCTCCCTAGTAGCAGTTGTGGCGGAGTTATATTCAATGATATTTCCTAAGTGGTTACTGCGGAAGAGAAGGGTAAAACTGGATCTGAATTTGTGGGCCAGTAGATTTGCTCTATCTTCTGGCTCATTGTAGGTGGTTCCATTTATAATTCATTTTGAACATTGCTGTGTACTTCCTTTAAGGTTGTGGACATAGCTAAAGAAAGCCTTATGCCGGGAAGTTATTGTTACCTCAAATTTGGCTTTGATGTATGTGATTTGCCCTCTGAGTTGCTTGTTTAGTTTGAAAAGAGGTTTGTTATTCCGCTGGGCATGCACTTCCTATTTTTTGACATACATTTCTTCCTTTTGTTGTACAAGTTATTGCTGTTGGGATACCAACAGTGTGCTTTTTGAGTTTGCTCTGTGCTTAGTCCTAGTAATCACAGCTGTCACTATGCATGTATTAGCATTATTGTACAGGGTAACTGAACAATTTTGTACAAGAAGCAGTGTTCTCAGGGTTTGGGGGTCTTGACAATTTTCCAGGTTATCATTTTATAGTAGGAAGTTTTGCTTAGAATAGTTCTTAAATGTTTCAGGGTTAGCAGGAGTCCTGGGTTTTATTTTTCTTTCAAAGGAGATAGCTTTATGGTCTGATTTTACTAGACAGGACGTTGCACTATTGGGGGGAGGTTACCATATTCTTCCTTATTAGAGAGGACCAGAACTACTATGTTCATGCCCAAAGTGGGTGTATGTGCTGTCTGGTCCAGGGTGTTTGTGTTGACAACATGCTTGAATTCCTAGGCCTCCAAAGTTGGGGTTGTGTATGATTCCCATTTTAAAGTAGATTAATTAAAGTCACCCATGACTATGGTATTGGATAGAATGGTCAGTGCCTCTGGTAAGTTTAAGTATGTCTTATGGGTTTCCTGGGTCATTGAAGGGGACCTATAGCTCGCAAGGATATGGTATGGGACTTTTCTTTCAGTAATTTGAACATGCAGAAGCTCAAGCACATCATCCTGTTTGACCAGCCTTGAGATAGGTTTGTTGTTGATGTAAACTGAGGCACCTCCATCTTTAGTCCATGCCTGTGCAGTGGCTGGTCTAAATGTGTACAGTCTTGCACTGCTGGTATGCTCTTTAAGGCTTTAAACCACATCTCTGTAACTGCACAGATGTCTGCATTCTCCAGAGTGAGAAGTAAGGTTGGACCATAAAGCTTTTTCTTGTTTAGATTCCTGGTATTGAGCAGTAAGACCTTTAAGTTTTCTAGGACTGGTTTTGATATGTAGTTGCATTGTTTGGCCATAGAGGTAAGTTTGCTTTCAAATAAACTCCATTTCCAACAAATATGTGTCTTGTTGTAGAACACTGTATTGTAAGTGCCATGATAAAGGATTTGGGCATTGTTCAGTACTGCAAAAATGGATGAGAAATACGTGGGGGTGGGCTTTACTTTCTACTGTATAACTGACAGCAAAGACTGCCCTTCTGGGACACAGTTACAACCTATATAGTCCAACAAATGTACTGTGCCAGTGTGTCATACCAAAAGCAGAAAAGACATTGGCTGTAACATGTGTAGCTACCAGCATATGGTGGGCAAGTACTGTAATGTATACTTACTATGGGACACAGCTATCATAATGCAAAAATACCATAAGTGGAAGTTACTTTGGCCTCCAGTGTGGTGATGCAAAGCCAATATGAGGATATGTTTACCTTACTTGTTGTACATCCACCTGGTTGTTGGCCAAGCAGACAGCATGGTAGTGGGCCAACAGCTCTGCATATCTGGCACTGTGTGGGCATAGTCTATGGATATGCCATGCAGAGCATATGCTTGCAAATGGTTAATGAATGGCTCTCCCCAACATGTCCTTTATGGATGTCAGGTACCATGCCAGCCTATACAAGAGGGTGTTTCAGCAGTATGTAGTGGTGTTGCATATGGATGTTACAGCTGCCTTATAACATTGAGCAATATATTGCTGCTATGATATACAGAACTTTTCTATAGTATGACAGCAAGCATACGTACCCTTATATTTGGAGACACCTCCATTTATATCCAAAAGAGGAAACTACTATCTGTCAGAAGCTGAAAAAAACAGTAATAAAAGAGACTAGCATCATGAATTAAATGTCTTGCAAGGTCCATTTTAACTATATGTAAAATATAGTGCAGTGATGTGTTGCATTCTTACTGTACATCTCAGATGCACTCTTTTTAACCTCTTCTTCCTGTTGGTGTAGAAGGTCAAGATGTTGCCTGTCGATCGATGGTGATTATGCAGGCAACACTGCAGTCAGGGTGATTAATGTCAGCAAAATCAGTCACCACTGTGACAAGATTGTGCTAGGCATGTACCTTATACTGGTGACCCTCATAATAGTCTCCTAGCAGGTTCTCACAGTGGCCTCTGTACATACAGTTCATAAATATTTTGATCTGCTACCTTTAGTACTTCCACAGTCCAGAGTCACTTATCAGTTCACAGACTAGGGGAATGTGGTAAATGTCTTGTATCCACATACATTGCTTTTGCTGACACACGATGCACAACAGCGACACTTATTTTGTGTGATGTTACACTGCATTGTCACCATAGAATAGCTCAGATATACATGGTACAATAGGAGGGGGTAGGGTGTGAGGCATGGAGGTAATGAGTGTATCAGTAGCACAGCAACCACATATGTTGCCATTTCTGTCCTTTAGTGCCTCTACAGTTCTTAATACTTATACAGTAGTTATACCCATAATTCCATTGGGCAACTGACCCATCCACAAATGCACATGTCTCTTCATAGGTACTCTTGAGAGTGAACAATGTTAAATGAGCCCGATGTACAGCCTTATTCATATGCACAATTCAGAAAATGTTTGGTTCAGAGATATTTTCCCTAAATAGGGTCACAACATTGGCCTCAGGACTGCTTGATAAAAACAGCAACGGTTATTACTTTGCTGATTGCACTACTATATTTGCTTCAAAGCAAGCAATAACATGATTACACTGCAGGAAGCATACAAATTGCTTCATTTACTAACAATCCATGGGAGATAAGTGACTGGGGAATAGTGTCTGCACATTTTGGTTACTGTTTTGAGCATGTACTATAGGGGGTTATTACCTGTTAACCTACATGAAACTACTTTGGGAAGGGGTTGACTTTGTGTGTTTAGCTGTCAACAGGTGGATTCAGTCTAGGGAATATGAACATGGACAGGGTTTGTGACATGGTAAGACAACTGCAATGCTTAATGGATTCATCAGTGTTGCTACATTTATTTACTGCATTTTATTCCCTTTTCAAACTGACAGCAAACAGCCTGTTTTGGTCAAGCATATGAATCATCTAGAGGTGGTTAGATGTAGTGAGAGTGGGGATGATTTTTGCACTTCTGGGAAAGTGAATCCTATCGGTTATAACATTTTCCCTGTTTAATTTATATTGCAGGAGCAATCAGCCATTGTTGTATTATTCTAAGACTCTTGAAAGCTGAAGCTCCTGTGCACAAACTAAAACCAAACAGAGTGTTATTTTAATTACACTTTGCATCCATGAAACAGGAAAGTACATTTATTCAACTGCATTTTGAGTCACCTAGTTATTTAATTTTTTTTGTGTTATATATGAGCACTGTTTCTGATTTATTTTTAAATAAGATTTATTCGGTTTAAAACAACTAATTGGTTTATAACAAATGTTTAGGGTTGTTTTTATCTTTGAAATAATAATATTTTTTATTTTTAATGTTTTATACTTCTGTCAGGAGGCTGGTTGCTGCTTTTCAGTATCTCATTGTCAATACTTAAATATGTAATTATTTAATTTACCAATTATGCCAACTATTGGTTGATTCATTTATTGTATTTAAAATCTATGTATATAAGTAAGGGGGTTACATGTTTTAACTGTCTGATGAAGTTTGGTCACAGGTACCAAACGAAAGCGCTTACTTTGTGGTAAGCAAAAGTTGGGTCGTGCAGCTGGTGTTCCTGGCCTCGTCTGTTGGATTTGTGTTCACCTAGCTATTTAAATAAGTCCTGAGTACTTTCTGTCATTTGTATTTTCTACATTCTACTGTGTGTTTTCTTAGAATCTGAAGTTACAGCTAAAATTGAAGGCATTTTACTGTTTGCACTGCTTTTCAAATGGGTTATGTGCTGGGCCTAGCTATTTAAATTAGTTTTGAGTGGGTCCTACCATTTATCTGCATTTTTATGCATTTTTTTAAGTTACATCTATTAATTTAATTTATTCTACAGTTTGTGCTGCTTTTCAAGTAGTTTCTGTGATGTTAAGTGGATAAATCAGTGTTTCTGCATTTATTTGTTGCCCTTGAATTCATCTGTTGTATGCAGGCCCACTCTCCAGCTTGTTTCCCCTTCATGTTGCTGCCATTATCATATCTTTGTCCTCGACAGTCATTAATGTCCACTTGTTGTTGCACAGTCTGAAGAAGTGCTTCTGCAAGTCATAGGTTCATAGGTGTTTACTAGGCTAACAACCATAAGGGTCTTTTAAAGCCTAGCCATGCATCCCAAATCTCTGACAAGTTCTGATACCCTTGATAAGTGTAAGCAGGAGATTGGGAGCTGAAACATTTAAAAGCAGGGGCCTGGGAGATGAACCATTTACAGGTTGCCTGTGTCCATTAGAGACACAGGTGCCAAGCCAGGGATGAATTTCCTGTTCCCCATCCAATTGTCCAAGTTACACATGAATTGGGTTAGGGAGGAACTCTGCTTCACATGGATAGCGAGCCTGTTCCACAGACAAGGTAGTCTCTGGGATATCTACAACAAGGTTTAAGTTTTTAGAATGTGTAATTCTGGTGTTTTTTTTTTTTTTTTTTTTGTGGATATGCAGGAAGTCCGTCAGAGTGGGGTCTGACAATGCCCTGTATAGCAGGCATAGATCTCTCCTCAACAGCCTATAGTAGACAGAATACAGGGATACAGTCTTGAGGCAGTATCCCTGTATTCTGTCTACAGGGATACAGCCTTGAGGCAGTCTGCATAGTACATTTTACTTACACCCTGTATTCTTTTAGTGAGGAACCTCTGTGGATGTTCCAGTTGTTGGATATGCCTGGTTATGTACATACCAAAGGGGGCATTGTACTCAATGATAGAGCTGATGAATGCTGAATATAGTAGACCAATGACTTCCTTGGACCTAAATGCCATACCTTTGTTTATAAGTTGCTCAACATATAATGATTTCCTCACTGCTGTAGACTCGTGATGGTCAAAAGTTGGATTACTGTCTATGTGTATCCTCAAGTCCAGCTCTAAGGGGTGTGTTGTCAATATGATAGTTACCAGAGATGGATGACTTCCTGAAGCATACTATTATGCATTTTTTGGCATTTAGTTTTAGTCCACAACTCTGACACCAGTTGTTGATCTGTCAGCCCCTCCTGGAGAACATTTGAGTCAGTGTGGGATTCGAGGACAGCTCTTAATTTGCAATAATTTGCAAATTTAGTCAACAAGATATCATTGGCATTGGTCTTGACTTCAGAGAAGTAACTTCCAAAAAGGAGCAGTCCAAGGACCAATACCTGAGGGATTCCACTTGTGACTGGCCTCTTTGTAGAGGTGGACTCCCCATCTTTAACTTCCTGGGTCCTGTCTGTGAGCCAGTTGGCTATCCACCTGGTGACATAGAAGTGTGTACCTAGCTTTTTGAGTTAGTCAACAATGCCCGAGTGGGGTATTATGTCAAATACTTTGGCATGGTCAAGGTAGATGACGTGAACCATTTTGCCCTCTTCCATTGCTTTGGTGACCTTCTCAAAGAAGTCCACCAGGTTGAATAGGCATGACCTGCCCTTGATAAAACCAAATTGGGTTGGGTCCAGGGTTTGTAGGGTTACTATATCATTACTGATCATTTCCATGATAATTCTTTCTATGGGTTTGTATATAAAACTAGTGAGACTTATGGGTCTGTCATTTCCAGGGCCTGTAGATGACCCACCTTTGTGCAGAGGGATGACTGTTGCTGTTCTGCATTCATGAGGCACAACGCTTATTTTGAGACTATAATTAAATAGCAATTCCAGAAAGCCTTATAGGTCATGTTTTCTGCTATTTAAAAGGCATCCTGGGATACTGTCTGGGCCTACTAATGCAGTATTCTTGGCCTTAGAGAGAGAGTATTAGGGACCTGTTCCCTAGTGATAGCAGTGGGAGTCATATTTTATGGTATTTCCTGAGGGAAGGTTCAGAGGGAGAGAGGGGTAATGTTGGAGCTGAATTTTTTGGCCAGTAGGTTTCCTATATCTTCTAGCTCAGTATAGGCAGCTCTATTTGCAATGAGCTCTGCACACAACTGTGTATTGCCTTTAAGGTTGCAGACATAGCTAAGGATGCCTTGTAGTTGTCCTTGGCCTGGGAGGCCAAATTTACCTCAAATTTGACTTTGGTAGACTTTTTACTCCGAGTTGTTTGTTTAGTTTGATGAGAGTGCTTTTATCCTGCTGGATACTGCACCTCCTAATTTCTGTCATGATTTTCTTCCTTCTGTTATACAGCCTATTTTTGTGGTCTGACCTTACTAGGGAAGACATTACACTAGAGAGGTGTGCAGTACTATCCCATATTAGTGAGGACTGGATCCAGTATGGTTTCATCCTTGGTTGGTGTATTGACAATCTGTCCAGGGAGTTTGTGCTTACAAAATCCAGGAATCTCTGTGCCTGTACATTTGGTGTCATATAGGACTCCCAGATAATAGTGGGGTAATTAAAGTCACCCATGAATATGGTATTGGGTTGGATGGTGAGTGTCTCCAATAAGTTTAAATATATGGTTTGGGTTTTCTGGGTTATACAGGGAAACCTATAGCTTACAAGGAAGTGGTGTGGGATTTTGCCTTTGGTGATTTGAGCATGGAGTAGCTCAATTGCACTGTCTTGTTTGACCAGCCTTGAGGTATATATTTTTTTATGTAAATAGATACACCTGCACCTTTAGTCCCTCTCTGTGTAGTAGCTGGTCTAACTGTGTGGAAGGCATTATAACCTTGCACTGTTGGTGTGCTGTCTGTGGCTTTAAACCAAGTTTCAGTGACCACACAGACATCAGCATTCTCTATGGTGAAGACAGCTTCTAAAGAGTGGAGTCTTTAGTTTAGACTCCATGCAGTGAAAGTAATACCTTTAAATTTTCTCGGTTTTGCTTTGCTATGTCAGAAGTACTTTCAGTTCGGCATTGCCTAAAAAAGGCATTATGGGGGAAGACATTGTTTTAGCTGATATTCAAAAGCCTAGAGAGGAGAGGTGCAGACCATCCCTGGCAAGGCAGCATGGTCTGTTGACCATCTCTTTTCATGCTGACAAATATTGCATCTCCTTAGAATGACACCAGAAACTAAGCCAATTATTAAAGTCAGTCATCTTTTGTTAGTATTGTGGCATCATCCACTGAATGTAAAATGCTGCTCAGTGCTAGGCTCATACCAGCCTGGGACACATATTCTGAGAACTCTGTGTTGTCTCTCTTCATATAGTCTAGGGAGGTATGTCTCAGGTCATTTACACCCACATGGACTATGACTGAGTCATATTGGCACTTGTGGTCTAATGACCTATGAGTGCGTGCATAATGTGGCAGATCCTAGCCCCTGATAAACAACTGATCGTGACTTTCTCCTTGGCAAGTGGGACATCAGTTTGTCTCATGATGGAGTCGCCAATGACTAGAATGTTGGATTGTGTGGTGGCTTGCCTTTTGGGCTTAGAAGTAGAGGCTCCATGAAATGTGGCTGCATGTGTTGATGTGGGTGTTGTTTTGAAAGAGTGTATTCGCAGATGCTGAGGGTATTTGTTATGTGTACTTCATCTAGGAGGACCTTTGTGTTTTGGAAGGTTACATTTAAGTGCCTTAGCATATGAGGGTCTATATGTTTGCTTTGAATTGTGTGTGATGAGTGAGTGTGTGTTCTACTGATAACCTTATTGACATTAAGAGTACTTCTATGTGAGAGCTTTGCCTCCAGTGACATTGTGCAAATAAATCTCTCACATACCATATCAGTTTGCTTGAGAATTAACTGGTTGTTGTCACTAAACATGAGGCAATTTCTACGTTGCCTCAAGATGCCCATATCCACCAAGCTGACAATGGAGATAGTGGGAAAGTTCATATCCATGTTAACAGACTGCTTTTTATTGATTAGACAGAGTGAGAATATAAAGCAATGTCAAGAGTATCTGGTTTGCAGCTCTGGGGACAGTGCAACTAGGTATTGGTGACATTTCAATCATGCTTTTACAGGAAAATGTCACCCAAACTGTCTGTGTCTATACAGAGCACTGCCAAACACTTGAGAGGAAACTGATAAGTAGACCTTTAAAATTTAAGGATGATGTATTTATGCAGATATTCTGAAGTTAAAAACAAATCACACAGTACTTACTGAAAAAAAAAGAATTAGCTTGTCAAGAATGATGAAAAGAGGGGAGTTGCATGAATGGCTACTACCTGGCTACTACTAATGCTGGTCTCACCACAGCTTCACTCTGCTGAGATACAATGCTCTTTGCTTCTTCTCTTATCAGAAGCAAAACATTAGCACCGATCCCAATATGAAAAGCAGGCTACAGCTTGTTTGGAGATTCACAGTCATGTCCTAGATGATGAAAAGGTCTGTAGACATGTTGTAGCCTTTTCCTGGTAGATACCTTGAACAGCAGCCAGACCAATCAGGAACATCAAGCACAGATACTCACTGACTAATCAGAGCAGAATATAAGCACAAATTCCAAGCTGTCACCTATGAAGCAGTTATTAGGCTTTCTGGTGATCAGCGGTCTCCAGGAAATAATGTCCCTGTGCTCCTTCTCTCACCAGGAGAAAACAGAAACATTAATTCCAAGATGACTACTGAGAGACAGAATATAGGCTCTCCAATAATTGGTGGTCTTGCAATAGATGCTGTCGATTTTAAAGGTAAGATGGGAAAATGGGTTAATATCCTAAGGACTGCAGTGTTCACTAAGCAGTTAGATATGAATAAGGGGGTAACTTGTGCTTTAGCTGTCCCAGTGGACATTATTTCCTGGAGACTGCTGCTCACCAGAAAGCCTAACAAGTTGCAAGAATTCTGCTACACTATAACATTTCCCTTACTTAGCTCTACTGATATCCTTGCATATTCATCCAAACATATCACCAATCTAACAGCAGAAAACAAACCAACACTGGGACTGTTCTGTACTATATTCCTTACCTGATAAATGCTCTAATCTGTATCTAAGAATAATATAATACCTAACACAGCTCCTCTTACTCTCACCCTACCTGTACGTATATTTTAGTTATGCCACTATGGGCATTTATTTACTTCTCAGTTATACTAAAGCATAAATGTATTGTGACTGTAAATTTATTAATGTTTTTGTGAATGTGAAGGGATAAAAAAAATAAAAATAAAAATAAAAATTTTATTAATGTTTTTGTGAATGTGAAGTGAAAAAAAGATTGTAGGGGCGGGGGATAATCTCTCCTCACCTATACTAATTGTACATTCTACTATAGTTATCACATGCCATGTAATGTTCCTCTCTCCTACTTTAAATTTCATTGATTGCTTTGTATTGTATTAATCTATTCTTGTAACATGGAGCTTTTCTCCCTGGGCCTCTGCTGAAAATGGACCTGTGTCCAGTCGGAAACTCCCGGTTAACAAAAATAAAATAAAATAAAAAAATAAAATAAGTGGAAAGCCACTAATTTTAAAAGATCAAGATAGATTGAAAGGGAGTGGGCACTTTGTATTCTGATTCTATGGAATACCATTGGATGGCCAATGCATTTAAATAGTTGAAGGTAATTTCACAAAATGATAATTTGGTGTTTACTCACAACAGCCAAAGAGGGAAGGGGATATGTGGTCAAACTATCATTAAGGGCAGGCAACTAAAAAATAGTGGAGTTTAAGAACACAACAGCAACACAGTGGGAGGGTGGGAATAATTTCTGTGTGACTCACAGGGGACACAGCAGTGGTTTCTTTCCTAGTTTTAATATGCAATTAAAAGCTGAATACAAGTAAAACACAGTGTAAGGAAAACAAATCACAATATACAAAATACAAGAAAGCAAATGCAAACTAACCTTTCACTCACAGCAAATTGTGGAAGAGTCTGGGCACTCTCTTCCCTGACTGGCAGTTGTTAATACATGTTGATTATATCTGTTTAATCACCTTAGCAGTTATTGTTTCATAGTCCTTTCTCCACCAACTTTTAAAATGTCTTAGTTATAGAACTTGGCTGTTTCTACAGATACCCATCAAATTATGTTCCATTCCACAGGAATTAGCAATGCTGCACAGAAATGCAGGCACTATGCACATGTCTGGGTAGTGGTATCCGAGCTGTCAGCTGGTTTTCTAATTTATACATTTCTGCTGCTATGCTATAGGTTATTATGCTAAAGACACATTTTCTGATTCCATTTCATTGCAGCAACTGATCATAACAACATTCATTGAAAAAAAAAACAACATTCAAATGTTTATAGTGGGATACCCTACAACACCTATGCAAAGGATGCCCGTGTCTCCAACACAGTTACAACCAAGGTTGCCATATATCATGATATAGTTCATCTCCCTGGGATATCACAATTTCATTAAATGTCATTCTTGTTGTTTTGCCTCAGTGAAACAGTGTTCAGTAAATTTGTCTTCAAGTTATCCCCTAACATCTAGCCGTAATCCTTACTAAGTCATTAGACACTCTATGTCACAAAACTTGTCTG
Source organism: Protopterus annectens (assembly GCF_019279795.1). NCBI lineage: Eukaryota > Metazoa > Chordata > Ceratodontiformes > Protopteridae > Protopterus > Protopterus annectens. The sequence goes on from NC_056725.1 coordinate 170,550,113, forward strand.
CCAGGTTTGTTTGCATGGCTGCTAAATGGAGGCAAGTACATTTTCCTTCAGAACAGTTAGCAAGATAATTCCACCAGTTTCTTCTGATCGTTAGTCGTTTGATCTAGTCTAGTTACATGACATCACTTTTTCAGTGTACCCATGTCATTTTAGATTATGTATTTGCTGAAGCTCTGGTTCTTTTACATTCTGTTTTTTGTTTAGATTTTTGAAGAGTCATAGGTTGTTACTAGGCTATTGGCATAAGAACCATTTTAAGCCAAGTCATGCTTACCCATATTTAACAAACTATTGCTGAAGAGTCAATATCCCAAGAAATGTCATAGGTGTGATATATGTTTGTATGCATCAAATTATCACAGGTGCCAAAACCAGAGGTAAATGTGTAATTTCCCATACACTAGTCCAAGTTACCTTTGCATGGGGTTAGGGATGAGCTTTGCTTCACATGGATGGGAAGCTGTTCCACATAAGAAGTGATCTTTGAGACATATACCTGTCCCCACAGTGTGTCCTGTTTATGTTACAGACAAGGTTTGATTCCTTAGATTGAGTATTTCTGATGTTATTGGTTTTGTGGATGTGCTACAGATAAATCAATGTGGAATCGGAGGATGCCTTGTAGGCTAACCATAGACTGCTGTGCAGTAATCTGTAGGAGACCAAGTACAGGGATATGCATTTGAGATGGGTCCACATAGGACTTATTTACTCCCTGTATTCTTTTCATGAGGAACTTCTATTGTCTCTTAAATTGTTGCAAGTGCCTAGTCAGATACATACTGAAGGGTGCATTGTACTCGATGACTGGTCTGAAGACAGTCAAATACTGTGTAACAATGACCTCCTTGGAACTGTATGTCATGACTTTACTTATAAGTTGTGCAATGTAGAATGATTTTTTCACCATAGTAGGCATGTGGTGGTCAAAGGGTAGGTTACTGACTGTTTTTGTAACCTGACAAAGAAGGATCTTTCACCTACTTCATCTTGTTTTGCTCTAGTAAGTAACCAGGAAATAATAATTCTTTAGATCAGTCAAAAAAGTACAGTGAGATTAGTTAAGTGTTGTTTTTCTTTAACTGTGTGAACCTATATACCTGTGTTATTTGTAATATTTCCTGTTCTGAAACTCTGGTGTTTATTGTAAATAGATATTTAGTATTTTCATGCTCTTTTATTATTTATTATTAAATTATCTGGTCCTTTATGGAATATTTTAAACTTTGAGAGGACTTATATATATATATATATATTTGGTGATACTGTGGACACTCCTGGAAGCCTTACTGCATTGGCCAAACACTATCATTTGTATAAATATTTCTTTCACTCAGTATAATTGGATACCCTTGCAAGACCCTTACAGCAGCTGGCTTTGGAGTGTCTGGTGGCAGTGTAACTACCTTATAGTCTGGGCAGAAGGGGACATAGCTAGTAAATCTATGCCAGCCTTTCCCAGGTGTGTGTGTGTGTGTGTGTGTGTGTGTGTGTGTGTGTGTGTGTGTGTGTGTGTGTGTGTGTGTGTGTGTGTGTGTGTGTGTGTATGTGTGTGTTTGTCAGCTGCTTGGAGCAGGGACACAAAGCACTGGTTTCACAGAGAGGGTGCTAGAGGACTTGGCTTGGACACTCAGCAGAGGACCCAACCCTACAGTTGTTCTAGTGAGGAGTCTCATTTAGGATCTGGAGAGAGAAGGGACCCAGCCCCCGGACTGACTGTGTTCCCTGTGCGCTCTTAGGGGGGAATTGTGCTTGATGCAGAGAGCTGCATCTGGAAATACTGAGTGTATCCATTTTTCTTCCAAGTGAATGTCCCTCTCCAGTGCCAGTGGTGAGTATTCAGGCTCCTTGACTACTGGCCTAGAGTGGGGACATCACAGGGTGTACCAGTAGCCACCAGGAATACATCTTTGAACTTGTACCTAAGCAGAATTACTAGAACTTAAACAGAATACAGATCAGGGAGTAGGGGAACCTATGGCCATCAGGGATATTACTTTAAACTCACGCCTGTGCAGCACTTAGCCAGAAAAGTGTTCAGGGGTGGGTCAGCCATTAGTCAGTAGCTCTAATATACACAAGCCCAAAGTATATAAATAAATTAGGGATGACCACAATGTAAACCAACAAGACTTTAACACCATTTAAAGAAATGCAACTGGGAACCAATAGACACCCTAGAATTCGACCAAGCTGTCAACTACTTCAATAGTACTCTTACTAAGATCCTTGACTTAATAGCCCCCATAAGGAAAATTAGAGTCAAAGTAAACTATGCACCATGACTAAGTATGTCAACTAGAGCCTTACTAAAGGCAAGAGATAAGGCATGGAAAAACTGGAAAAAGGAAAACACTAGTATATCCAGACAAAACTATCAACAACTCAGGAACCAGGCTAAAAAAAACAAACAATGCTTGATAAACAGAACTACTTCTTAGGTATCCAAAATAAATACTCCAAAAACCCCCAAAGGTTCTGGCATGCAATTAATTCCCTATTAAAACCTGGTAAAACCACCACACCAGCTCCCTCTTGCACTAATAATAATAGTGACATTGCTTCAGAATTTAATCAACACTTTACTGAATCCATTAAATCACTATCCGCCCAACTATCCAAAAATAGCTATTCACCCACACCAAAAACAACTCCCATCAACACTTCTTCATTTATGCCCTCACTCATTTCAACCTCCAAAATAAAAACACTTCTCTTAAAACTAAAACCTACTACTCTTGCAGCCAGCAGAACACCAGCTAACTTCTTAAAACTAGCTACTGACTCCTTATCCTACCCAGTCTCTATCCTTATCAACCGCTCCATCCAGGAAGCCTATGTCCCGCAACTATGGAAAATCTCATATATTATTCCCCTTCATAAAGGTGGCAATTCCTTTGATTTCTCTATCACCCCATTGCCATCCTGTCTCCCTTATCTAAGATACTAGAGAAGTGCATTCACTTTCAGGTCATGCACTTTCTAAATACAAACAATCTACTCTCTAGGACACAACACGGCTTCTGCCCATATCACAGTACAACTACCGCTCTTCTCTCTTTTACTAATCTGGTTAACCAACATAGAAACAGTAATAACTTTGTATCTGCTATATTCCTAGATCTGTCTACGGCATTCAACGTGGTTTCTCTCCCCTTACTAATAGATTCTCTAACCTCCTTGTCCTTTGCCCCTGACACTATTACCCGGTTCAAAAACTATCTGTCTGACAGACAGCAAGCTGTCCAATGGCAAGGCACACTGTCACCTCTACTACCTGCCACCATAGATGTACCCCAATGATTTATACTAGGTCCACATCTTTTTTCTATTTTAACCAACAATCTGCATAGCACCACCCAAGACGCCTCACTCATACACTATGCAGATGATTCTACCCTAATCTGCTCAGCCCCATTACTTACCACTCTACAACAACTGACCCAGGAATCCTTTACCTCTTTGGAAAGTTGGATCACAAATATCCAACTAATTCTTAATCCTAACAAAACAAAACTTCTCCTATTTACCCCCCAATAAATCCAGAACCTCTCCTCTCCTTCACTATCACTTCCAAAAACGGTACTACTATTTCTCTGTCTCTTCATACCAAACTCCTAGGCGTTGAAATAGACAATAACCTCCATTTTGACATCCATATCTCTCAAATAATTAAAAAGGTTCATAAAAAATGGGCACCCTGTATAGACATAAAAACTTTCTTACAGATCAAACACGGGTCACCCTAGCTCAGTCTCACCTACTTTCCAGATTAATGTATGCGGCACCAATCCTGACCCACATCAGAAAAACTGACCTGGACAAACTTGAGTCTTGCTATCACAAAGTGGCCAAATTTGCTATCAACTCCACTTCTAGAACCCATCAGTGCCTACCTCTAAAGGAGCTCCAGTGGCTGGAATTCCCACAACTACTAACTTTCCACCAACTAGTCATTGCATATAATATTCTAAAACATCCTGATAAAATCCCAGCCCTAAGTGAATTACTGACACACTATACTACAAACCGTCCCCTTCCATCTACCAATAAGTTACTTCTCTCTATCTCCACAGCAAAGAATACAGCAGGCAAAGCTCTATTTTCATACTCTATAGCTAAACACAGGAATAACCTCCCCTTATCTGTGACTTCTGCTCATAATATCATAAAATTCAAAAACCTACTTGAATCACATCTTAGAGACTCATGGTTCTGTCTATTTACTACATAATACTTTGTCTGTGTCTCCTACTCCTTTTACTTCTCTCACCTAATATTATACCCTCTGTAAGCTCAGTGTGTCTAACTGAAACCTATCTGAGCTAAGTATTATCATTGTAGTCAACTGTGGATTAATATGAACATTTTGTTCTTTGGAAATAATGTCTATCCATGACTCAAATGTTCAAAGATTTTTGTATTCTGCATTCTCTGTACTTCTGTATTCTTTTTGTATTTCTGCATTTTTGTATAAAGTCTTATTTCCTGTTATTGTGGAGCTTTTCTACCCAGGCCTCCGCTGAAAATGCACCTCGTCCAGTTGGACTTTCCCGGTAAACAAATGTTAAATAAATAAATAAACATAAAGTTTTAAGCTGCATATCATAATGGCACACAGGGACAGGGGAACACCAGACACTAGAGATTACTCTGCATAATGTGTCTGAAAGGCACTTAAAGACAGCATGGGTCAGGAGAGACACTCAATACCACAGAGAAGTCTTTTACATCTCATGCCTTAACAGCATGGAAACATAATAGGGATGGAGAATAACTATACACAAGGGATAACTGGGAAGATATGGATTGGGAGAGCACTAAACACCAGGGATACTCTATATGGCATTCCATAAAGGCATGTATTTCAAAAAAAAAAAAAGAAAAAGAACTTGGTGTGGATAAACACTAGACAAAAGGAATAAGTAGCTTGCCTTAAAAGGCACTAAAAGAGAATCCAACCCTGTACCCTCACAGTGAGGATATTATTCCTCTACACCACCACTATACATCAGGAATATTGAGTTAAACATAAATCAGTGAAAAAAAAAACATCAAGTGCAAAGTGGGGAGGGATGTGAACCCTGCTCTCCTTGCAATGGAAACCCTAGCATTAATCCACTCCACTAAATGTAACATATATTGAGGATCTCAAATATTATGCAATGCCTGCAACAGTTTGTGACTTAAGAGAGAGAATGGCAGGGAATGTTAAGCATACCTCTCATTCTGATGGGACAAAATGATGAAGGGATTTTATACATTTCCCCTACAAACTTAGAAAGTCACTATGATAATAGCTTTTACACTTGAAGGCATTTACTGAAGAATATGAAGTGTGAATCTCGAATGTCTAGCATGAAGGACTAATTGTTATCCTCTGTGAATTATCTGGCAGGAAAAAGGAGACAACATGGATGCTCTGACAACAGAGACAGGTATGGGACAACATGGATGTTCTGACAACAGAGACAGGTATGGGACAGCATGGATGTTCTGACAACAGGGACATGTATGGGACAACATGGATGTTCTGACAACAGAGACAGGTATGGGACAACATGGATGTTCTGACAACAGGGACAGGTATGGGACAGCATGGATGTTCTGAAAACAGGGACAGGTATGGGACAGCATGGATGTTCTGACAACAGGGACAGGTATGGGACAACATGGATGTTCTGACAACAGGGACAGGTATGGGACAACATGGATGTTCTGACAACAGGGACAGGTATGGATTTGTGCTGTGTGTGCCTGTGTGTTTTCTACTGTACATTTGTTTGTGTGGGAGAGTGACTTGGGGACTACCAGTGCCATTACAATGTGGCTGTCACTGTTAACTGCCATTGGAAAGATCTAATCTATACTTGGAGTAGTTAACAGCAATTCAGAGGCATGCAAATTAGCAGATAATGAGATCTCGCCTCATTGCAGATAAACTGGACCTTTTTACCACAGCCCCAACCACAACAGCTAGAGTTATTTATAAATTCTCAGGATTGTCTCCTATATGTGGATAAATTAAACATTATAATTTGTAAAGAAAAAAGTTCAGATACATAAAAGAAGCCATAAAATTATTAATATTGGCATAGGAAATAACTATAGTTATTATGCATATATGTACTTGTAGTGAATATCATTAGAAAGACATTTCAGTAGAGACAATGGATGTTACAAAAGGTATTATGGTCCTGTGAGTTAAAGTCAGCTTTTTAGTTATTAGACCCACGGTGGTGGTGCTGCAGTAGCATTGTCACCTTGCAGTAAGACGCTGTCTGGTTCGATTCTCAGCTAGAGCGTCGTCTGTGTAGAGACATGCGTGAATGGGCGTACCTTCATTGAAGGTTGTGCGTCAGGGCTGGTAACTCGGCACGTAAAAATCAACTACCAATCATTAGCGGACCGGAGTTCCGCTGTGGCGACCCCTAACCGGGAAAAGCCGAAAGACACAACATTCAGTTATTTATTTAATTAAACATACTTTTCTAGAATTCTTAAGGGAATGTACTTTCAGTTATAATTAAGCAGAGCTATACACTGCATATACATCTCAACCTCTCCCCAAAATAATGGGAAGACATGGGCCTAAAAATAGTGACAACTTTTAAATATTTCTTTAATAAACTTAGAAAGTTGTTAGAATAACAGGATTTATGTTTGTATGCATTTTCTGAAGGATATTTGCCAGAAAACCACACATTTTATGAGGAACAGATGAAAATAAGAGGCAAAATTCTGGACATTCTGCAAATACATGGACAGTTGATAGGTATGATGGTGCATAAAGGAATGAATACCAAGAAAATGGACATAGGAGTACAAAAAAATTATAGATACTTAATAAAAGATGCTATGTTTACTCTGCTAGTGTTTCATTTCACTAAGGGTTGAAAGTGACAGCAGGCAAGTTATAAAATGACATGTGAAAGTTATTTTTATGTAAGATGAGAGATGCAACAGTTTCAGCTCTAGCTCAGATACACAGGATTATTCAGTTTCTTTGCTCGTTAGTGCTTCCCTTCTTTAACCTACTGCATCCTCTCAACCCCTTCTCTTTTCTACTACATACTCAAAAAATTCCATCTTAGTAAGCATATTTTTATTTCTCTATAGTATAGTTTATTCTCAGCACCCTAACTAACATTGTTTATAAACTGATTTGTCACAATTGTAATCTGACATGATCTATGATTATTTGCTATAGCATTATCACATTACTTACTTATTTGTTTTTGAAATTATATCCAAGATTCAGAAAACTTTGTCACATTGCAGTAAATGAATTTGCATGAGTGGTCATCGCAGGTTGTGTGCGATTCAGAGACATATACGCTGCTAGTGGTAAATGTGGAGCAGTAGAGCTGGTCATGGTATATACTAATGGGCATGTAATGAGATGGTAATGAGCAACATTAATGAGTGGTTTGTTGTATGCAAATAAGGCAAATCAAAACGGTGGAGTGATTCAGAAACATATACATTTAACAAGGAGCTGTATACACCATTGAATTCAACATCATGGATTCTCCTTGTTCATGCTAAGGTACTTTAAAAAATGTTAAGGGTTACTGTCACATTAGTAAATGTGTATTTGCAACATGGTCTCATTTCACCATAAGTCACAGCAGTGCATGGCATTCCCCCTTGGTACTGTGTCATCTAACTTCAATTACATTTCATGCACTACATAGCATCAACATTACTGACCATTACCTGTGGACAGGGAGACCCTACAAGACATGATAAACATGTGTCAGTCTCACATGCAGCCCTGTGGGATTCATGGAGAATAAGTCCCAGTGGATCCTGGGGTATGAATGGCACTACATGTACTTGCTACAGTTACTCTTTAATGAGCCACAGAGTTCACATTTGGGGTTTTTCAAGCATCTGCATCAGTTTCTCAATGCCATGCTTCAGAATATGGTGGAGCATATGTGGTTTCCACATACAACAGAGGGCAGCAGGGCCACTATGTGAGGTTTCTACAATGAAGCCCATTTCCCAGAGGTACTAGGGCCATAGACTGCATCCATATTGAAATAAAGGCCCCACCTGAGGAACTGGGAAAGAAGTAAGTGAATCAAAACAGATTTCACTCCATCAATTACCAGGTGGTCTGTAAAGCACAGGGTATCATCTACAAACTGTGTGTGTGTGTGTGTGTGTGTGTGTGTGTGTGTGTGTGTGTGTGTGTGTGTGTGTGTGTGTGTGTGTGTGTGTGTGTGTGTGTGTTTTTGCAGGTCACACAGGCAGTTCCATGCCTCCCACATGTGAAACATCTCTGACCTATACCAACATTTTGCAAGAGATGACTTCCCACAGGGGCATCTTATTCATAATGTTGAACATGCCCAGGAAACCTAGCTGATGGTATCCATCAGAAATCCACAAAAATGAAGCAGACCAGGGGTAAAATTATACTCATTCCTACACAAGGAACATTACCGAACAAGTGCTTTGGGCTGCTGAAGACATGCTTTTGCTGTCTGAATTCATCCAGTGGAACCATGCAATGTGATCCTACCACATGTACAAAACAATGTTTGCAATATGTGTAGTGTTATACAGTATCATACTGAGGAGGCATATACACAAGGGAGACAGTTCAGAAGGTACAAGCTACAGCAGACCAGGCAGTGGAAGCAAAGCCAGATGAAGAGTCATTGGAGAAGTCAGCTGCAGGGTATTAGCATACTAGAGGGAGGCAGGCACACATTGCTGTGGCACTGACAAAGAGGCAACTGTTTGCACATCACGTCAAGCCATAGAAATGTAGAATAGAGCAGACACACAAATTAAAACTCATGCATGCAAAACAAATGACAGACTGTGATCACCAGTGCATAGGCTGGCTACAGTGTGAATCAGACATAGCCAACACAAGTAACGGCATACAAAGGGCAGGAAACAGATATCATTATCTGCTCAGGTAGATGAGACAGCATGTGTGTATGCTTTCCTGAAGGAGATGTGAGTGTGGAGGGCAAGTAGGAGAAAAAGTGCAATTGTGTGTGTGTGTGTGTGTGTGTGTGTGTGTGTGTGTGTGTGTGTGTGTGTGTGTGTGTGTGTGTGTGTGTGTGATAATATGGGCAGTGTTAGTGTGACAGTGTGTCTACTGGGGCACAGCCTTTGGAGTAGTTGCACCCCAGGGATGTGTTCTCCTAGATGTAGACACTGCCATATCAGATTTAGCAGTTGAAGTGCTCTTGTTGCTTGAATGTGGTTGACCTTGCCCATGGACATGATAACCACCATCCATAGACATACCAGTGAAACAGCTTTGTGGATGGTGGGTCACATATGACTAATGAGCTTGAGTGTACAGGACATATACCAGTAGGTGGTTTAGTCTAGCAAAATAATCACACATGGTGGGCATGCCCACGTGCAGTTCATGTCATACAGTCTGCATCATCAACTCTGCCATGGCTATGGTGGTATTAACCTTTGCCTCCATGATGGCCCTACACATACACTGAGTTGCAGCCATTAACATAAACAATAGGTGAAGGCCAGTGATCATGTGTTCCTTGAAACCCAGTAATCACTTTCCTAGGTGAGTGTGTCCTCTTGCCCAGTGGCACTAGTGGCAGATCCAAACATGTGTCCTGTAAGTGGTTCCACACTTTCCTGATTGAAAATGCCCTCAGTAACCTGGTCTCACTCTGCAATGTGTGTCTCCATGATGTCCACAAGCATAGAGCTGTTTCTGTGACTTGTATAAGAGATGCAGTGATCACATTCCATAACTGTGCCAACTTACACCTGCCATCATCCTCAGAGGCATCAGATCCTCCAACATCAAGGGGTGACAGTCCCACAGTGGTGGTGCTGGATAGACAATCTATGAACAATATCATGTGCAAATAAAACCCAGTATCATATCTATACCCTAGACTCATGTGTAGGAACAGTAGCGATTGAAAGCCACATGGTGAAATACTATAACTTGTACACAGGATTGTTCTGGTGGATTCTGTGATGTTCCTGTATATCCTAAATAGACAACATTATTAACTACACCATGGATGAGATGGTAAGGAGGACCTACATATGCTGCAACAGAGGAGTAGCTGTACATACCGGGGGCATCTTTTGTAGATAGTCTTGCCTTCCAGTGAGGGTCTACATCAGTATCCTGCACCACACTGTGAGACCATGTAGAGCCATCACTGCCTCTGATAAAGGCCAGAAACTCCTCTGTCTCCATTACATGTGATCAACCAATGGCCCACCATCCACTGACCAACCTTCACATGCCAGGTAGACAGCTCATTGTTTAGCAGCATGAATAATACCAGTGGTCCTGTATGAAACCATTGCATATGTATTGCATGTATATTGTCCTGGCTACTGACAGAATGTCCACCACCAGATCTTTCCATGTAAGGGTTGATTAGGCCTAGTCATCGGCATCCAACCTAAAGAGTCATCAACCATTGAGATGGGTGGGACTATATGAGCACCTCATTCTCTGCATATGTGAGCCTTACCCTCCGAGTAGGTTTTTGTGTAGACTCATCTGTGCGGTTCTGCTTTGGCAGCCTGTTTGACATTGATCTGAACTCCTTCATCAGGAATGACACACAAAATCCATTTTAACACTGCTTTCCCCTTACTCATATACCATGCTGCTATTATATGACAATCCTGTTTTTCTATCCAGGCAGTGTACCCGATATCAATCACATGACAGTACTTAGCAAATATCCCTCTCAGTCTGACAGCTTTACCATTATAACTCTCGAGAAAGACATTAATGTGATCTGTCATTGTTAAAAACTGTTCAGCAGATGTGGTGGACATAAGGTATGCAACAGGCAACTAGTTTAACCTAAAGGTATTCAAAGCCAGGCTGCATGATTTCAACAGGTGCTCATTCTAAGTGCAGATGGGTGTGTTTTCTTCTAGGCTTATTAGTCATTCAGTAAAACTGTTACCTATCCTTACAATAGTCCTCTCAGACAGCTTTTGTTCTATAACACATGAAAGTATTGACACAGCAATATATGTGTGGTTAAATACCACAGCAGCTATCAGTACACATCAATTGAAGAAATGCAGCTGAAAATGTAAGGACTTAGCTTATTAAAGTTAAAGAAGCTGTTGTACTAGCAGCTAGTACCTTCCCTTGTGCTAATATCTTGCAAATATGGGTGCCAGGATGTGAGGATTATGTAAATCAGGTTCTAACATAGTAGTGTTTCTGAATCAGTAAGTTTCCATGTCTCACTGACTGATCAAACAGCATGGTAAGGATTTTGCATAGCTGTAAACACACCCGGGGACCTGCGGGAAGCACTGCACATGTGCAGTTCACCTTATTGCTCTTGGGGTATATCTGTAATTCCACATATCATATAATGGAACTGGAGTCACTGTAATGCATAGTTTAATTACACAGATACTGCAACACCATGCTTCACACCTCAAACTGCAATGTTCAAACATTGTAATACATTACATATGTTTGACAAATGAGCTCCTCACCATTGCACAACTGGCACACCTGAAAACAGAAATGACTGTAAATTGCTTCCCATTTTTCTTTGTGATTTCTCACCTGAAGAAGATGGCAGTGCTGCTTTTGGGGAACAAAATTGATGTGTGGAGAAAACAAAGATTTTCCTCCACCTACTACACAAGTACTATAGCCAGAGACTCCTACAGATTGGCTATGAAGGTCCTCAGTACAAAGCCAAGGCCTGGCATACTTTGGGCCAGGTAATGTCATATGTCACTGGGATCCCTCACATGGGGAATAAAGTTGTTACTACTCTATTAAACTAAAAATGTGTCATCCCAAACTCTCGTTTAATTTCTCCAAATCTTTTGGGTTTCTAACACCATGATGGGTATATATCCCATTCCTAAGTCAGGGTATAATTAAAGTTCATGAAATTAGTATTGTTTCAATCTTTGAGGTTTGCCAAAAGTGCTCTTTGCAGTATATGGAATGTGCCCAAAACTGACTCCTTTTGCAATTCTTATATATTTATATGTATAAGTTGCATATCTAAATAAGACAGTAAATTGCTTTCACTTCTGCCTGAAAATCCTGTTATTATATGACTTTGTGTTTCTCTGTACATGAGGAACTGTAATCACTAGGTGTAGCGATTTCAATGATCAGTGCAACTTTTGTGTTTTTTTCATGGACTGCTATATCTGGTTTTCTCACATCTATTATTTGAATTGTTGGGAATAGGTGATACCATGTGATTTACACTTCACCATTCTCTATAATGCTTTGTGGTTCAGGTTTGTAATGCGTCTTATCTGCTTCTATATTGTAGCATTTTCACAATCCCCAGTGCAGCGATATTGCCACTTTATTGTGTCTTTCAGTGTAGAAGCCCTCTGCCATGAGTGTATCACACCCAGCAACAAGGTGTGCAACTGTTTCCAAATCTTTTTTACAGAACCTGCATTTGTCTATTTCACCCACACATTCAATAAACTTTCTAGACCAACATGTACCTAGCCCACTATCCTGGGGTGTCATTATTCATCTTTCAGCCTTTGATTTCAACTCACCTCTCTGTAACAATCCCTGCATCAATTCCTGATCAACATGAGGTTTTTCCAGGAGATCCTCAACTATATTTATGGCTTTTCCCCATTTTTTTTACTTCTCACCTGATCCTTCTCATTATATTCTTTCTTTTGTTTTTTGGTACAAACATTTGCCGTCTGATTTTGTCTGCTTCTGGTTTGATTTCCATTCCTTCTTGCCACCTGAATGCTTCTGCTAAACTAAAGCATAGATGTAATACTGTACTTCCTCTCTTCATGTTTTAAAACTTTCACTATATTTGGATCTGTATATATGTGGAACATAACAAAGGTCAATAAGACACAGTTCGTAGAGAAAAAACACCTTTATGAAACAGCAAACGGCAAAGCTTTTGGGTATAACCCTTTCTCAATGCTAATACACACTCTAAAACCAACTGAGTTTAAATACATCTCAAAATATCACATGACATGCAGCCCAAAGAATCATGTGACAAAATAAATAAATAAATAAATAAATAAATAAAACATAAAAAACTTCAAATAATAAAACTAATGCGTAAAAAATGTAGTGCATCAAAAACATACAACACATTGAACATATCAAACAATAATAAACCTAACAATATAGTTTAGTTTGTTGCAATTTAATGAGGATGGGTTTTAATGTAACCATGGAATTTAATCCTGGAGGATGGTCAGCAGCCGATCTAAGGATCCATTCATATTCCTTAGTCTCAAGCAAATTATTACTATCCCCACCCCTTAATGATATATGTACATTATCTATAACTCTAAATCTAAACCTATGGTTAGAGCCATATGCAATTATATGTTTAAATAAAGCATTCTTATCATTAGCTCTTCTAATTTCTGACTTGTGTTCAATAATACGTTCTTTAAGCTTCCTTGTTGTTTTGCCCACGTAAAAAAACGGGGCATAAAACACAGGTTGCTAAATAAACCACATTACTGGTAGTACAGGTTGCTAGTAAATCAAACTTATATACTTTACCAGTTATTGGATGTTTGAACACATTACTCTCAGTGCTCATAAGATCAGAACAACAAGAGCAATTCATGCAACAAAATGTACCTGATCTAGAGTGAATAGGTAAATTAAAACTTCTATTAAAGTCCTTATAACATAACTTACTCTTCAATGTTCTCATATTCCTGTATGAGAAATATGGTCTATCATTTATAGCAGCTTTGACATTATCCGATGCCATTAGAGCAACCCAGTTCCTTCTTATAACCTTCTTAACCAGATGTGTCCTAGTATTATACGAAGTGATGTCCAGATGTGTCCTAGTATTATACAAAGTGATGTCCAGATGTGTCCTAGTATTATACAGTGATGTCCAGATGTGTCCTAGTATTATACGAAGTGATGTCCAGATGTGTCCTAGTATTATACAAAGTGATGTCCAGATGTGTCCTAGTATTATACGAAGTGATGTCCAGATGTGTCCTAGTATTATACAAAGTGATGTCCAGATGTGTCCTAGTATTATACAAAGTGATGTATCTAATTTTCGAATCTTTTTGTTTAACCTTACTTAAAGTAGAAGTAGGTTCATCATCCAATAAAAAATTTGGTTTAAATTTTGTATTTCTATCAGCAATTATCTGATTTTTTAAGTCTAATAAAAAATTAGAATCACACCCACTTTTCAAAAAATCCTCCATCATTTCATCAAGTTGTCTTATAAAACACATTTCATCTGTGTTTAACCTACTAGCCCTACTAAACTGTGATGTCACTATGCCTTTGAAAACATGAGGGGCATGCATGCTGGTGTTAAAAATATACCTACCAGCATAAACCTCCTTCTTATGGACACTAGTATGAAGAGAACCTTCCAGTAATTGTACTCTAACATCAAGGAAAGCTATTGTATAGTCTGAAAAATCCATCTTGAACTTTAGAAAATTCGTAGTTGCATTCAAACATTGCACATATTCAACCAGCTGAAACAAAGAGCCTCTCCAAATCATAAAACAATCATCAACAAAGCGTTGATAAAAACATACATACTTATTCAAGGGATTATTACTACTACAGACATATATTTTCTCCCACTGGTGTAAAACCAAATTGGCATAAGTATTAGCAACTGATGTGCCCATGGCTACACCAGTCAGTTGTAAATATAGTAACTCATCAAATAAAAATACATTATTAGTCAAGATTATGTCCAGGAGAGAACAGATATTTTCTGTATACATTGCTGTTACAGTAGCCTGTGAAGTCAAAAAATCTGTAATATAATCAGTGCCATACTCGTTAGGTATGACTGTAAATAAAGATGAAATATCTAAGGTTACAAATAAAAAATCACCTTGATTCAGAGAAGTAATATGTGAATTATTATACCAATACCGTAATTTAGATATAAAATATGTAGTATCCTTCAAAACATTACTACATTGTGAAAGAAAAGGTTGTAGCTGTGTCTGGAGGTAAATAGAAATAGGCTCAGTGAGCCAACCATGTCCAGACACTATAGGCCTCATAGGGGGATTGCGTATTGATTTATGTATTTTTGGGAGGCCATAAAGCTGTGGAATTACTGGACAAGGGACATTAAAAAAATGAAATAAGTCCAAGCTAATGTCACCATTAATTTGTAAATCATATATCAACATGTTTACTGAACTTATACATTTCTTGACATTTAGATGTGTAATACATTTAAATGCATTGCCATCCTCGAGTAAAACAGTCATGGATTGCAAATATTTTACCCGGTCCATTAGAACTACCACACCCCCTTTATCGGCTTGTTTAATAATATAATAACATAACAAAGGTCAAACAGGGAAAACTATAAAACAAGATAAGAAGTGTGCCATTGTTAGAAAAGTATAGAAGAGGGAACAGCTCAACAAAAATGATGAGAAAGATAGATGTGATAAAAGCGTTTGACAGCATCCCACATTCACGGATATCAGAACAGACCAGGATTGCAAAAAAAAAATATTTATGAAGAATATAAATATTTCTCTAAACTGTATCTATTTTTTTTCTTTTTGGTGATGTTTCTATTCCTTTGGCTTTGATTCCAGTTCTCTATAAAACTTTTTGGGTCATCAATGAATTGCCTATTTTTAACTTTTCCTTTATGCTTACCTTCTAAGTTCTTCTGCCTGTGCTAATATCTAGGTTTTTTTTTTTTTTTTTTTTTTTTGCAGTAGTCTGTGATAGATCCTGGTCTGTTCTGATATCCATGCATCTGGAAAGCTGTCAAATGCTTTTATCACATCTATCTTTGTCATCATTTTTGTTGATCTGTTCCCTCTTCTACACTCATCTAACAGTGACACTTCTTATGTTAATTGTTTTATACGTTTCCCAATTTGATGCTTCTTTGATGGCATTTTATTCTTTCACCTTTCTTTCCCTTATTGCACTGTATTTTTGTGATAAGACTTTATCTGATATTAGTTTAACTGCACAGTAATATATCCTATTTATTTCTGTTATATCACACACATTTCTGTTAATAGTTTTGATTCCTGTGTTCATCTGTTTTATCAGACTTCTAATATTTTGGATCTTATTTACTTTCTGTAATCTATTTCTTTCATTGATACTAGCATGTCTATTCATATGAATTAAATCAGGCAACTCATCCCTTAAATCATTCTCTTCTAAACTAAGGGCACATTCTTTGTTTTGTTTCTCACAGGCATTATACAGAAAGTTCCAGAATGTCTTCATGTGACATATCCTCTTCAGCTGCATCCTGCATCATCCATTGTTCCTTTATATGGTGCCAAAGTTGTCACTGTTTACTGCTTATTCCTTTGCTATGCATCTCCAAATGAACTTTTGCACTGGTTTCCTACTGAAAGGTCCAGAGCGTCATCATGTGGCAAGTGATCAGATGTTTCCCATTCTACCAGTTTCTTCTTAATTTAGGGACCCATTGTTCCATCATGCACTAAATCCTTTCCTTTGCAGGTAATCCAAAACTTCAGTTTCAATTTTTTTAACTTCTCCATTAATAATCCTTGTTTCTACTTTCCCCCTTTGTTTTCTTATATTTTGTTTTGTGACATTTTTCATATCTTTGTGCCTTTGTCTATATTTCTCTTTAAATATCTTTGGTCCTGCGTTTTGGTATTAATCAGTTTTGCTGTCATCTATGCATAAATATTGCACCATATCAACTATCTCCCATGTCTATATTACTTCTTCATATATCTCCCACCCCACTGGTTTCTCCTTAATTGGATACACATTGTTTAATCCTGCTGTGATATAATCAGCATTAACATTTCTTTCTCTTTTTATTTCCCATGTCCATGTTTCCTTTCTTATACTTTTCAAAAATCTCTGGATTTTCTTCTTTATATTTTTTGTACTTCTTTGTTGCTTCTTTTTCTAGGTAGTCCAAAGTTTCTTTGACTATGAAATGTTTTTCATGGATCTGTTGTATTTATGAACTCAGATTTGACAGTTATTCTTGTGAAAGTGTTTTTCTTTCCTCTAATGTTTCTCTTAATATTTTTAATATCGTATATCTGAAAATTCTAGGCTTCTTGCATATAACAATACATAATACATATCTTTGTAACATTACATATTTTTTCCATATCCTCAATAGTACACTCTATCATCTTTATGGCTCTTTTTTACCTGTCAGATTTTGTGGATGACTGCTGCCTTCCACAACAGGGAGGTCATCCCCTCTTTTTAATTGCTTTAAGACGTTGGGGTTCTAATACTATGACAGGAATGGATCCCGATCCTAAGTCAAAGTGTGAGTAAAGTTTATGAAATTAGTATCGTTGCAATCTTTGTTGTGAAGAGCACTTTTGGCTAACGTCAATGTGTCCAGAATTGGCTCTACCTGCAATTCATATGGAGTTACATGTAATGGTAACATATCTGAATATGACTGCAAATTCTTTTTTATAAGACCTATAGCTCCTACTACTATTAGAAATGCCTGTGTATCCTCCTTCCACACTGCCATCATTTCTGCCTAGAAATCCTGGTATTTTGTGACTGTGAGTCTCTATGTAAGACAGTGTAATCACTGGATGTAGCAATTTCACTGATAAATGCTATTTTTATTTTATTTTCTTGGACTACTCTGTTTGGTTGTTTTGCATCTATTTTTTGAACTTTTGCTGATAGTTGATCCCATAAGATATAAACTTCATTATTTTTATAATATTCTGTGGCTCATGTTTCTAATGTTTCTGAACTACTTCAATATTATAATGTTTGCCCAATCCCCAGTGCAACTGTCTTGCTATATTATGACGCCTTTTAGTATACAGGCCTAATGCCATTAATGTATCACACCCAGCATCAAGATGTGCAACTGTTTCCAATTCTGTTTTATAAAACCTGCATGTGTCTGTTTCTCCAACATGTTCAATGGACTTCGTAAACCACATATGTAGTCCACTATCCTCAGCCACTAATATTATCCTTTTGTCTTTTAATTTAAATTCACCACTTATTAACCTTCTTTTGTGTTTTAGCCCCATATGTAGTAACTCGGGTATGGTTGTATTTAGCTTTGCTAGTAAAGGTTGAGCTCGTTCACAACAACTTTAATTTATTTACTTATTTGCAATTTGATTACCAGGGAAATCCACTGGGCCGAATTGACACATTTTCAGTGGAGGCCCAGGGAGAAATGCTCCAAGATGCATTATATAATTTAGATACAACTGATAGTTAATATTAAAGATATTATGTAGAATAGTTACTCATAAATGCATTCAATATCATGCATAGTTAACAAATTCATTAAGCTTGAAGGTAGGGATCCTACAGTTTCATTTGAGGAAAACAGATATGGATTAGGTGTGGAAACCGTTTACATACAAACCTTTTAAGAAAATGTAAATATGCTTTACATACACACATCAACAGTAGAATGCTATTTACAATATTTACAAGGTTGGGCTGTGTGAGGGTAGCTGCAGGAGTTGTTGAGAGCTTAGACATTGTTGAGAGTTTAGATGAGCTTCTAGGAAGATAACTATGAGAGTTTTAGAGCTTGGGAACCAGAGCGAGAACCCCCTTGGATTAGGTTGGGTGAAGGCAAGTACATTTCCATTTAGTGGACAGGTATTTGAATAGTTGGGTTTTGAAGTTTTCTGAGTTTGGTATGGTTCTTAGTGTGGAGGGAAGGGAATTCCATTTTTTGCCTAGTGAGTAAGATAGGAGAAGTTGGCCAGCAGGACATTTAGGTTTATGTATAGTAATTAAGTTCTGATTTTCAGATCTAAGAGCTCTGTTGGGTGTATAAGGGGGAAGGATGTTAGTTAGAGTGGGACATTTTGCTGGGTGAAATATGAGTCTATGTGCAGTAGTGAGTTGGAGATAGTCTAGGTAGTTTGGGAGTTCAAGCCAATTCAGGGATTGTAGGGTTAGGCAGTGATGGGTGGTATTTTTACATTTAGAGACAAATTTAGAGATTTTGTTGTAGCAGTTTTTTAGTTTAGAGGTGATAGAGGAAGACAGGTTGGTTAGGACAGGGGCTCTGTATAATAAGGAAGGAAGAAGATAAGTCAAGGCCAGAGTTTGCCTGGTAGAGTTGGAGAGAAAGCGATTATTCCTATACAGCATACCTAGCTTTTGGTGGGTTTTCTTAATATTTTGTTGAATATGAATATCAAACTTGAGGTGTTCATCTACAGTAATGCCAAGTAGTTTGGCAGAGGGGACTACTTCTATAGGTGAGCTGGTTTGACTATAGACTCTGAATGTTTTTATCGTAGGAGAGGGTCTTTGTGTGAGGGAATAGTAGAAGCTTTGATTTATTTGCATTGAGAGAGAGGTGGTTTTGATGCATTCAGTTTTCAGTTGTTAAGAAGGCAGTTTGGGTTTTAGTCAACAATTCAGAGAGGTTTGAGGCAGAGCAGACTAAGGTTGAATCATCTGCGTATTTAATGATTTTAGCATCAGGAATATCAGTGTGAAAGTTATTGATGAAGATGTTAAAAAGCATTGGCCCAAGGATGGATCCCTGTGGTATGCCAGTTGGGGTAGGTAGGAAGGAAGAGATGGAGTTCTTCCATTTGACTGCCTGTGATCTGTCTGATAGATAGCTGGAGAACCAAGATAAAGCATTATGTGAGAGATTAAGGTTTGAGAGATGACAGAGAAGGTGCTTGTGGTAAACAGTATCAAAGGCTTTAGACAGATCGAGTAAAACAGTAGAAACTAAGTGGCCTGAATCTCGGGCTTGATTGACTTTTTCCAGGAAAGAGAGTAGAGCAGTTATTGTGCTATGGCCTGGACGGAAGTCATGCTGGGTAGGAGTGAGAAGATTGTTTTGGGTCAGGAAAGGCATAAGTTGGAGGTGGATGTATTTTTCTAGGATTTTGGAGATTGGTGAGAGAAAAACAATGGGGCGAAAGTTTGAGATGCTGGTATTTTTGCCTCCTTTATGAAGAGGAAGAATATAAGCTGAGTGCCAGAGTTTGGGGACATATGATTCTTTTATGGATTGGTTGATAATGATGCTGATTGGGAGAGCAATGCCATCAGCAGCACATTTAAGGAAGAGGGAATATTGTCGGGAGCGTTAGAGCAAGGTTTAAGTTTGGACAAAAGTTTTTTTATAAAGTTAGTGGAGATGGAGATGCCTTATCAATGGAAATAACACAAATACATTTGGCTTTGTGTTTTTTGCCAGATCTTTTAGATTTATACAAGTTCAAATGTTAATATAAATAAAACACTATTGTTCTGGTTATATTTTGTGCTGTTTAATATTTAAATAAACAAACCAGTGCCAAGGATAAATGGTAAATCCTTCAAAAGATAAACTGACACACAGCTGAGTAATCCAAAAGGTTTATTACAATGTGGTTAATGCTTTCAGGATCAAACTGACTGCTTCATCGAACCATTAATAAAGACAGCATATTGCACTATTTAAAACAAAGACAACCTATTGCAGATAAGCTAAGCATCATAATTAACCAACCAGAACAATATTTGAGCATAAAGATCACCCAATCCTCAAGGAATATGTCACAACCTATCAGCTTCCATTGATACATTACTGCAACCAATCCAAAGATGTTGTTTAAATTCATCAAAGTATAGTGTGTTCACCCAGTCCAGTATCTACATCATTTTAAGTTGCAATGCAGCTCATCCAGTTATCATCTATACAAAGGAAACACTTCTGTGTGAAGTGATAACATCACAGATAAAAACAATGAACATGATGACAAGGCTGTGCAACATATTTAGCATTAACAAAATTATAGCAGTATACTTCAGAAGGGTTACAGATATTCTGGAGACAATGTCTCAAACACTTCACAAACCACTATAAAGTGTTTTCACATAGTAGTAAGCATTGTCATCAACAGACCTGGCACTTTAAGCATATTGGATAATAGTGCCCTAATAATTAATATATAAATGTTTATAAATTATGCATTTTAAACCTTTTAAAATATTTTCTTATTGAAACAGGAATAAGTGCGGTGAAAAAAGCAAAAAGGACTAATATAGCCTATCAAATAAGATGGACAAATTAAATCAACCTGTCAAAATGGTATCTCCCTAGTTGCTAGGAGATGTCTAACTATCGCATCAGAAATATGCCTAGTTAGCAATATACTTCAAGACGATTATATATTCTAAAAACATAATGTTGCGAACACTGTTTTGACACTCCTTCTCTGGCATAAACTAAAAACACTCCTCCAGCATCATTTTTATGTACTGTACTTTCCAGCAATGTCGTGTTCCAATATCATTTCCATTTGCACATCTTACCACTATGGCAGCCATTCTAAATTCTCTTATTGCCCTCACATTATATATTATGAAGTCCAAATATTGCTCTTTTTCCTGTCCTTCATCCTGTCCCAATAACCTTGTTATCCCTTCCCCAGATTTAAATACTTCTGCAGGTTTTCATCCCTACACTGCAAATATCAACTATCATTGTTGCAGATTCAAAGCTTTGTTTCCAGCCTTCCATGTTATTTTAATTGTGTCTTTGTTGTTCAAATGCTGCCCCAGTCCTTCTGTAAACCCCTCACCTCCTTTATTGTTGAAATGTTTCTTTTATGCAAAGTTTCTAATCCTCCAACGTATTCCCTTGGCCACTTACTGCAGTCTTATCCTTTCTTACCTCACCCTGCTGCTTGGTACTAGTAACATCTCAGATAATACCAATGGATTGCCCATCAGTCTATTTTACTCTCCAGCCCTGCTCATCTATTTATTACTTCAGCTGCCATGCTTCCCAACATTTATTATCACATGAATATTCTTTGTTACTGTCCCTGTTAGTAATCATTCACTCCCTCCTTAGCATTAGGTTTTGGACATCTACTTTCCCATTAGCTCTTCTTCTGCCCCCCCCCCCACTTTTGGACTCTGTTTGATTGAGAATGCTACCAAAAATTCTCCTCATAACATAACTCTCTGTATCACCTTCTATCACTCTTCCCACTTTCTCTTTCAAGTCCCCCTATTCCTTCCTCCGTCAGTCTACCTTATCCTTCCTTTCTATTCCTAATTCATCTGCATCCTCTTATGTTTTCCCTTTTTTGCCAACAATATCTACTAATACTCTTATTTGAAGCTTTTCTTCATTTACTCTTGCTTTTCTCCCATCCCAAGCTTCTTTCTCCCACCACGTGCCTGCTTCTTTCACTCATTTCCCCACACCAAATGTTCCTTTCCCACCTCCATTTCTGCACATCTGCCTTTGCCATTCTTCTATATCCCTAACTCTGTACCCTTGCCTTTAACACTTGAGTATCAAATGCATTTTTTCTGCAAAGTCTGCCCTTTATTCTGCCAACTGAGATAATTCTCTATACTACTTAAGTTATTCTTATGCCCCCTAAGCTTCGTGGATTGCTCCTCACCATTCCGCCTTTCTATTCCCCGACTTATAGTGCTGCCTCATATCATGAATTTCTAACCATCCTTTCATTCCCTCCCACATAAACCGTTTCTTTATTTTCTAGATTTCATGTTACACAAAATGTATTATTTATTTATTTATTTACATTTGTTTACCGGGTACAGTCTGGCTGGGCCAGAGACCCATTTTCAGCGGAGACCCAGGGAGAAAAGTTCTAAGTATTAGGCAGTTACTTAGTGATTGTTGCAGTTAATCATGTTACATACATGAGAGTGGATAAAAGGTTTTCAGTAAACATGTAAAATATAAACGATAAGACAATTACATACATAGTAGTAGAAAAATACATTTTTGATTGAGCATAGAAAATATAAAAAGATAATCAAGTTACATATATGATACTGGAATATACCCTTTCAAAGACCATAAGTAAAAAATAATTACAGGATAAGTAATTTTTTGTTTTATTTTTGATTTTTTTAGAAGAACAGGTAGGAATATAATATAAAGTAAGATATCACAGAGTGTTAGAACAACATAAGAAAGGGGGTTATACAATGTAAGTTAGTGGGTCAGGTTTTGGGGTATCAATCTGGATGGGTGCAGGAGCATAGCCAGTGGTTTGAAAGGTGTTCTTTTAGTAGTAATTTCAATTTTTGATTATTGTTAGATATATATATATATATATATATTTAGACACTACTTCTGCTTGTTAGAATATATATATATATATATATATATATATATAGTAAAATATAGACATTGAAATGCAAGTACATTTCTGTTTGTTAGTATATATACACTAAAGGGTTAAACTTTCCTTAGTTAGCCTTGGTGCAGCCTTATAAGAAGAAAATGAACATTCTCTACATTAATCCCTGCCACCTGTAACTTGGTACTAACAGTCCTCAAAATTCACTGACATAGCATTCACTCACAATACTGTCTGACTAAGGGGAATTGTTTCAATGCCTGTGTTTTTAAATAAAATAACTTGTCCACTTGATAATCTCACACCACCCACTAAACTTCTATATACTGAAGACACATGGACATCCTGTTCACTGCAATTTCTTCTTCCTATACTGAAAGAGATACAATCATCCTTTCCTGTCAGTTAAGAACTCCAAATGACTTTGCACCACTTTCAATATTCCTATACATAAATCATTATCATCCCACCTACAAGATAAACTGCAATACTAAAAAAATGTTTACAAGTCTGGAAGAACTGTTATGAACTGAACAACAACAGTAATCTTTTAAAGAACCAGCAAATGTATTTGCCATGACGTATTTTCTCATTCCTAACCTATAAAATAAAAGAAACATTTTAGATCCCAATTTGAACATTTTATAACTGAACATTATTTGCCTCTACCTTATAATAATTGTGTATGGTGTATGTGCACATGCGCCTTGAGCTTCAGGTGATATCTCTGAGTGTATGCCCACAACAGAAGAGTTATCCCACAGTTATCAAGCTTCTTACTTTCTAGAAATGTGCATTTAAGACACCCACTGTTATCTAATGGTCCACTATACTTTTTATTGGTGATTTAGTGACTGCGTGTAATAATTGTTTTCATTTGTGTAGCTGATTATGTTTGTTGTCCCAGGCATTAGCAGTTTACTCCATTACGCCTAGTAGTACATGTATACATATAATGAATATTAAAGACTTTGAGAATTTGGTAATTGGATCATTGTCAAATGTCATATCTATGTAATTGTACAATGATAGGACATTACTATTCAAAAACAAGCACGTTGATTTGACAGACCAACCAGGGTGCCCATTGTAAATCGAGCATACATGAATAGAAAAATGTCCATTCAGTAAAGCACCACTGAACAGCACTGTGCAGATTTTCACCTCATATTTTTGGTCTGTTCCTCATAAAATTTATCATTTTCTGACAAATCACTGAAAACTGAAGTCATTAAATAATGGCAAACATTTAAGTTTTGCACTTCATATCTTTCAGACAATGCATGATAACACAAATCCTTTTATTCCAGCAGCTTTCTAAGTTTTTAACAGCAACATTTTCAGTCTGTCTCCTTCCAGTAGCTTTCTAAGTTCATAACAGTAATATTTATAGTCTGTCATTCGGACAATGGATGCTAACACAAATCTTGTTATTTGAATGGCTTTCTAAGTTTATAATAGCAACATTTACAGTCTGTTTTTCAGACAATGCACGCTACCAAAAATCCTGTTATTCCAGCATCTTTCTAAGTTTATAATAACAACATTTACAATCCGTTCCTATTTTGGGGCCTTTATACCATTATTTAAGACTTTGTCCACATTACTTGAGCTAACGTTGAGAGGTATTTAAGAAGGGCAGAC
Source organism: Protopterus annectens (assembly GCF_019279795.1). Lineage (NCBI taxonomy): Eukaryota > Metazoa > Chordata > Ceratodontiformes > Protopteridae > Protopterus > Protopterus annectens. Next base: position 170,574,872 of record NC_056725.1, read on the forward strand.
GAAGTACAAGAGAAATCAGGTACGTTCTACAAAACTAAAGAAACATGCCTGATTTTCTTGTATTTCTCCACTGCCTTGGCAGAATCTCATACCTCTAAGCTTTAAGGTTTTTATAGTTTAAAAAAAAAAAAAACACCAGAGATTCTTTTTTCAGGGTTGCTTCCATTGAACAACACTGCTGTACAGTGCAAGCATGGGAACTAAGTCCCATAAGCATGGACAGTATATCAACAAACACGGAAGAGCAGGAAAAACATGGAGGAATACTATGGCCCCATTATACAAAGGCATTATTTAAGAAAGGTAAGCAATTTCTTTCTTAAATAATGTCATTGTATAATCACAGCTGACAAGCTGGTGTGGGCATATGAGGATTTACCAATAGTTGGCTTTGTTTAATTACTCGGGCTTCACCCTCGTGATCATACCCATGTCCACCTGGCAGGTATTGCTTAAACATATCACATGCATGCCAATATACAAAGAATGTATCATATTTCTCATCATGCACTGAATTGCACTGCATATGATCCAGGTTTTCATAGCCTTCAGAATACTCTCACCTACGCAGTTAATAAACCTATAAAGAAACAGTAAGACACATTCATACTTGTATTTATTAACAGCAGTGAGTATCATGTAACATTTGGTATGCACCTTACCACATTACCTGCCACAACAGCTCACAGTCCCAGTGTGATTGTTGAAATCCACTGAACTACTAAAAATTAAAAATAATAAAAGGAAATACAAAAAAACAGCCACCACAAACTTTAGAATGTTGCCATACAAACAAATATACATACAACTGCTAAAAATTAATTAAAAATAATAAAACAAAATACAAAGCCATACAAACAAATAAATACACACCACTACTAAAAACTAAAAATAGAACAAAATAAAAATGTTCTAATGTTTGTGGTGGTTGTCTAGTTGGTTGTTGAAATCCACCTCTTTAACATACAGCTGCCTGAACAGACATTGCTTTCTCCTCTTAAATGAAGACCACTTGATCTTCTGTCTCAGACCCATCATGGTTCAGCCATACACCAACATAATTTCTTTTCAGGGTGTCGAGTAATGGACTTAAAAGGATTCTGAAACTCATATCTGTCAGTTTTCTCCCTTCAGCCACAAGTCATACAATACAAATAAACATGTTTAAAATAAAGTGGCATTTAAATTAACTTCTCATTGTCAAAACATGCATCAGAGTGAGAATGTATCTGTTAAGGGGGTGGTGCCTTATTTCTTATTTTATTTTAATATAAACATCTCTGTTTTAAAGATGTATTAGTTTAATCTCCATGTTTGTGGGTACCACATTCAGAGATTATGTGGCTGAAAGTGTCCATAATGAGCTCGGTACAAAGAACTCAGTTTGACCTACAACTAAACCATGGAAAGCAAGGAGTCATAGGATGCAGTGAGTGAGGCAGAAAGCACACATATACTCTTTGACTCATGCCTAAACAAACACTATACTATGTTTTTTACAATGCTTCATCTACTGGCTTTCAAAGTGCATTTATCCCCACCCACACCCCATTAATAAGGTACATGTCATGTGACGTAGCCATGCATGCACTTCAGTAACACTGCTTCTACTGTCCTTGCTAGTTTAGTTTTTTACGTAAATGTAATCAGGGCCTCATTCCAGAATGCCTATTTCACTGATCAATAGCACCTTTAGTCTTATACTTGTATGCTTTAACTATACAACTATAACTATTATCAAGGTCTCTGCTCAGACAAAATTTCAACATAAAATGAATTCAAATCAGTTCAACACATTTTTAGCTTTACTGAGATAAAAGATAATAGCACCATGCAGGTAATTCTGCCATCTATGAGGGAGAGAAGATTATTTAGTCTGGCCTTGGATTTTGGCCATTATGCTGTGAAAGCCCTTAGCACATGCAGTATGTGACTGACACGAATGGATTGCACCTATTTCAGGAATTCTGAAGACAAAGCACATTACTGATCTGAATGCAGTATCACAATGTGGCTTCAAAGATGGGACAGGTCAGAAAGTATAGCCATGGCGAACCTTATGCTCACTGTGCATGATGACTGATGCAATGATGACAGCAGGATATGCCATATATGCTTAAAATGAGAAGCACTGCTACCATCACTGTGGTACCATCAGGGAAACTAAAAGGAAAGCCATTAAGGATATAAGAGAATCTGGCATAGATGAGTAAGTTCGCTAGGTCAAAAATCAACCACTTATGAATTATCTATACACATGCTGAAATGTGGTGCCTTGCAACGGGTCTACCTGAAAACACCGACATGCAAAAATACCGACAACGAAATCACCAACACCACAAAACCGAAAGTTCAAAAACACGAAACTTCACATGCCCGACAAACCACAATCCCGACAGTCAACAAACAAAACAAATCCCCTATCCAAAAGGCACACACACATAACACAAGCACACCAAAAACCTTACAAACCTACACTAAACCTTACAAATACAGCTATCTATGCACTAACCTTAACCCAAACCCTAACCCTAAGGTCCGTCACTATTGTACACTCACCTAACACACGCACTAACCCTAACTCACTTAACCCACCCCTAACCCTAAAGTCTGTCACTATCGCACACTCACCTGACCTGTGGCCTAACCCTAACTCACTTAATCCGCCCCTAACCCGAAAGGCCGTCACTATCGCACACTTACCTTACTCACACTCTAACCCTAAAGTCCATCACTATTGCACACTTAACTTACCCACACCCTAACCCTGCCATCCATCACATACTTACACACTAGCGCTCATTTGACATGTCGGTGTTGTCAGCGTCGGGATTTTCAACTGTCATCATCTCCATTGTCGATCTTCCGGTGTCGGTGTTCTCGTCGTCGGCGTTTCCAGCTTTCAGCATTATCAGGTAGACCCTTTGCAATGCATGCTGCCATGCGGTGCCTTGCAACGCATGCTGCCATGCAGTGCCTTGCAACGCATGCTGCCATGCGGTGCCTTGCAATGCATGCTGCCATGCGGTGCCCTGCAATGCATGCTGACATGCGATACTTTGTAATGCATGCTGACGTGATACCTTGTATTGTTTTAATACAGTTGCTGATAAAAGAACTAAAACCTACCTTGCCTCACAAAACCTCAGCAGAGGTGAAGCAATAGTGAGAGTTTGTCAACGTCTACAATCCATCACCAGCACAAAGGGAATACCATGACAAATATGTCTGGCATCACCATCATCACTGACAGAACAAGAGAGCACCGCTTCACTGTTATCAGTGTTTCCTTTGTATGCATTATATCTGTAATGTGGGTGTAGCTCTTAGCAGATACAAAGTTTAACAACTTCCTGAGACCCCTGACAATAAGACAATAAGTACAATAAGCAGTAGCTTCTTTTCTTGCTATAATTCCTTGGTGCATGATTTTTTACAAACAGACTGATACCACTTATGTCTTTGTACTCAGAGTAAAATAGAAAGGAAAGCAGACTGTTTTTATCTAAATTAGGAGGAAATAAGTTATTTCCTTGTGGAGATATTTCCTCTAAGACACAGTCAGCAGCCTGTGTATTGTTTGATACTACAGAATGACGAGTTTGATTTGCAAGGCTGGTGCTAGAGGGGGGCACATGGGAACACGTGTTCCCCAGAGTGCCCCAATCCCTAGAATACTGTTGCGCCTGCCTGCATTCATCTGAGTGCACAGAGGTGTTTTGACTGTTTAGTGCATGTTTTCCTGTCATAGGAGTGCACCCCAAGAAAGTTTTATTAGCAGTAGATGGGAAAGCACAGGAAGTAAGTCTTTTACTACAAGTGTGTGTGGAGGCAGCTCATTAATCACTTGGAGCCTTAATCTTCCATACCAACTGCCAGATCTCCCTTAACTTCTTTTTTATGGTAAATCAGTGATTAGGACTTCATAGTTCTCATTGCTCAGAAAATGCATGTCCATGAAAACCTGTTTTATTTGTCTTAACCATGTAAGTGAACTGGAGTTGTTTGGCACATAATGCTCTGAGCTTCAAATGAGTTGCACCTCCATTAGCTACTGTGTGACTGTGAGTAAGTCCCTCAAACAGCACTCCATGGTCACCCCAAGTCCCTCAGACAATACCCCTGGGCATAGGTCTCAACCTCTTAAGAGGCCAATGTGGAACACAGATTCTAGCACAGTGTGACTAATCTGTGCAGACTCAGATACAAATCCAGAATTAATAAAGAAAACAAAATATTTCAGCTATTAACTTCAGACATTGGTAGAATAAGAGAATGTAAATTAATATACATTCTGTAAAACAGAAGTTTATCATTCTAATTTGTTATTTAAGTGTAATTCCTAATCTTTTCTCCAAAAGTCACCAGTTTTATGAAGGATTAAAAGGGATAGAGGTAAAATTGGAGTCAAAATCAGGGACTGGTCAATACATAAATAAAATAAGGAAAGTAAAGTGAATAAAAAATAAATAACCAAATGCTGACACTTTAACTTTTACAGACAAACCCCTCTCCTTTCTGAGTCTTACCGTGTAACACATTCTGCCACTTACCTCTGACCAATTAGGGGAACAAAGCAGCTGCAACTCCAACACAAGTCCACAACCCCTCAATATGCAGGAACAAATAATCCAGTTATAGCTCCCAGGAGCAGTCAGATGTCCAGCAATGGTACTATCATGACCATCCCACTCCTAACTTAAGTGACAAAACAAATCTCATCTCTTTTAGTAGATCCTTTTAGGTTTTCTTTCAGGTTGTTTGGTGGTCTTGTACACCATCACTGAATAGTTCTCAACTGTCCACATTTTTCCAGACTGTCCAAATTTTTTTTCCTCATAGTTTTGGTCTGTTCCTCATAAAACTGTATATATATTTTTGGAAAATCATTAAGTATTGAAGTCAGTAAATAATGACAGACATTTGAGATTCAGACTTCATATCCTTTAGAAAATGCATGTCAGTCGTCTTCTTCTTCTTTTGGCTGCTCCCGTTAGGGGTCGCCACAGCAGATAAAATGTTTCCATTTCTTCCTGTCCTCTGCATCTTGCTCTGTCACACCAACCACCTGCATGTCCTCTCTCACCACATCCATAAACCTTATCTTAGGCCTTCTTCTTTTCCTGTTACCTGGCAGCTTCATCCTTAGCATCTTTTTCCCAATATTCCCAGCATCCCTCCTCAGCACATGTCCAAATCAACATAATCATGCCTCTCTGGCTTTGTCTCCAAACCTTCAAACCTGGGCTGACCCTCTAATATACTTATTCCTAATCCTGTCCACCCTCGTCAAACCCAGTGCAAATCTTAACATCTTCAACTCTGCCATGTCAAGCTCTGACTCCTGCCTTTTTGTCAATGCCACTTTCTCCAACCTGTATAACATAGCTGGTCTCACTACCCTCTTGCAGACCTTCCCTTTCACTCTTACTGGTACTCGTCTGTCACAAATCACTCCTGACACTCTTCTCCACCCACTCCATCCTGCCTGTATTCTCTTCTTCACCTCTCTTCCACACTCACCATTACTCTGAACTGTTGATCCCAAGTACTTAAACTCATTCACCTTCACCACCTCTACTCCCTGCATCCTCACCATTCCTCTACCCTTCCTCTCATTCACACACATATAGTCTGTCTTAGTCCTGCTGACCTTCATTCCTCTTCTCTCTAGAGCATGTCTCCACCTCTCCAGGGTCTCCTCCACCTGTTCCCTACTCTCACTACAGATCACAATGTCATCTGCAAACATCATAGTCCACGGGGACTCCTGTCTGATCTCATCTGTCAACCTGTCCATCACCATTGCAAATAAGAAAGGGCTCAGAGCTGATCCTTGATGTAATCCCACCTCCACCTTAAACGCATCCGTCACTCCCACTGCAGACCTCACCGCTGTCACACTACCCACGTACATATCTTGTACCACTCTTACACACTTCTCTGACACTCCCAACTTCCTCTTATTCTAGCAATTTTCTGAGTTCAGAATCTGCCCCTATTTTTACCTTTGTCCCACCATTATTTCTGACATTGTCCAGATTTATTGTGCTAAAAGGCTAAGAGGTGTGATCTGTACTGAATTATTAGCAGAGTGCATCGCTAATCTTTGCTGCCCACTGAAGAGCCAAGTGCTTAGTAGATTACAACTACCACAGTACTTTTCTAATGTGTTCATTTCAAATAAATTCTGCATAAGTTTTACTTACAACACCTATATATGTTGTGCATCATACTTATTTTGGATTACATTGATGTACTAATAACGGTTACGTGATTATTGTATATTTCTGCTGTACTCTTTCCAGTTTACTCATGCTTGTTTTCTTATAGGGTTTTCATATACTCAAGTTTGGGTCTAATGTAACAATTACTTAATCATTTTTTGATTTCCTAGACTTTATAAATATTTTTTTTAACAACCTATAGTTCTGTAACTATCAGTAACCAATTAGCTGATATTAGAAAAATGCATGGCTGAATCTATCCATATACTCAGGTCCTTAAATGAGTCTGCAGTTTCAATCACTGTGTGCTGCATTAAATACTCACCTTTCAGTTTATGCCCCCCAAATCTCATATGCTTAGTTTTTGATGTATTTATCAGCATATTATTCTCCTGTGTCCAAACGGACAATTTAGTCAAGTTCTTTTGCAGACATGCCTTATCTGTAACACATGTAATCAGGTAACCCAATTTCAGGTCATCTGCATCTAGACTGTAGAACACCTCAGATGAAAAAGTTAGGTCTGAAAGATACAATCTAAATGAGTAAGGGCCTAGGACAGAGCCCTGTGGGACACCCTGACTGTAACTAAGGATTTCACCTGCCCAGTTGCTGTACGATACTTGCCATGTCCTATTTGTAAGCCATACAGCTATCCATCTTAACAAGAATACATCGACACCCAGTTGTACTAATTTATTGATCAGTATTTTGTGTATGACCCTGTCGAATGCTGAAGTTAAATTTATATAAATTACATCACAGCACAAAATTTTCATTCATAGCTATTATTGTATTGTTATAGAACATCATGTTATAGTTGGTAATAGATCATTTTTCAACATATGCATGCTGATATATGGTTTCAAGTCCCAACTTATCCAGTTCCTACTATACCTTATCCAACATTACCTCCTCTATTATTTTTCCACAACATGAAAGTAGACTTAAGGGTCTATATGACTCTGGGTTTGTCATACTCCCCTTTCCCTTAAAGACAGGTTTAATAAGTGCATGTTTCCAATCTTGAGGAATCTCCCCATATTTATATGACCTAGCGAGTAATGGATATAATGGTACCGTAGGTTCTTGCTGAAGTGTTCTCAGGTCATTGTTACTAATTCTGTCTCCTCCCTGTGCTTTGTTTAGATCCAGTTTTATTCCAGTATCTGGGGTTGCCTGGATGTCATCAGGACAACTTATCACCCCTTTTGTGGAGCCAAATTGTTTTGCATAAGATTTTGTAAATATATCTATAATCTGTTTTGTCTGAGAATAAATTTTAGAATCTGCACAGAGTTTATCAATTTGTGTCTTTACTCCTTCCACATCTTATATATAAAAAGGTTTCCTATTATGCTCAATATCTTTATATAAATTTTCTTCAAATTTTTCTTGATCTTGTCTCACAAGCTCTCATTCTATGCTTAATCTGTTTGTCCAGCTTGTTTATTTCAGTTTTCAAAGTTGTAGTTCAACCGCTCTTTCAGTTCTTATATTTTTTGTCTCTCACCTTAATCAGATATCTTGTTCTTATGGAAATATATCCCCTTGATGTCTGTATGCTGTATGCCTAGGTACTGATGTTAAACATTTTTTGATTTTTTTTTGCACTCAAACAGTTTCTCTTTCAAACCTTTCTATATTCCATCTACAGTTTTTCTACTGAATACCTCACTCCAGTTAGTTTTGCATAGTGACTGTTTTGCTTCCATATAATCTGTAATTAACCTTCTGTGCATTGATTTAGATTTCAGTTTGGCAGAATTATCTAGCAACAAATAAACATTTATAACCCCATGATCACAGCACATCAATGGTGGCAAAATTTGACATGAAGTAGCAGGAATTTCTTTAGGAACACAAACAATATCTAGTAAATTCTATCCCTGGTATTATTTTTTTACAATCTGAAGCAATTGTTGTTCCTGAATATACGCTGTGAATAATTTCCTTACTAATGTTGTTGAATCAATATTACTCCAGTCTGTTTCTGGTAAATTTAAGTCCCCAGCTAATATTATTTTCCCTCCTGTGTTTCATGCAAGAAATGTATGAATTCCTCTAGGTCATCTGCACTTGACTTTGGTGGTTTATACACTCCAACAATAGTTATATGTTCAAGGGTTGTCTTTATTGTTACAGTTACACAGTCTATAGTATTGGTGTTATCATTAAACATGTAATAATCACAGGTCTCATAATTATCTTTAATCCCTATCATAACACCTCCATCTGAATTTTTGTTAGAATGTCTGTTACAGTAAAAACATTTATACCTTGACAGAACTGGTTTCCAGTCATTATTCTTTAATCATGTTTCACAAATAATCACATCAATCTTATGGGAATGTAGCAAAATTTCCAAAAAAAAATGTTATTAATGCTCCTAACATTAACAACCATCAGAAGTGCATCAAATGACGCTCTCTGTCAACTGTTTTTGGCCTGGCAAAAATCCTGCCTAGTGTTTGTCAAATATTGGAAAATATCTTCTGAAAATATTCTCTTCTCTGATATTGACAAATGCACGCCATCCTGTCTGAAAACGTGTGTGCCCAAAACTAGGCTTGGATGCGCTACACATTTCCATTTATTAAAATAGGACATTTTTTTCTATGTAGGTATTTACCCAAAAAATCTTTTCATTCACAGTGACCTGACAATCCTTTCTATAGGTGATTTTTTAAATATATGTTCTAACTCCAGTACAAGCTATACTATCTAAGAGGGCTGTCTGTTCCCTACTAATAGTCAGAGAATCCTTGGGGAATTACATCATTTGTACCAACATGAACAAAAGCGGATCTGTATTTCCTTAAATTAAGGTGTTCCAAGGCTTGTCTCACAGCTTCTATTTTTGCTCCTGGCAAACATAACACTATTTGATGTTCATTATTTTCTCTGCAAATATAAGTATCAGTTCCTCTAATAACTGAATCTCCAATTACAAGAATATCTTTGCTGGCCAGCTCTAAAGACTTTGGCTTCTAATACAGTAATATCTGCTCTATCGATTGTTATGAAGGATAGATCTTCATCACTATTAGTCATTAATCCTACTGTTTTCATTGCATATTAAATTCTCATCTAGCTGGTATTGTAAATCCACATCTTGAGCCATGTAGTCAACATCTGTTTTTCTTACAGTATTGTTCTTCAATTCTTCAACGTTCAATTTTAATTTCTTCCTTTTCACCCGCCCCTTGCCTCTTTTTTCTACCTTCTCTGTTGGAAAAATAATGCCTTTTTTTATAGACGGAAGGTTTTCTGATAGACAAATCCCATTTCCTGTAACCTGTATGTTACATAACAAAGCGGTGTCCTTTTTATTACTTATTATCTTTCCTTTACAGTCATTAATCAGTTTCTTTTGCTTCCTTGTTATTTGTTGTGAACTTCATCCTTTTGTTTTTTTTTTCATTTCCTTCTAAACAAACTAGATCCTCAGATTGCTAAATACTTGCATCCAGAATTCCAAAGTTGTCAGGGGCTTCATCTTGTTTCATAGGGGTTGAATGATCTTTACAGACTATAGATGTGCCATTTCCTAAATGTGTTTTATTTGTTCTGTGTCTAACATTGTTTATTTCATCAACCCAGTCATTAATATATGAAACAGTTCTCCAAGCTATGCCAATTGCACAAGTGCATTCATCATCATTAAGTCTAGATTTATTTCTAACAATGATAAGCAAATCATCCAACTTTTGAAATGGGGAACACAGATCACCATTATCAGCTATTACCTTTGCATATGCATAGCTTTTATTATACTGTGTAAGATTTTCTTACATTAGCAAATCATTAATTGCATACTCATTTAAGGAATCCATATTCAGCTTCAAAGGAATAAAATATTATATAAAAAAAATAATCGAAAACAGTAACCACAGAAATCGTAGAGAACTTAACTCAATTTCTGTTACAAAAAATCACACCAGCAATATACAACTAAATAATAAATCAAGTACTGTAAAGTTGTTCTGACCATAAAAGTTCAGCAAGCCAAACAATAGTTATAATTCCTTTACTTCATGCGGAGTAGCTTCTCCTCGCTATCGATCGCAGTCGCACTTCTTTTTAACAGTAAAGATCAATAAATCACAAACCAAGGTAGGATTGTATTGATATGCACAGAATTTTCATCTCTGTAGTCTGTGTGAATTTATACCTGTCTAGGCCCCTTGGCGTGGCTAGAGCTTCCCTATCCAAAACCTATCACTTTCTAACAACCAATAGTGAAATTAAAGGTAAACCAACAAAATAGGAGTAAAAGTAAATCTACTTAATAAGCTATCACTTCCAACCTACAAACAGTTGAAAACAGTGATAACAAACACAGTATAAATTCAAACAAAACCTCTCCTACCATCAACTCCACAGCAAATCACAAACCAAAGTAGGATTGCTTAGATATGCTCAGGATTTTCCTCTCTGCAGTCTGTATAAATTTTTTGCTGTCTAGGCCCCTTGGGGTGGCTAGAGCTTGCCAATCTAAAACATATCCCTTTCTAACAGCAAACAGTGAAATTAAAGGTAAAACAACAAAATATGAATCAAAGTAAATTTTGTTAACAAGCTAGCCCTTCCAACCTACAAATAGATAAAAACAGTGATAACAAATAGAATATAAATTCAAGCAAAACTTCCTATACCAGTCAACTCCACAGTAAATCACAAACCAAGGTAGGATTTTTTATATATGCTCAGGATTTTCTTCTCTGCAATCAGTGTGAATTTATAGCTGTCTAGGCCCCTTGGGGTGGCTAGAGCTTGCATGTCTAAAAGAGTCCCTATTAATTTGATGAAACTTTAGCTTGTCGAACTACAAAAGATCGACAGCTAAAGATCGAAACGTCCAAACCGCGATCAGCTAAGCAAATTTTTTCCCATGGATAGAATTCACTTGTCTGTTACACAAAACAAAAACCTTTCAACCTGAATTAAGTGGGCGGCTTCACCCCCACACCCCCCTATCTAAATATATAAACTCTGAGATTGCTCCACATCAGGGAAAGGGAAAATTCCCATTAAAGGCCAATCAAATTCTTTCCCTGTTTAGCTGTCAATCTTTTATAGTTTGACAAGCTAAACTTTCATCAAATTAATAGGGACCCATCAAAAACCTATCCCTTTCTAACAACCAACATTGAAATTAAAGTTAAAACAAAAAAAAATCAGAGTAAATCTTGTTAACAACCTATTCCTTTCTACCTCCAAACAGTTAAAAACAGTGATAATGAATACAATATAAATTCAAATATTAAAAATGCCACTTGACTCCCCAAATGATGTTAACATACTTCAAGAGGGTCTCACAGCAACAAATGACTAGTGCCAAAGTCATGGCCATAAGTTAAATGCAAAAAAATGTATTATAATACAATCTGGCAAAAACACGGCCCCTACTGATTATCACATTAGTGGCAACCCCCTAAGCAAACAACCACCTGTGGTGAGAGACCTGGGTACACAAGTTGACAACAATCTCAAATGTGACCATCATGTAGCAACAGTGATCAGAAAAGCCTTTTATTTGGTGCATCACATAAGTAAAGGGATTGCATCCAGAAAAAAAGGAGGTTATTACCTTTCTGTACTTCTCCATCATTATGCAAATAAATGAGTACAATGACCTGTTTGGTATGTACCTCTACAAACACCTGCACCAACTGGAAAGGCCACTGAAATACTTCACAAAGGGAATCCCTGGCCTCCAACACCTGTCCTATGTAAAAAACATGAATCAAAGTAAATCTTATTAAAAAGCTATCCCTTCCTACCTACAGTCAGTTGAAAAAAGTGATAACTAGTATAATATAAATTCAAATAAAAGTTCTATTACAATTCAACTCCACAATAAATCCCAAACCAAGGTAGGATTGTTTAGATATTCGCAGGATTTTCCTCTCTGAAGTCCAGTCCCCTTGGGATGGCTCTAGCTTGCCTATCTAAACCTATCCCTTTCTAACAACCAACAGTGAAATTAAAGGTAAAACAACAAGATATGAATCAAAGCGAATGTTGTTAACAAGCTATCACTTCCTACCTACAAACAATTAAAAACAATGTTTACGAATATAATATAAATTTAAATAAAACTTCTCTTACCAGTCAACTCCACAGTAAATCCCAAGCCAAGGTAGGATTGTTTAGATATGCTCAGGATTTTCTTCTCAGTAGTCTCTGTGGATTTATAGCTGTCTAGGCCAATTGGGGTGGCTAGAGCTTGTCTGTCTAAAACCTATTCCTTTATAACAACCAACAGTAAAATTAAAGGTAAAACAATAAGATATAAATCAAACTCTCCTACGCAGATTGCCGATGCTTTCAATACCTTTTTTACTGAAACTGTACAATCTCTAGCTAACACCTTACCACCTGTTAACCCTACTCTCTCATCCCCCCCCCCAACTACCTTAGCAGCTACCTTTCACTTAAAACCTATTCCTACAACCCTCATCTACACTCTACTTCACAAACTTAAACCTTGTACTCCCTCAGCGGATCTCCTACCACCTGAATGCCTTCAAACTGCTGCAAAAGCTCTTGCCTATCCCATTTCAATTCTAATCAATAGAACCATCACTGAAGGCTCCATTCCCTCACTCTGGAAAATCTCTCACATAATCCCACTTCACAAAGGAGGGAACTCAGCTGAACTCTCTAACTTTCAGCCCATAGCCATATTATCACCACTAGCCAAAATAATGGAAAAATGTATCCATCAAAAATTCCTTGACCACATTCTCCAATATAACCTACTAGCTGACTGTCAACATGGTTTCAGACCATTCCACAGTACCACCACTGCTCTCCTATCCTTTACAGACTGCATTAATAAACATTGCAACAATAACACGCACTCCTCTGCTCTGTTCATTGACCTCTCTAAAGCTTTTGATATGGTCAACCATCAAATACTACTCAACATACTCAACTCTTTCTCACTTGACACAGGCATTACAATGGTTCAAATCCTATATGCACAATAGACAGCAGGCTGTCCTTTGGGATAATAACCTATCCAAACTTCTCCCTATTACCCTTGGTGTCCCTCAGGGCTCTATCCTGGGACATCTACTCTTCTCCATATTCATTAATGACCTTTCTACTAATTTACCTCTACCTACTAGCATACAATACGCAGATGACTCCACTTTGATTTGTAAAGGAACCACCTCATCTGAACTCCAGTCCATCACCCAAACAGTATTTAACCAAGTAGAAAACTGGTTCCAACAATGTTGCCTCCTCCTTAATGCAAAAAAAAACTAAACTATTACTTTTTTCTCCAACTTTTAAATCTCCCCCAATGGATTTCTCTGTTATATCCATTGACGGTACTATCATAGCTCCTGACCCAACTACAAAACTATTAGGTGTATTGATTGACCATAACCTCAACTTTGACTCACATATTAATGCCACTATTAAAACTGTAAACAGAAAACTTGGATCCTTATATAGGATAAAACCTTTTTTCACCCCAGAAGCCAGAACTACTATTGCCCAGACCCATCTGATCTCCACCCTCCTCTATGCCTCACCAGTTTATACTAATCTTTCCAAAAGCAACCTAAACAAATTGTCCACTTCTTATAACAATATTGCCAGGTTTGCTACTGGGTCCTCATTTAGAACTCATCACTGCCTAAATCTCAAACTTCTTGGATGGCTTGAACTAAATAACCAGCTAGAATTTCAACAGCTCTCCATTACCCATAAAATTCTGTACCAGCCCAGTAATACTCCTATTCTCAGTAGTCTCATCCCCCCCTACACAAACCTTACTAACCTTCGCTCAGCAAATAAACTACTGGTTAGCATCCAGAAATCCCACAACAAGGCTGGTGATTCTCTTTTCTCTAATACAGTGGGGAAAATTTGGAACAAGCTTCCCACAAAACTGATATCTCTCTCATCATTACCATTCTTTAAAAAGCAACTAAAGATTAAACTAAAAACACAATGGCTTTGTCCTTGTACTAACCCAGACTAACCCCCCCCAATATAATATTACTCTATAACTCTCTTCCAATAACCCTTTTTGCAGTACTAGCAATTTCATCCCCCCCCTTTCTTAGCATCTTATTCCCAAGCTGCTTATACTGAATATGCTCCTAACAACCTTGCTTTCTTCAGAGAGCTCTTATCTTTCCACCTTGTATATATAAACCAATCTATTCTCTTTCACTATGAATGTAACTACTTCCCCTTGTACTTACATTCATTAATTCTCTTACTTCTCAGTGTTACTCACTTTATCATAGCCATTTTATATCTTTACAAAGGCACATTCATATCCAATTTTCTAATCAAGAATATCTATCTCTTTCCCTTGGTAATAATACTGTATTTTACCTTATTAAACTTAGTAGTCACAATCTGTATTTTTGTAGTTCTGTATAACTCAATTTGATTAAATAATTCTTCAGGTTTATGTACTCTATATATTGCATGGACTTTCAATTGTCTTGATTTAGTTAGTTTAAATTGGAGCTTTTCTCCCCGGGCCTCTACTGAAAATGGACATGTATCCAGTTAGACTAGCCCGGTCAACAAATGTAAAATAAATAAATAAAATAAAAGTGAATCTTGTTAACAAGCTATCGCTTTCTACCTGCAAAACTTAAAAACAGTGATAATGAATACAATATAAATTCAAACAAAACTTTCCTTCCAGTCAACTCCACAGTAAATGAAAATCCAAGGTAGGATTGTTTAGATATGGCCAGGATTTTCCTCTCTAAAGTCCGTGTGAATTTATAGCTGTCTACACCCCTTGTGGTGGCTAGAGCTTGCCTATCTAAAACCTATACCTTTCTAACAACCGAGAAATTAAAGGTAAAACAACAAAATATGAATCAAAGTAAATCTTGTTAATAAGCTAATCCTTCCTACCTACAGACAGCTAAAAACCATGGTAATTAATATAATATAAATTCAAATAAAACTTCTCTTACGAGTCAGATGCACAGTAAATCACAACCAAGGTAGGATTGTTTAGATATTCTCAGGATTTTTCTCTATGCATTCTGTGAATTTATAGCTGTCTAGGCCCCTTGCAGGGCAAAACCTTGCCTGCCTAAAACCTATTCCTTTCTAATAACAAACAGTGAAATTAAGGGAACAACAAAAAATATAAATCAAAATAAATCTTGTTAACAACCTATCATTTCCCACCTACAGCCAGTTGAAAACAATTATAATGTACATAAGTTCAAATAAAACTTCTCTTACAAGTCAACTCCACAGAAAATCCCAAGCCAAGGTAGGATTGTTTAGATATGTTCAGGATTTTCCTCTCTGCAGTCTGTGCGAATTTATAGCTGTCTAGACCCCTTGGGGGTGGATAGAGCTTGTCTATCTAAAATGTATCCCTTCCTAACAACCAGTGAAATTATAGGTAAAACAAGAAAATATAAATCAAAGTAAATCTTGGACTCAAGTTATCCCGCCCTACCAATAAACAGCTAAAAACAGTGATAACTAATATAATAAAAATTCAAATAAAACTTCTCTTACCAGTCATCTCCACAGTAAATCCCAAACCAAGGTAGTATTGTTTAGATATTCTCAGGATATTCTTCTCTGCAGTCTATGTGAATTTATAGCTGTCTAGGCCCCTTGGGGTAGCTGGAGTTTGCCTGCCTAAACCTATCCCTTTCTAACAACCAACATTGAAATTAAAGATAAACAACAAAATATAAATCAAATTAAATCTTGCTAACAAGTTATCCCTTCCTATCTACAAACAGTTAAAAACAATGATAACGAATATAATATAAATTCACAAAATACTTCTCTTACCAGTCACTCCACAGTAAATCCCAAGCCAAGTTAGGATTGTTTAGATATGCTTAGGATTTCCCTCTCTGCAGTCTGTGTAAATTAATAGCTGTCTAGAGCTTGCCTATCTATAACATATCCCTTCCCAGTAACCAGTATAACTTAGGGTAAAACATCAAAATACGAATCAAAGTAAATCTTGGTCACAAGCTATCCTGCCCTACCTACAAAAAGTTAAGAACAGTGATAACAAATACAATATAAATTCAAATAAAACTTCTCTTACAATTCAACTCCACAGTAATTCACAAACTAAAGTAGGATTGTTTAGATATTCTCAGGATTTTTCTCTCTGCACTCTGTGTGAATTTATACCTGTCTAGGCCTCTTGGACAGATAGATCTTGCCTATTTAAAACTTATCCCTTTCCAAAATCCAACAGTGAAATTAAAGGTAAAACAACAAAATATGAATCAAAGTAAATCCTGTTAACAAGCTATCCCTTCTTACATACAAACAGTTAAAAACAGTGATAACACATACAATATAAATTCAAATATAACTCTCTTACCAGATAATTCCACAGTAAATGACAAACAAAGGCAGGATTGATTAGATATGCTCAGGATTTTCCTCTCTGCAGTCTGTGTGAATTTGTAGTGTCTAGGTGCCTTAAGGTGGCTAGAGTTTGTCTAAAACTTATCCCTTTCTAACAAGCAATGCTGAAATTAAAGATGAAACAACTAAATATGAATCAAAGTAAATCTTGTTAACAACCTACCCCTATAATATATATATATATATATATATATATATATATATATATATATATAAGGGCTTTGGAAGTGCTAGGGCCTGGAAACCTTGTTGGGTATGGGTAAGTAAGTTATTACGTAGTAAGTATTGCATGAACTGTTGGTGAATGCACGTTTCCATTATTTTGGAGATAGGAGATAGAATGGCTATAGGTCGGAATTTAGTTCTGTAGAACTTCCCTCTTTGTGGATAGGAATAATATAGCAATAACCCACACCTAGGTGTGGGTAATGCTGGATTTACCCACAGTTGGTGTGGTTTGGTCCCAAGGGCGAAGCCCGAGGGACCAAACAAAGCCAACCGTGGGTAAATCCAGCATTACCCACACCCAGAAGTGGGTTATTGCTTATCTAATGACATTATTTAAGAAAAAAAATAATTACTTTTCTTAAATAATGGCATTGTATAATGCCTCCTTGCTGCCCTTCCTCAGCTGTCTGGTATTCCGCGGAAGTTCTGATGTACTGCGCATGCCTATGCAGTACATCAGAGCTGTGGGAAAAAACAACGGAGAAAGCAAGATCTCCATTGCTTTTTACTGTTTCGCTATGTTAAATGGGTTTAACATAGCGAGACAGCTTTAAAAAAAGCAACGGAGAATCCCTGTTGCTTATTTTAAAGCTGTCTCGCTATGTTAAACCCATTTAACATAGCAAGACAGTTTTGAAAAAGCAACAGAGAAAGCAAGATCTCTGTTGCTTTTTACAAACTGTTACGCTATGTTAAATGGGTTTAACATAGCGAGACAGATTTAAAATAAACAACAGAGATCTCCGTTGCTTATTTTAAAGCTGTCTCGCTATGTTAAACCCATTTAACATAACGAGACAGGGTTAAAAAAAAAAGCAATGGAGAAAGCAAGATCTCCGTTGCTTTTTACACACTGTGTCACTATGTTACAGGAGTTTAACATAGTGAGACAGCTTTAAAAAAAGCAACGGAGATCTCCATTGCTTTTTTTAAACCTGTGTCACAATTTTAAACTCCTTTAACATAGCGAGACAGTGTTTTAAAAAAGACTTATACTAATGGAAAAAGTCCGGGCGACCGGACCTTTTTCCGTTAGTATAAGTTGATTTACAACGTGCATGCTGTCCAATCAGTGTGCACGTTTTGGAATATTAATGGGGGGGTCATGGTATAATATATAATATTTTCTTGATGTTGGGAACTTTAGCTTCAAAGATGGATTTTTTGATAAGAATACTGATGGGGTAGGCAATGAAGTCAGCAACTAATTTAAGGTGTTCAGGTGGGAGGTTATTTACTGAGGTACAGCATGGTTTACATTTTCAAAAATTTTTTTATGAGACTTGTAGGGATAGGTTGGAGTGTGAAACTGGCGGCGTTATTAGAATTGGGGATAGGGCAGTTAATGTGCAGAAGACCAGGGAGTAATAGCAATATCAAGAAAACCCATCAAAACAAGGCTTGATATGCCGAAACAAACATTTTCTGAGCACACTCACAAAAAATGATTCTAAACAGTATCTATTTTCTACCCTCCAAAATCTATGGAGCCTCAATTCTAACCAGTCTGTCAATCATCCATAAAAAAAAACTTGAAAGCTGCTACAACAAAATTGCCAAGTTTGCTACTAATTCATCCTCCTTTACCCTTCACTGTAAAGCTCTGCATACCCTTATCTGGCTGGAACTCCCCCTCCACCTCTCCTACATCCAACATGTATTCATCTCCTTCTTGTTGCATTGCTATGTCATAGGTGCATGAAAGTCAAATGCAATTTTATACACATAGGCAAGCACTTTAGTCATTACATGTGTGCTAAACAGTATAAACATTATAACCAGAAGGTACATTATACCCCCCTTACATCACACACATATACACATTAATAGCGTAATTACATCCACAACATTGTGCATGCTACAATACTATCTGCATCACCAACTGCACTACTGTGTCATATGCATTCCTCAAATACTGCCACCTCCAAAAACAGAAAGCACTTCAACATAAGCAATGAAATGAGATGACATACCTTATGGCTGTTCTTTACACACAACTACATTTTTGTTTAATGAAAACATCAGGTTTACTAAAACTTATTTGCAGGCATGTTACACACATGACAGTGTTAAATAACAATGTATTATGTTTGCAGACATGTTATGTACATGAAAGCATTAAACAACAATGTAGTAAACAACAATGTGTTATGTTTACAGACATGTTACATACATACACTGTCATGTATGTAACATGTATGTATGTATGTATGTATGTATGTATGTTTACAGACATGTTACATACATGACAGTGTTAAACAACAATAGATTGTGTTTGCAAACATTACGTACATTACAGTGTTAAAGGATGTATTATGTTTGCTGACATGTTACATACATGACAGTGTTAAACAACAATGTATTATGTTTGCAGACATGTTACATACATGTTACATATTACATACGTGACAGTATATGCAGTATGATGATGGCAGACAGCCTATGGAATGCAACTTTAAGTAGTCTCATCATAAGTATGTATTTGTTTATTTAAAAGATAATGAAATGTTTAGTATTATGTATTTTTACTTTAAAACAAATAATACATCTAGTGTTAAAAATGTATTATATAGGTAACCTAAATAATAATTAAGTAATGTATTGTGGATGAAATACTTTATTGTTTAGTGCTTGTAAAATAATATGACTGTTTAAAACACACAAATATTAGCATCATTAAAATTATTAGAGTTAAGACTATCATATGAATCAAAACAAACCTTTTTTATTTACCAGTATGTGTTGTGCTTTTCTAATATGCTTATTCCGGACTACACACTTGTGTTGATCCAGCAATACAATAGTAATAATGTTTTGTTTATATCTATTTTGTCTTCACAGGTGAGCATAAAGTAAGGAGAAATCAGACTAAAACAATATATACTACCATTTAGTTGGCATATCTTTTATATATATATATATATATATATATATATATATATATATATATATATATATATATATGGATCCCCTTTAGATGCCCGAAATCTCACTTCACCGACAAGGAATCCGTCGGGCCGAAATCACCGACAACGCAGATGACCGACAAGGTGAGAACCCGACGGACTCGGTAAGTGTGCGATAGAGTGAGGGCTTTAGTGTTAGGGAGCGGACAGGTAAGTGTGTGATAGTGAGGGACTTTAGTTTTAGGGGCGGGTTAAGTGAGTTAGGGTTAGGGTGCAGGTAGGGTGTGTGTGCGATAGTGATGGACTGTGGGTTTAGGGGTGGGTTAAGTGAGTTAGGGTTAGGGTGCAGGTAGGGTGTGTGTGTGCGATAGTGACGGACTGTGGGTTTAGGGGTGGGTTAAGTGAGTTAGGGTTAGGGTGCGGGTAGGGTAAGTGTGCGGTTGTGTCGGACCTTATGGTTAGGGTTTGGGTTACGGTTAGTGCATGTATGGTTGTGTGTATTGTCGGTATTTTGTGTTGTCGGTCTGTTGGTGTCGGTGATTTGTGTTTCGCATTGTATGCTTCGGTTAACTGAAGGGGATCCATATATATATATATATATATATATATATATATATATATATATATATTTTTTTTTTTTTCTTATCTTTACTGTATGAACAAGACTTATCAGGTGGCTAAGCCTGAACGTGTTACTACATATGCACTATATATTAACATTATGTGGACAACATTGCGGAACTCATGACTTAATAGTTTTTCTAGCCCAGAAGATGAGACAAATGAACCACAGTCAGATGATTCCTTCAGTAGTTGAAGGGTCATTATTGAGGTACAGAAGAACAAACCAAAATCATTATCAAGTGCATCATTGTATCATCCAACTAAAATCTCCAAACAAGAAAAAGGATGAAACACAAACTAAACAAATATAAAAAAGCTTCAATCTAAGAATGTTGAGTGCTTTTGTCTTTCACTGATGATTTCATTAGATAAAAATACTATAATTTCCCAGTTTACACTTGAATTCAGTCACATGGTATTAATCACTTTACTTTCACTATTTAAACACAGTATTCCAAATATATGCATACTACAAACTACTTAAGAAACACCTACTTTTCTTTCTATTTAACATGTCCAGGGTAGTGGTCATGATGGAAACAAGACAGCAGAACACCCACAAAATAGAAACAACCAGCAACAATTTGTAGACTCAAACAGTTAAAGTTTACCAAAAACAAAAGCCATTGTACCAGGAAAGGACATGGGTAGATGTAGCACCATATACACCTTATTTGCATGTCATTCTGTTTTGAGTAACTTTTACATAGATGCAGCATATGGATCTTAAAGGAACTGTGTAATTATTTGTCTCAGCACATGCCTACATATGCTAAATCTACAGTTATTTAAGTGTACTAAGCATTAAATAAAATCATAATCCACATGGGATAAGGAAGTTTCTAGAGTAACATTTCATCATAGTCGCTTCATGCTTACCATGTGTTACACCAACTGTATGCCATATAATTAGGCCATTATTTCATTGTTGTCCATATTAGTGCCACGTGTGGTTAGTGCACAGTACTGTTTCATTACGTAAACACATAACATACAACATGTGAAGTCAGGGATTTAAGGTAATGCTTCCGTAATTATATGACACTTATAGGTTCATAGGTGTATACTAGACTAATAGACCTGGAGCCTTTACAAGCTTAGCCAAAAAAAAAATGCCTAGGATGTTAGTTCACAGTGCCCCTATCCAGTAGGGCAACTGGAGTGATCCCTGGGGTGAACTTTCTGTTACCCATCCACGCGTCAAGATTTCTCTTGAAGAGGGCCAGCAAGGTGCTCTGCTTGACATGAATGGTAAGCTTATTCCAGAGTATGGGCAGTCTTTGGGAGATGAACCCGTCCCTCCAGCATGTTCTGTTAATTGTGGTAATGAGGTTGTGATCTCTGGACCGTGTGGCATGTGAGGATCAGGATTTCTTTAGGAGTAGCATTTCAAGTAGAGCTGGGTCAGACATGGCTTTGTAAGTCAAGCAGAGATCACCACCTAGACGATAAGAGATTGAGAACAGCTGAAGTTCCTTCAGTCTGTCCATGTAGGACATGTGTTTAAGGCTAGGATCCTTTTTGTGAGGTACTTTTGTGGCTTCTCCAGCTGTTGTAGGTGTCTGGTCAGGTACATGCTAAATGGGGTGATATATTCAATGACTGGTCTAGTGAGGGATGCGTAGAGAGGAATGATGACCTCTTTCTTTCCGGATGCAAAACCTTTGGTTATAAGATGTGCCAAGTAGAAGGACTTTCTGACCACAATGGCAATGTGGTGGTCAAAGGTGAGGTGGTTGCCAACTTCGGTGCCCAGATCTCTTATGGCCCTTTCAATGTTCAGTGGGCTCCCATCAACGTGGTAATTTGTGGGAACTGAGTTTTTTCCAAAGGGGGTGATAACACATTTTTTGGCATTAAGCTTCAGGCCATTTTTCCAACACCAGTCATTGGTCTCAAAGAGGTCCTTTTGTAGGATGTCTGCATCACTTGGGGAGTTGGAAATGACTCCTAGCTTGCAGTCATCAGCAAACTTGATCAGCCAGAGTCCTTCTGTGTTGGCTTGATCTTTGGAGAAGTAAATGCCAAACAGGAGAGGGCCCAGGACTGAGCCCTGTGGGACTCCACTAGTGACTGGTCAACAGTCTGACTTGGAATCCACAGCTTTCACTCTGTGGGTCCTGTCTGTGAGCCAATTTGCAACCCACTTAGTGATGTAAGGATTGATGCCTAGTTTGGTGAGTTTATCAATGATACCTGAGTGGGGAATGGTATAAAAGGCCTTGGCCAAGTCGAGATAGGCTGTATGCACTGCCTTACCCTCATCCACAGCCTTGGTGACTGTCTTGAAGAAGTCAACCAGGTTCAGCAGGCAGGATCTCCCCTTGACAAAGCCAAAGTGTGTGGGGTCAAGAGCTTGGAGATTGTCTGTAACTTTTTTAAGCAGGTCCATGACGATGCGCTTCATAGCTTTGCATAGCAGACTTGTCAGGCTAATGGGGCGATAGTTCCCAGGGTCTGTAGTTATTACTCCCCCTTTATGAGGCAGGATGATTATAGCAGTGCACCATTCATTAGGGACATAGCTGAGGTAAGGCTGTGATTGAAAGGGCACACAGATGTGGTGCCAGTTCATTTTGTAGCTCATGTGGGATGCAACCAGGGATACTGTATCCCTGGATGCTGTATTCTTGGCTTTGGACAATGCAGCTTTTACCTGTTCCACAGAAATGGTGGGTACCAGGCTTTCTTCTAGTATTGTGATAGTGCCTTTGGGGAGGGAGGGGTAAAGTTGGCGCTGAATCTGTTGGCCAGTAGATATATATATATATATATATATATATATATATATATATATATAAATGGGATCACTACATAATCTCAAAATGTTGGAATATCAAATTCCAAAATCTTGAGACTATATAGCCGAAACCCCTAAATACCGAAAGACCAAACATGCAAAATTCTAAATCCCGATGTTCAGAGATATTGAAGTAGCGCTTATGGTGTTGTGTTTTTTTGATGGATAGGTGGAAGTTCAGGTAAGTATCTATGTGTAAGTGTGTTGGTTAGGGGCTTTAGTGTGTGCCAGTGTGTGTTGTGAGTGTGATGTTTGTGTGTGTGAGGGACTGTAAAATGTGTGGGTGTGAGTTTCCTTTGTGTATCTGTTTGTGTGATCTCAGAGTTAGTATATTTAAGTTGGGGGGGTGCAGGGAGATTGAACCCCCTTGCTTATCTGTCGTGTAGGTTGATATGTTTGATTGTGGGGGGTAGTTGTTTGTATGTGTATGTGTGTGCTGTATGTGTATTGTACATTCGGGATTTTAAATTTCACGCTTCTGGTCTTTCGGCATTTAGGGGTTTCGGCTATATAGTCTCGAGATTTTGAAATTCAGTATTTCAAGATTTTGAGATTATGTAGTAAAAAAAAAAAAATATATATATATATATATATATATATATATATATATATATATATATATATATATATATATATATATATAGCTGAAGTGCTGCCCAAACATGCATTAGTAAAGAAACCCATAATTGTCATTAAATCTATGAGTGTAGAGTTTTTTGTCAGTCGGTGTAGTTATGCACACCCCAGTTATGATCTCTCTTGGTTTAATTTATCCCAAGTATTTTTGGTTTTTAATATCATGACAGAAATGGACCCCATTCCTTAGTCAGGGTACAGTTATAGTTCATGTAATCAGTATTGTTTCAGTCATTGATGTTAGCTAAGAGTGCTCTTCTCAGGACCCACAATGTGCCCAGAACTGTCTCCTGTAATTTGTAAGGGGTTACATGTATTGGTAGCATATCTAAATATGACTGTAAATTATTTTTTATTAGACCTGTTGCTCCTACTACTATTGGAACTATATGGGTATCTTTCTTCCACTTTGCTTTCATTTCTGCCTGCAAATCCTGGTATTTTATGGCTTTTTCTCTCTCTCTCAGTACATAAGACACTGCAGTCCCTGGGTGTAGCAATTTCATTGATCAAAGCTACTTTTGTCTTTTTTTCATAGATTGCTATATCTGGTTTTCTTGCATCTATTTTTGAACTGTTGGTAAAGGGTGATCCAGTATAGTAACTGAGATGTACGGTATATCCAAGGGTACTACGCTGAAATTATCGGCTGTTGGATTACAGTTGGAAAGAAATCAAACTTATACTAGGGAAGCTGTAATGGGTAGAGAAAAAATCCATAGCTGTGTAGTCCTACCATTTTTCTTTGTTTGAATCTGTAGCTGTTTGGTCCTTCCATTTTCTGAGTTTGCACTATCCCCTATCACATTTTCCCAACCCCACCCCAAGATGACACATCTTTTTCTTGTATGGTTGTTAATTATCAATGCAATTTTTAACTGTGTGTGTCAGTTCCCACCACTTGTCATCTTTGTCCTGTATGTCCATTTCACTGCATGTCTTTGTCGCTATCCTTTACTTGTTTTTCTGTGCCAGTAAGCAGTGTTAGCTTAATGTTCATTTCTTCATGTTTTGCTGTCTTAAAAATAAAATAGAGGCCTCACTTCCCTCACAGAAAATAATGTGATCATGCATGTCCATTTTGCTTAACAGTTTCTTACCCTTGCCCTCACTCCTAACGTGCTCCACTGATGTATTTTTTGCTACCCTTTTCTCATTGTCATTACCACCCACCCCACAGGTCCTGCTTCTGTTATACATTGTGAATATTCAGCATCTCCATCATGAAAGTATTTGGCATGACTTCTCTGTTGTGTGGTTAAGGCATGTGTTATTGTGGTGACAGTGATAACTTATTGGCAACTATTGTCTGATGCCCATAATAGGTTCATAGGTTCATAGGTTCATACTAGGCTATCTGCCCGAGGGCATTTACAAGCCTAGCCCATCGTTTTGTGGCTTAGGCCACCCCTTTAGTATGGGGAACTATACCCATTATTTTTCTGTGCCTCTGTCGAGCAGTGACACTGAGGTAATCCCTGGGGTATATCTGCGATCTCCCATCCATTGGTCAAGATATCTCTTGAACAAGGCCAGCGAGGTGCTCTGCCTCACATGTACCGGGATTTTGTTCCACAGCATAGGGAGTCTTTGGGTGATGAATCTATCCCTCCAGCATGTCCTATTAATAGCCGTGTCAAGGTTTAAGTCTCCCACCCTTGTGGCTCTGATGGATCTAGATTTTTGAGGTGAAGCATATTCATCAAATCTGGGTTTGACATGGCCTTGTATGTTAGGCAAAGGTCACCTCTGAGCAAGCGTGGCGACTGAATAGAGCTGGAGTTCTTTCAGTCGGGCAGCATAGGACAGATTTTTGAGACCCTTTATCCTTTTGGTGAGGAACTTTTGTGGCCTCTCCAGCTGCTGCAAGTGTCGGGTCAGATACATTCGAATGGGGCATTGTACTCAATCATTGGTCTGATGAGTGATGAGTAAAGGGAGACTATGACCTCCCTTGATCTAGATGAGAATCCCTTCATGATAAGGTGGGCAATGTAGAAGGTCTTCCTAACTACTTTAGCTACATGGGTGTCGAATGACAGACTACTATCAACCTGGGTCCCCAGGTCCCTGATAACTTCTTCTGTGCTCAGTGGATTGCCACCTATTTGGTAGCTAGGGGTAACCTTGTTTTTCCCGAAGGGTATGACTATGCATTTTTGGCATTTAACTTTAGGCCGTGGCTCTGGCACCAGTTATCCGTTTCTGTGAGACCCTTCTGAAGGATATCTGTGTCAGATGTGTTTTCTACTATGGCGCCCAGTTTGCAGTCATCTGCAAACTTTGTCAGCCATAACCCTCCTGTGTTTGCTTGTACTTGGAAAAGTAGATGCCAAACAAGAGTGGGCCCAGGACTGAGCCCTGTGGGACACCACTTGTGACAGGCTTTGAGTCTGACATGGCGCCAGCAGCTCTGACCCTGTGGGTTCTGTCACTCAGCCAGTTTGCAACCCATCTTGTGATGTATGGGTTGACATTTAAGCTGATGAGTTTTTCAAAGATACCGAATGGGGTATTGTATCAAGGCCTTAGCCAGATCGAGGTAGGCTGTATGGACTGCCTTTCCCTCATCAATGGCTTTGGTGACTGTTTCAAAAAGTCAACCAAGTTTAAAAGGCATGATCTGCCTTTGACAAAGCCAAACTGGGTTGGATCCAAAGTCTGCAAATTCCCTATGTCTTTATTTATGAGGTCCATTATGATCCTCTCCATGGCTTTGCAGATAAGGCTTGTCAAGCTAATGGGCGGTAATTTCCAGGGTCGGTGGAGGCACCGCCTTTGTGAAGTGGTACCACAGTTGCAGTGCGCCACTCCTGGGTGCGTATCCAGAGGTAAGACTTTGATTAAACAGCTGTCCTAGCTGTGGGTTTAATTCCTCATTGAGTTCATGGAGCACACAGCCGGGGACACCATCAGGTCCCATGGATGCTGTGTTTTTGCTTTGGAGAGAGCAGTTCTCACTTGGGCGCTGGAGATGTTTGGGGGCTGCAATCGTTTGGTATAGATATCTCTCCTTTTGGGGGGGAGGGGGGGAGAAGTTTGCACTGAACCTGTCAGCCAGTATGTTGGCAATGTCTGTAGGATCAGTAATCTTCACATCATTTTGAACTAGCTCTGAGCATATCTGGGAGTTTCCTCCCAGGTTTCTAACATAGCTAAAGAAGGCCTTATGATTGTCTTTTGAGTCTTTAGCTATTTTTCTCTCGAAATTTGCTTTGGATGATTTTATGAGAGCTCTTAGTTTTTTACTTATAGTGATCAAGGGTGTCTTACCTTTTAAGGATTTTGCTCTATCTTGTAGTAGCTTCCTCCTTTTGTTGTAGAGTTTGTTTATGGCTGGGGTCCACCAGACTGGATGCTTGCCTTTGGTACAAAGAGTCTTTGTTTTGCTTGGGATTGCCTTATCCATGCAGTCCTGCAGGTGCTGGTAGAAGGCATTTGTAAGTGATTCAGTGGCTTGAGTACTGTTTTCCGCTGACTCGGGGCCTTAAAGGAGACCACACTAGTCTTTAGAAGTGTGAAGTCGGCTTTGAGAAGTTCTTTACTGTGGTCTTTTTATTTCAGGTGGGGGTGGGATGAGGACCTCCAGCGAGATTAGTTTGTGGTCTGATCTCACCAGTGAGGGTACACCTCCGTGTTGAACATTGTGCTCCCATGTTCGTGATGATGAGATCAAGTATGTTATCTCCTCTTGTGGGGATGGTGACTAGTTGTTCCATGGCATTTGAGTTTATGAATTCCAGGAACTTTTGGGCTAGGGTGTTTGGGCTTGAGTAGTGTTCCCAGTCTATATTAGGGTAATTGAAGTCACCTAGTATGATGGTGTTTGGTGATACATTTATCCCTCTAGTGTTTTCAGGAAGGCCATGTGAGGTTCCTGAGTTTGTGAGGGTGGCCTGTAACATGCTACAATTTGCAGAGCAGTCTTGCCTATGGTTAATTGCACCTGGATGGTCTCCGATGCATCGTGCGTTGCCACCAGTCTTGAGGTGTGGGTGTCCTTGATGAATATGGATACCCTCCTTTCTTGGTATTGTCCAGATTTTGGGGCCGAACGCATGATATGAGGTAAAACCTGATAGCGGGGTGCTCTCAGGAGCCTTGAACCAGGTTTCTGTCACAGCACAGACATCGATGTTCTCCATACTGAGAAGGGCCTCAGTGCGTGCATTTTGAGATTTAGACTTCTGGCATTGAGCAGCATTACCCTTAGTTTTTTTCCTTTTTGGTGTTCTAGGGTGGTAGGTTTAGAATTTGAGCCTTGCC
Organism: Protopterus annectens; assembly: GCF_019279795.1. Classification (NCBI taxonomy): domain Eukaryota; kingdom Metazoa; phylum Chordata; order Ceratodontiformes; family Protopteridae; genus Protopterus; species Protopterus annectens. Next base: position 170,602,972 of record NC_056725.1, read on the forward strand.
TAAAAAAGGCACTATGGGGTGGCAAGAGCCTTTGCCAATATCCGAATCCCAGGGTGACAGGTGCAAGCCATCCCATGGGCAGCGTGGCTTGTCCAGCATGTCATCCCAGGCAGACAGACACTGGATCCCCTTTGAATGACACCAGTGTTTAAGCCAATTGTTAAAGCTGATCATCTTATCTCTGTATTGTGGCATCATTCTTGGTGAAGGTAGGATACTGCTCAAGGTCAAGGTCATACCTGTCTGGGCTACATAATCAGAGAGCTCCTCAATGTCTCTTTTCATGTAGTCCAAGGGTACGTCTCAGGTCGTTTACACCAGCGTGGACAATGACTGAATCATATTTGTACCTGCTGTTGAGAGACCTGAGTGCTTATTGCGTTATATGGCGTTCTGGGCGCCCGACAGCAGGCTTACTGTGACCTTCTCCTTACTCAGTCTGGTGAGCGGGACGCCAGTGTGTCTGACTATGGAGTCACCAATGACTAGTGTGTCTGGCATTGTGTTTGGCCTTAAGGGCTGTGACTGTTTGACACTCTGACTGTGAGGTCTATGTGTTGCAGGTGTTGTGTTCTGAGGTGGTGGTTGTTTGGGTGTCTGCTTTGGTGGCCTCTGCTGTTTTGGTAGATTTTTGATCAGAGCCTCCGAGTATGTCTTTGTGTGTTTATGTGTATGATTTGAGGTTGTAATGGTAATATGTGAGACTGGGTCTATAGTGTGTGTGGTAACCTTCTCCTCCTGACTGGTCTTGCCAGTCCTATGTTGAGAGAGCTCAGCCTCCAGTTTGGCGTGTAGTTGCATCTCGCATGTATTTGTGTTTTGTGGGAGGAGGAGAGGGTTGTCTGTGTACATGAGGCAATTGTAACATTGCCTCAATATTCCCAGGTTCACCAGCTGAGCAGGAGAGGACACTAGCAACTGATCCTCGACATGCTAGAATGAATAGACAAAAAACTTTAAAAAGATTCCGGGATGTGGGTGACCGAGAAATGGGGTTGCCTTTTGGGGTACTATCTATGACAAGAGTGCCGTATCAAGGTAATAAGTACTGTAGGAGCAAGTGCTACGTTTAACAGATAGAGAATAGTCTACTTGGAGTCAAGTAGAGATGATCTTTTAATTATAGGATACGCTGATTAGATCAGTAGTATAGTTCGAGGAAGGTAGTTTTAAGGGAAAAATTTGAAGAGTGGACTTTAGGTAGCCCGAATAGTTTAAACCTGCTTAACCGCTGCCCTAGTGTGCAACAGTAGCAACTCCGCTAAATCGGGCTAAATCGCTAAAGCGTGCTTTATAGCAGGGGCTGGATAAGACAGGAAATGACCCAAATTGGCCAACAAACCACAAGTCACTGCCCTAAACCACTCCTCCGAGGACAAATGAAGGAGTTATGGACATGACCCTAGTGGCCAATAAAACTACAGTTTCAAGTCAGTAACCACCTCTCCGGGGCAGGGAAGCTGCTCAATGTTAGTCACTCCCACTGATAAACACAGAGACCCTCCTTCAGCCCAAGCAAAATGGCATCACAGAAACTTTCAAACAGTTCAGGAACAGCAAGCCTGTAACTGAACTTTAACTCTCAGAAAAGTGGGAAAAAAGCAAGATTTTTTTTGTTTTTGTTTTTTACAGAGATAGCAGAGGTTCACAAGTAATATCAAGTTATAACAGTGCAGTAAATGACCCCACACAAGAGTGCTAGGTCAAGGACAGAAAATATGCAAGTTTTAAGAAAAAACGATTTAAAATTAAGTGCAAACAGGAAATTCAGCAAACAGCTTTTGGTTGTGCTCTAAATACAGCTACTAATACAGAAATCAAGTTTAACAAGCCAGAAAATGCTCAAGCTAGGCAGCTATGCAGAAAAACTTAGCAAATAAACAGAGAAAAAATACTTAAAATCTCAAAAGTGGCTCCCTTCTTCTCTCAGCGTTTTTTCCTCTTGAGGGTGCTTCACCAACAGCCAACAAGCCTGAAAAGACGCTCAAACCACGAGGCAACTAGGTTTTAAGAGAGGAAGATGAAGGAGTTATGGAAATGACCCCTAGTGGCCAATAAAACTACAGTTTCAAGTCAGTAACCACCTCTCCGCGGGGGCAGGGAAGCTGCTCAATGTTAGTCACTCCCACTGATAAACACAGAGTCCCTCCTTCAGCCCAAGCAAAATGGCCTCACAGAAACTTTCAAACAGTTCAGGAACAGCAAGCCTGTAACTGAACTTTTTAACTCTCAGAAAAGTGGGAAAAAGCAAGATTTTTTTTTTTTTTTGTTTTTCAGAGATAGCAGAGGTTCACAAGTAATATCAAGTTATAACAGTGCAGTAAATGACCCCACACAAGAGTGCTAGGTCAAGGACAGAAAATATGCAAGTTTTAAGAAAAAAACGATTTAAAATTAAGTGCAAACAGGAAATTCAGCAAACAGCTTTTGGTTGTGCTCTAAATACAGCTACTAATACAGAAATCAAGTTTAACAAGCCAGAAAATGCTCAAGCTAGGCAGCTATGCAGAAAAACTTAGCAAATAAACAGAGAAAAAATACTTAAAATCTCAAAAGTGGCTCCCTTCTTCTCTCAGCGTTTTTTCCTCTTGGAGGGTGCTTCACCAACAGCCAACAAGCCTGAAAAGACTTATACAAATGGTGTTGAACAACAATAACACAGAGGAGAATGTGTCATTCTTGGTGAAACAGGGTGTGGTACTTGTAGTTTTACTTACTGGCGCTATGATGCACGTATGTTATGATCTAGGTATATCATGGGCCACATGCAGTAATTCGACAATACAGTACATCTGTTAACACTGTATACCTAATGTACATGTATACCACTGAAAGGCCATATACATCACACAGTCAGTGTATGATGCCAGTAGCGATATAAATGATCCCTGTGACAGCATCATTTGTTTACACTTACCACATCTATGCCATCTATGTGTCATGGCACTTTGCAGTGTTATAAATACAGCAGACACATGCTACTATTATGTTGAGGCACTTGTGTGCACATTTAATACATATTTGTAGTGTGGCTTTATCCATATTCTGTGCACTCATTTTGTCTACCATAATAAAGTAATTGAACCATCAATTCATTCTCTGCAGAATTAATATGTCTACACACTAAGTTAAAGCTTTAATTACCATAGTGACATTCACAGGAATTCCGCAAAAATATATCACTGAAATATATTGTATGTTCAAATATATGCATGGCTTCCTGTGAAACACTGGATTTTAACAGTCCAAACAATGGCATTATGGGAATTCATATAACTGAACTGACTGCATTTCCATGATGACTATAATATCTTGCTGGCCATCAATGCATTTTACGTAAAGACTATGGGCCAGATTCAGGAAGCCTCCGTGTAAGAGTTATAACTCTTACACGGAGGCTGCAGTTAAACGGTGTGATGTCAGCATGTCATGCATATGCATGAGGTGCATGAGGCATGCTGAATCACACCGTAACTCTTACATGGTCCATGTAAGACAGTAGGGGGCATGTCCGTAGGCTAAGCCCTGCAAGCGGACACGCCCCCGGAAGTCTAGAATGGCTGAAAGTAAACAGCCACGAGAGAGGCCATGGAAATGTGAATAAACACACTACACAACACATGCCCCCACAGAACAGCAATGTAAAAAGTGAACAGATGTTATAAAATGAAAATAAAAACTGTTTTATTTTTCTTAAACCCCGTAAATGTTTGCTACTGTGTGGCCAGGTGCGCAGGTGTGCTACTAGCGCAACTGCAGTTAGCAATCAGTGGAAAAGGATATAAGAACTAAATATACAAAGTAAGCCAAGAAGTAATAGCATAGCGGTAGAATTGTTGGCGTAAGAGCAGGCAGGCAAGGTTCGAGCCCACACAACAACCTTTTTTTTTTTTTGTAAATAAGCACTAAAAAGGCCCCTGACAGTATTGTACAAATGTAAAAGTATTTCCTTTTGTAAAATGGAATGAAATGGAGCATATATTTCAAGTAATACAATAATAAAATTATTTAGAAATGTAGTGATAGCTAAGCTGCTGTGAGACAGAGTGCCCGTAGCTGAGTAGTGTTTCAAAGGCTGCAAATTGCTTGCCCATAGCTAAGCACCGGTTTAACAGGCTCAAACTGTGTACAACTAGCTGTGCTTAGCTGAACATGTGTGTTACTAGCCAATTAAGGTTTAACCCAGCGCACACTGTTTGCGCTGAGGTGCGTGCCGCGCCCACAAGCTAACCCCCGGTGCGCATGCGGTAGCTCCGCGCAAATGAGCGCAGACCTGGTTTTAAGTGCTTAAAAGTGCTTTTGGCATGTTTGATTGACAGGTCCTCAACTCATTTCTAGACAGTTATGAAAATTAAAAATCAGTGGTCAGATTCGAACGCAGGATACCATGCACTAGAGTCAAGGTACTAAACCACTAAGCCATGACAGCAGTACTTAGAAATGCAGAAATAGCATATATATAGGATATAATCCAAAATGGAGCATGGGAAAGCAGTTTCTGTGAAGTAGATACAATTCCAAAATGGCCAATCAGAGCAATGTGTGGGAAAATCGGCATATATAAGCCCCATAGGCGGGAATACACAGCATAAACGATTGTAGAATACACCTGTAGGCAGAATGAGTGGAGTAGGTCAGGGATGTTGCTTTCGAGTACAGGGGTGGGGTGTTGAGGAGTCCAGATACATGGTCTGGCTCCTAGTTCACCATCATGAGGCCCAACTCATGCAGGGCCAGGTCTCATGGGGAGCGTACAGGGCAGAGGCATGGGACCAGTTGGCTCATGATCTCACTAGTGCTACTGGGATTCCACGTACTGGTGAGCAGGTCCATCACCACCATGCGGACCTGAAGTGACGTAAACAAGACCAGTTGACCCAATGGATCCAGGAGGCCCGGGATATGCCCAATGCCCCACTACTGAGTAAGTTACATTTTACTTATGTATGTAAGGAATTCAACTAGCTGATACCATGGAGATGTGTAGTCCAATATTACTCATTTTGTATTACAGCTGCAGGTGTCCACTCTATGAATCGACAGGCATATGACCGCAGGCTGGCGAGGCTACGCCACCATGCAGGTTAGTAACCCCACCTAGTACTTGTAAATAAATATTATAGTGTAGCATGTAGCAGAACACTGCAGTGTATTGATTAAAAGTAATATAATGTGCAAGCAACAAGTGAAAGTCTGCAGGTATGGCTGCAACAAGTTCATCAGTATGCAAGTGTAACTGGAAATATAATTGATAGAAATAAATAGTGCTGTAATACAGATGTCCCACCATTAATTAAATGTAGTATAACCTGCAGTAGTCTCAAGAGTACAGCTTCAGAATCTGAGGTAATCACATGTGAGATATATCCCCTGTTGAAATGCTGAATCATGACAGAAGTGAGGCTGCTGGAAAGTGTTGGAATCACCACAGGTCTAATATGTGAACAAAGCCTAGAAGTACCAACCTGAACTGTGAAATTGCAGGATGTGTGAGAGTGACAGAAAGGGTCATGTATCAATGAATAAAGTAGTAATAACTCCTGAATATATAGGCTTCAGTGTGGTTCTACAGAACTAAATGCATGTGGGAATTAAAGCTTAACATCCCAAACTGATTTCAGTGTGTCTGAATCTTGAATGTTCAGGCCAAAATCTGTATATGGTGATGACAGTCAACAATTTGCAGATAGAATGAATGATTGTCTGACATACTAAACATCCATAGTTGTCCCCTGCTCTGTCATCAAAGTGTAGCAGGATGATGTATCTGATCAAATTCAAAATAACTAGGATAGTGATGTATCTGTAACAGGTCTAGCATGACAGTCAATTAAAAATCATTTTGAAACTATCACCCACAAGTTAATTGTGTTTCTATTACAAATGTATATCAATGTATAATTTATGAATGTGTCATCATTTTCTTTCTCCACCCCACCCTATAATTGCAAATTAAAACACTCACTAAATATTGGTATGTGAACATTTCATTAACCATGGACATTTGTCCTGTTTCAAAATATATGCATGTCTGTTGTTGCATGTGCCCTGTTCATACCTGCAAACCTCATGGCCTGTTGCCATTAATCAACCCTGCATGTTGTTTGATTGTGTATTTCCGTTCAAATAATGCATGTGATATTGATATGCCCGTTGTTCAATGGTGTTAATATCTGGGTGTTTGTTTAATGGGAATACCAATGCATGCTGTTACAACTAATTTGAATGGAATAATATGCCACTAACCCAAACTAACATAACATACTCACAAACCTAGAACACTTGGGAAGGCAGGTCCCAGCAGACCCACCTCTCCCACCTCAGCTGGCGACTGCACCTGGCACTAGTGCCCAGGCTGGACCCTCCTCCGGTGGCCCTGTGCCACCTTCGGGTGGAAGCGCTGCAGGGGATGGGGCCTGTCCCCTCTGCAAGTGTGGCCGGAGGAGCTCGGCCCACTCACCTCCAAGGTGTCCGGTCTGTGGTGCGAAGGGAGATCCAAGACTCTGTTCTTGGGCCCCTACGCCAGCTTGAGGCCCGGGTGGCACAACTTACGGGCATGCCCATTGTCCCGCCTGCACAGCCCCCAGCACAGCCCCGTCCTGGGCTGTGAAGGAACAGCGGCAACTGCCTATGGGTGGGGATATCAGTTCCACTGTTGCCATCTGTGGGCTCATGTGCCCTGGATATCCCAACCTCCGTCCCCGTCAATTGTGTAACCCCCCCCCACATGTGTCATACACCGCCCCTGTATGTGTCTTGTCTGTCTTGTCTGTTAACCTACCCAACCTACCTCCCCAGCTATACCGACTACCTCACCTGACATACTGCTCTCACCTGATAAAAAAAAAAAAAAGGTCACTCTGTACCCACAAATAAATTACGCCCCATACATAGCTGTCCATGTTGCACACATGTCCACTGGACATCGAAACTGTTAATTACAATTGGCTGTACAACAGGTATTAATGTTGTCCGGACACCTCTCTCAGGGGTGGAAAGTTCCAAATGTCACACCAAATTGCATACAAATGCACAGCTGTTGCTGAGAAAGACATGGGCAGCTATGGACCTCACCTACATCCTTACTGCAAATTCCAAGCTTGTTTCCCTACTGTTTTACCCTCTTTGTGACCCCTTTTTCACCATTTTCCTGTTACCCCTTTTTCTTTTCTTTCAAAGAAAATAGCGTGGTGTAAGGTTGTGCGCTGGAGCTCATCGCCAGTGCGCATGAGTCTCGCAAATGAGTGCAGACCTGGTTTTAAGTGCTTAAAAGTGCCTTTGGCACTTTTGATTGACAGGTCATGTACTCATTTTGAAAGAAAAATAAATTCCCACTGTCAGTCTTGAACCCAGGACCTCTGTAACACTAGTCTGTATGACCTACCACTAAGCCATGACTCTCATACAAGAATATAGTGCTAAAATAAATATAACATGTAATAGTAGGAATCAATATAAAGGCAATATAGGATGTGTACTACCCAAAGCATATCAGGTAGATTTTTAATGCCCGAATTACTGGATTCCCATACTAGTTTAGTGTTAACAGAAACAGCCCTGCTAATTGTTAGCTTGTACATAATAATGTAAGGTAATGTACATATATGAAGGTATGTATATGTACACATACATATATATATATATATATATATATATATATATTAATACATATGAAATATAGTGGTAGGTGTCAGTATTCATACACACTCACTACAGGAAACAGTGAAGATAAATGCAGCAACCAGAATCTGCAACACAGACTGACTCCTGTGAGACTTACTAACCCTTTTAACTGCTTAAAGGTGGCTTCAGCACTTTGATTGACAGGTCCTGTACTCATCCTGACAGAAAAAAAAGTCCCACTGTCAGTCTCGAACCCAGTAACACTAGTCTGTATGACCTACCACTAAACCATGACTTTCATAGAATAATATAGTGCTAAAATAAATATAACATGTAATAGTAGGAATGAAGATAAAGGCAATATAGGATGTGTACTACCCAAAGCATGTCAGGCAGACTTTTACTGTCCCAATTACTGGATTCCCATACTAGTTTAGTGTTAACAGAAACAGCCCTGCTAATTGTTAGCTTGTACCCAATAATGTCAGCTAATGTACATATATGAAAGTATGTATATGTACATATATATATATATATATATATATATATATATATATATATATATATACATATGAAATATAGTTGTAGGTGTCAGTATGCATACACACTCACTACAGGGAACAGGTGAGAGAAATGCAGCAACCTGAATTTACAACACAGCATGAAGCATGAGAGACGTACTAACCTTCACACTCACAAAACACTGTCGACAGCATACCAGCATGGTCCACGCCCTTACAATCTGAAAGGGCAACGCCTATCTCACATACCCTTTTATAGCACTGTCCTGAAATCACAGTGAGACATGCAATCAGTACACAACTGGCTGCATGCAATTAGCAAATGCTGCCTTACAATTGGTGCAGAGGCCATCACATGGACCTATGCAGATACCTACAAAAGCATCCAGTACTCACACTCCACACATGCAATACATTCATTGCACAAAACCGACAGAGAAAGAGAGAGAGAGACAGAGAGAAAAAAAAAAAGAAATAAAGACAGCCAGCAACAAAACCAGCAGCAGCAGCAGCAAACAGCAAGTAGCACCACTGACACAGCAACAGCTGACACAAACACAGGTAATGCAAAGTAGCAGGTTAATACTGTGTTTACTGTGAAACCTCCAAATGTATCATAGTTCACTATCTATAGGTATGTCCATGAGATAGGTTGTGTGTACATAGTCCTGATATATATACATATGTAATATTGCTGTACATGTCATCCATATTTAAAACTTCCATAACTTAGAACACAAGGCCAGTTATACATATGATGCAGTAGTTCCCAGGGTCAGTAGAGGTTCCTCCTCATTGGTGTGGGACCACTGTGTATGTATGGCACTGTTCAGGTACATATCCTGTAGTATGGTCAGGGTTTAATATCAGTCTGTAATGTGGTGCTATGTCCTCTAGGGGTGAACGTATCACACATCCAGGGATACCATTTTGTAACAGTGATGCTGTGTGTTCTGCAATGTTGAGGGTGGCCCTCACCTGGACATGTGAGATGATAGGGAGGTTACAGTCATCTGTGATAACTAATTCCACTTGTGTAGGAGAATGGGGGGGATACCTGCACCTAAACTGTCTGCAACAATGTTGCCAATATCTGTGCATTTGGTGAATGTGAAGCATCTTACCACTGCTGACCACAGATCCCCAATTACTTCTTCTGCACTTAATGGCTTAACACCTATGTGGTACTTTGCAGGAGATTGACAACTGACCTTTGGACATGCTAGAATACTATTGTGAATTCCGTAATAATTGAAAACAAGGTCCAGTGGGGAGTGAGGGTGTACTGATATTACTTACTACTGCTGACTGATATAATAGCTTCAGTGAGCAAGTGCCAGGTAACTTAAGTGCAATGTGTTACAATTAAGTAAATGCAACAATGACAAGCAGTCACTTGCTGTCAAGTGTAACAAGGAAATACGTACAGTAAGCAATGCAGATATCAGTAGTGATTCACAGAAGTGCTGAGAAGCTGTGTATTATGTGGAAGTAGTGTACCAGTGAAATAACAAGCTAACAAATAACAAGCATATAAACAAAGCTAGATTCAGGAGGCTTGGATGTAGTGTATGCTACAGCAAACAAGGTGTACCAATGTCAGTAAGATACAGTTCAAATATGCAGGCACTATAAACCTGAAACCAGAAGTTCCCAGCTATGAATGGCAGAGTACAGCCTATTCTCACACAAGAGTGCAGACCACAAACCTTGTTAATGTTAAATAACTGGCCTGAAGGCCAACTGCTTATACCAGAACTAATACACTTGGACACTGGGCTCTCAATCAGCAGTTCCCAACTTAGAAGGATGAAAGCTATGTGTCCTGCCACCACAGTGCTTGCCACAAACCTCCCTAATGTAAAACAACTGGTCTGAAGGCCAAGTGCTTAATCCAAAAGACTTAAATGATAGCTACACTTTAATCAAGTTACAACCAAGCAGTAATAAGTACAATTTAATACTCCCTGTATAGAATGTGTACCATATATTGCTGACATACTCTGCTGATAACCTGTTTGTGTACTTTTCCAGGGAGATATGGCTTCGAAAAGGAACCCTGCTTACTCTGCTGCAGAGGACAAAGTGATACACCAGAGCCTGGTGTGTGACTATGACATCCTGTTTTCACGCACCACCCAGAATCAGCAGGAGAGGTCTGCACTGTGGCAAAACCTTGTCAGCAGGATAAATGATGTTGGCATGCATGATAGGACATATGAGCAGGTGAGACATCACTGCAGTGATTTGATTAGAAATGTCCGCCAGCATGCTGCAGATATCCGCAGGCAACAGGTTGCCACAGGTGGGGGGGGTGGCCACACATCCCCCCTCACCAGACAGGAGGGGCTACTGCTAAGTGTTGTGGATCCAGCCCCAGAACAACAACAGCATCAGACGTGCATCATGATGGAGGTTGGATCCACACAGCAGCAAGACACTGAGCGTGCAGGTAAGATGCCATATTTATTTATCTTTTGTTATTTATTTTACATTTGTTGACCGGGCTAGTCTAGCTGGATATATGTCCATTTTCAGTAGAGGCCCGGGAGAAAAGCTCCACACATAACATAATAAAGGCAGACAGACAAGTTGTTAATAAAGACATACAAAATAATAGAAATATAAATCAACTTGTTAATAAAATCAACATACATTTAAGGAACTCAAACAGTTTAAACTCATACACAATGTTCTGTCGGTTTCAAAGCAATCTTACCTAAAACATAAAGGTTATGCAATAAGGCAAAAGGCATATAGATAACAGTTAAAGCTCAGAAGGGTAGAGAAGTAGAAGGAGTATGAAAGATAAAATAATAGGGAAGAGGCAGGAGTCAAGAAGAGAAGAGAGGAAAAGAAGGAAGACAGTCAAGAGGAGGTGGGAGAGATGGGACATTACTTTCTTCATATTTCCAGGTCCCTCCCATCTAGCAATGAGGCAGGCCATACATGCTGGTGAGTGTGTTTAACATTACCTGAAAAACAATTTATAATACTAGTATGAGTAGTGTAACTCTGTAGTATACATGCTGGTGAGTGTGTTTAATAATACCTGCAATACCCAGGTTAACACTAGTAAGAGTAGTGTAACTCAGTACTGATGTGTGTGTGTGTACTATGGGGTGTGCATGTGTGCAAGTGTGCCTGTGCCCATGTGTGCATGTGTGTGTGTGTCCATGAGTGCATGTGTCCATTTCTGAATGTGTGCATTAGTATTGAAGTGCATCACTGTAAAATATGTGTTGATACTGTAATCTGTGTTCCCTGTTTTCCTCCCGTAGGTTCTGGTGCCGCTCTGGTGACCTGCAGCAGGGAACCTGAATCTTGTGCCCCAGGTACTGATGATGATGAAATGTCTATAATGGTGCAGGAAGGTGTGTCTGGGTCCGCCATTGGTCAGCCAATTGACAGTACACAGCTGTCAACCCCTTCAATGCGCACAGTCATCCTGCCGTTACATCCTTTGTCACCATTGTCCCTAGGTGATGGACAGTATGCATTGGGCATAGATCAGGGTAATGTGGTACCTGTGGTACATGCATCCCCACAAAGCAGCCATGAGCAGGGTCCTCCAATGGTACCACGCAGACAGTCGCCCATGGGTTATCGTGGGGACATCCGTGGCCGTACTGCCTCTGGCCAACGTGCCCAAGGAGGTATGTCAACCTCCACTATGTTTCGGTCTGTTATGCAGGCACAGGCGCGTATGGAAAGGTACACCAGACAGGGTCTGAGGGAGCTGAGAGCATGTCGCACAGCCATGACAGACGGCATGCGTGACATTGCGAATGCTATTCGTAATTTCACAGATGTCATTGACAGACGTTGTGGGGACATACAACAGCTGCTCCACAACCAGATGTCCATGGGCCAGGGCGATGGTGTGCGTTTGTGATGTTGACGTGGCCGTATGCCGGCAACAGCACCAGCTGGCAGTGGCCACGGACGACAACAGGCCCACTCATGCACCTCAAGTGCCAGCACCAGCCCCAGCAATGCTGGGTCAGTGCTGTCATCAGGACGCCCCAGGAGACCACGTGCACGTGGCTCTGGACAGTCCCAACAGGGAACTGTGTCCAGTCAACACACCCCCGCTTCCGATGACAGTACCCAGTCTGGGTTAGTACCGGATACGGTCCGTAGCACCCCTGCCATGCACAGGTACCGTGTCTGTGCCCACAGACACTGATCTGGATGACCTGACAGGTGCAGTCTGTGGCTGTCCACAAAACCCTGTACATGGCAGCCATTATGTGGGACTGTGTGCGTGCTTACACACATGCAGAAATTTAACACCTAGGGCAAACATATACACACTCACACTGCACCAACACTGGTCCACCCTGTACTGCTGCCCCTCACAAACACACATACACACACATGTCAATTGGTGGTACCAGTGGCTGGCTTGGGCATACCTAACCCACACCCTGTGCATATGATGACACTGTGCCACCTCCTGCATACTACAACATCAGTGCAGGAAAAGGTAAGCACGTTGCTGATGCACAGGGTGACTACATAGATGTGTATAAGTAGTAACATGTTGGTAACTGTTCACTGTTCCACTATGATTGTGTGTATATCCCAGCATTCCTGCTGCAGTAACTGTATGAATGTCCTGAATTGTTATCTGCACCCATACTACTTACCAAAGTGTACCAGCTGCACACCATCACATGCTACCATTGACTATGGGAATGTGCATCATGTGCTGTATTGTAGATTCAGCTATATGTATCTGTTCTGTCACACATGCATTTACACACACCCTGCTACCCCCACACACATGCAATACATTCATTGCACAAAACCACAGAGGAGAGAGAGACAGAGAGAGAAAAAAAAGAAATAAAGACAGCCAGCAACAAAACCAGCAGCAGTGCAGCAAACAGCAAGTAGCACCACTGACACAGCAACAGCTGACACAAACAGGTAATGCAAAGTAGCAGGTTAATACTGTGTTTACTGTGAAACCTCAAATGTATCATAGTTCACTATCTATAGGTATGTCCATGAGATAGGTGTGTGTAAATAGTCCTGATATATATACATATGTAATATTGCTGTACATGTCATCCATATTTAAAACTTCCATAACTTAGAACACAAGGCCAGTTATACATATGATGCAGTAGTTCCCAGGGTCAGTAGAGGTTCCTCCTCATTGGTGTGGGACCACTGTATGTATGGCACTGTTCAGGTACATATCCTGTAGTATGGCCAGGGTTTAATATCAGTCTGTAATGTGGTGCTATGTCCTCTAGGGGTAGCATATCATCCAGGGATACCATTTGTAACAGTGATGCTGTGTGTTCTGCAATGTTGAGGGTGGCCCTCACCTGGACATGTGAGATGATAGGGAGGTTACAGTCATCTGTGATAACTAATTACTGGTGTAGGAGAATGGGGGATACCTGCACCTAAACTGTCTGCAACAATGTTGCCAATATCTGTGCATTTGGTGAATGTGAAGCATCTTACCACTGTGACCACAGATCAAACTTCTGTGAATGGCAACACCATGTGACTGCAGGAGATTGACAACTGACCTTTGGACATGCTAGAATACTATGAATTCCATGTGAAAACAAGGTCCAGTGGGGAGTGAGGTGTACTGATATTACACTGCTGACTGATATAAGCTTCAGTGAGCAAGTGCCAGTAACTTAAGTGCAATGTGTTACAATTAAGTAAATGCAACAATGACAAGCAGTCACTTGCTGTCAAGTGTAACTGTGCAGTAAGCAATGCAGATATCAGTAGTGATTCACAGAAGTGCTGAGAAGCTGTGTATTATGTGGAAGTAGTGTACCAGTGAAATAACAAGCTAACAAATAACAAGCATATAAACAAAGCTAGATTCAGGAGGCTTGGATGTAGTGTTTGCTACAGCAAACATGGTTGCAATGTCAGTGATACAGCAAATATGCAGGCACTATAAACCTGAAACCAGAGTTCCCAGCTATGAATGGCAGAGTACAGCCTATTCTACAAGGTGCAGACCACAAACCTTGTTAATGTTAAATACTGGCCTAGGCCAACTGCTTATACCAGAACTAATACACTTGGACACTGGGCTCTCAATCAGCAGTTCCCAACTTAGAAGGATGAAAGCTATGTGTCCTGCCACCACAGTGCTTGCCACAAACCTCCCTAATGTAAAACAACTGGTCTGAAGGCCAGTGCTTAATCCAAAAGACTTAAAATGATAGCTACACTTTGCAGTTACAACCAAGCAGTAATGTACAATTTAATACTCCTGTATAGAATGTGTACCATATATTGCTGACATACTCTGCTGATAACCTGTTTGTGTACTTTCCAGGGAGAATGGCCCAAAGGAACCCTGCTTACTCTGCTGCAGAGGACAGTGATACACCAGAGCCTGGTGTGTGACTATGACATCCTGTTTCCACCACAGAATCAGCAGGAGAGGTCTGCACTGTGGCACCTCAGCAGGATAAATGATGTTGGCATGCATGATAGGACATATGAGCAGGTGAGACATCACTGCAGTGATTTGATTAGAAATGTCCCCATGCTGCAGATATCCATGGCAACAGGTTGCCACAGGTGGGGGTGGCCACATCCCCCCTCACCAGACAGGAGGGCTACTGCTAAGTGTTGTGGCTCCGGCCCCAGAACAACAACAGCATCACTGCATCATGATGGAGGTTGATCCACACAGCAGCAAGACATGGCGTGCAGGTAGATGCCATATTTATTTATCTTTTTGTTATTTATTTTACATTTGTTGACGGGCTAGTCTAGCTGGATATATGTCCATTTTCAGTAGAGGCCGGGAGCTCACACATAACATAATAGGCAGACAGACAAGTTGTTAATGCATACTAATAGTATAAATCAACTTGTTAATAAAATCAACACATTTAGAACTCAAACAGTTTAAACTCATACACAATGTTCTGTGGGTTTCAAGCAATCTACCTCATGGTTATGCAATAAGGCAAAGGCATATAGATAACAGTTGCTCAGAAGGGTAGAGAGTAGAAGAGTATGAAAGATTAATGGGAAGAGGCAGGAGTCAAGAAGAGAAGAGAAAAGAAGGAAGACAGTCAGAGGTGGGAGAGATGGGCATTACTTTCATTTCCAGGTTCATCTGCAATGAGGCAGGCCATACATGCTGGTGAGTGTGTTCATTACCTGCATTTATAATACTGTATGAGTAGTGTACTCTGTGTATACATGGGGTGAGTGTGTTAATTATGCAATCCAGGTTCATGTGAGTAGTGTAACTCAGTACTGATGTGTGTGTGTTTTACAGTGTGCATGTGTGCAATGTGCCTGTGCCCATGTGTGCATGTGTGTGTGTCCATGAGTGCATTTTCCATTTCTGAATGGGGCATTAGTATTGAAGTGCATCACTGTAAAAATGTGTTGATACTGTAATCTGTGTTCCCTGTTTTCCTGTGAGTTCTGGTGCTCTGGTGACCTGCAGCAGGAACCTGTCTTGTCCCCAGGTACTGATGATGATAAATGTCTATAATGGTGCAGGAAGGTGTGTCGGGGTGCCATTGGTCAGCCAATTGACAGTACACAGCTGTCAACCTTCAATGCTAGTCATCCTGCTTACATCCTTTGTCACCATTGTCCCTAGGTGATGGACAGTATGCATTGGGCATAGATCAGGGTAATGTGGTACCTGTGGTACATCTCCCACAAAGCAATGCAGGGTCCTCCAATGGTACCACAGACAGTGCCCATGGGTTTCTGGGGACATCCTGCGTACTGCCTCTGGCGTCCCCAAAGGGGGTTTGTCAACCCCCACTATGTTTGTCTGTTATGCAGGCACAGCGTTGGAAAGGTACACCAGACAGGGTCTGAGGAGCTGGGGCATGTGCACAGCCATGACAGGCGGCATGTGACATTGATGCTATGAATTTCACAGATGTCATTGACAGGCGTTGTGGGGACATACAACAGCTGCTCCACAACCAGATGTCCATGGGCCAGGGCGATGGTGTGCGTTTTCGATGTTGGCGTGGCCCTATGCGCAACAGCACCAGCTGGCAGTGGCCGACAACAGGCCACTCATGCACCTCAAGTGCCAGCACCAGCCCCAGCAATGCTGGGTCGTGCTGTCATCAGGGCGCCCCAGGAGACCCGTGCCGTGGCTCTGGACAGTCCCAACAGGGAACTGTGTCCAGTCAACACACCCCGCTTATGACAGTACCCAGTCTGGGTTAGTACCCGGGTACGGTCCGTAGCACCCTGCCAGGCACAGGTACCTGTCGTGCCCACAGACACTGATCTGGATGACCTGACAGGTGCAGTCTGTGGCTGTCCACAAAACCCTGTACATGGCAGCCATTATGTGGGACTGTGTGCGTGCTTACACACATGCAGAAATTTAACACCTAGGGCAAACATATACACACTCACACTGCACCAACACTGGTCCACCCTGTACTGCTGCCCCTCACAAACACACATACATGTCAATTGGTGGTACCAGTGGCTGGCTTGGGCATACCTAACCCACACCCTGTGCATATGATGACACTGTGCCACCTCCTGCATACTACAACATCAGTGCAGGAAAAGGTAAGCACGTTGCTGATGCACAGGGTGACTACATAGATGTGTATAAGTAGTAACATGTTGGTAACTGTTCACTGTTCCACTATGATTGTGTGTATATCCCAGCATTCCTGCTGCAGTAACTGTATGAATGTCCTGAATTGTTATCTGCACCCATACTACTTACCAAAGTGTACCAGCTGCACACCATCACATGCTACCATTGACTATGGGAATGTGCATCATGTGCTGTATTGTAGATTCAGCTATATGTATCTGTTCTGTCACACATGCATTTACACACACCCTGCTACCCCCACACATGCACACGCTCACTTGCCATTTCCATTATTTATTACCCTACATGAGCAGCTGTCAGTACATGACAGGTACACATTTGAAAAGTGCACTATGTGGATTACTACAGATTTCCTCTTCTCTACCTGTACTCACAGGGTGCAGGCAACCTCATTAGTTTAAAAGTGTAATGTGCATCAGGTACTGTGGTACCCTGATTGCCACATCAAACATGTTTTCCATACATAAATGCACACACAGAAACATCCCACATCTACACACTTGCCACATTCAGGTTTCAAAACACTACCTAGGTATATTCTGGTACATGTGCATGTTACAGTAGCATGTAGCACTATACTGAGTACTGGCAGTTGTCTGTTGTCATGTTGTTTGTATAGGGTGCTGTCAACATCACTGTTTGTTAAGGGAAATGTGCACCCTGCAGTGCATAGCCCCATTTGGCAAAAGCCACATCCCACCCCCAGCATTGTGCACACACACTAACCCCACTCACACTAAAACACATACTTTCCATTTGCAAGATTCAAACCCCTACTTAACTGTGTTATGACACTAGAGACAGACACATTAGCAGAGTGTGCTATTTGCATTAATGGGAGAAATCCTTTCTAATGCTGTACTTAGAGGGTGCTGACATCATCTGTGTTTAGGAAGAGGGATGTGCACGCTGTAGTGTGTTCTCCCATTTGGCAAAAGGCACTTTTCCCTGACAGCATTATGCACACACACAAACCCCACTCATACTAACACACATACATTCCCTTTGCAGGATTCAAACCCCTACCTAACTATGTTATGACACTGGAGAAAGATGCATTAGCAGAGCGCGCTATACAAATTAATGGAGAATTTGAATTCAGGTAATATAGTTATAGAGTGCTGACATCATCAGTGTTTCAAAAGGGGAATCTGCATCCTGTAGTGTACTGTCACAGTTGCTACTAGGGGCATTTCCCACACACACATATCAATGTGTTTGAGGTTTGCATATGTGGGGGATCCAGTACTCCAGTGTGATTAGTATATGGTTTGATTGCAACAATGAGGGATATACTTCAAGTGGTGAGCATTTTGTACTCATGTTTGTGATGATCAGGTCTAGTATATTTTCCTCAATGTTGACTACCTGTTCCATAGCTAAAGAGTTGCGATGGATACAAGCACGGAAACACACCGGGCCATTCGTGGAGCCTAAGGATAGCATCCTGCCTGAGTGGCAGACACCTCTGCAGCTAGCACACAGGCATACGTTAGGCCTGAGCACAGCACGCATAACACATAGCACACAAATCCTGTGTGCCAAACAAGCACAGTCTGTACAGCTATACAACACTACTGATGCAGTTGTGTTAGGTACTTTTATTGTCGCGTACAGTGAGGTCATGCTCACCAGGCTGGACAAGGTGAAGGTCACAGTGATATGCTCATGGGACACTATGGTCCACCACATAACACAAGCATACAGGTCAGTCAGATGCATGGACACATATGTCTCAGTCATTGTCCATGCCACTACAGCTGATGTGTGATGTCCCTCACTGGGATACATGATAGGGAACATGGAAGGGCTCACTGAGCAAGTGACACAGGCTGGTAGAACCCTGACCTTGGTTGGCATCAGACCCTCACCAGGAATGCTGACATATTACTGAATGGTAATGAATTACTGTAGCTACAACACCCTAGCTGAACAGTTCTTAGCATGCGGTCACTGCATTGCTATGGAACAACTTCTTACCACTCCCACAACAGGAAAACATGCAGCACCTGTTCATCAACAACATGTAGACTATATGCCCCAGACCAGGTGTGTATCCCTCACTACTAGGTTGATAGCATCTACATCTCACACTGTATATACACATCCCACATGCAGTACCTGCACAGAAGACCACAGTCATAATGTTACCCTGTGCAAATACCATGTATTCACATGTGGCAGGCATCACACATGGTAACTATTGAAGGTCACAGGAACATATGTGTATTTGGCACACACATACATCATGTGTGCATTGCCATAACTGGTTTAATCGATGTCATGCATTATTGTGAGAAACAACCCGCACACATGGGCATTCTGTGTGAGCAAAACACACGTGACATGTCTGGAACCAAAAGCCATAACTAATTGTGATATCGTTTAGAAAGGGGTATGTGCATCCTGTAGTGTGTTTTCCCAGTTGCCAAAAGGGATGTTTTTTTCCTACACACTTACCCCCTTCATACACACTTGGCACTTGCTGGGTTCAAACCCATATCTGATGATGTTATGACACTAGAAATGGATGCATTAGCAGAGTGCGCTATTCACATTACTGGGTGATTTTTTTCCCCTGATATACTTATAGGGTGCTGACATCATCGGTGTTTACAAAGGGGAATGGGCAAATTGTGGTGTGTTTTCACAGTTGCCAAAAGGGATGTTTCTTTCATACACACACACTAACCCCCTTCACACACACTTGTGGGATTCAAACCCCTGCTTAACTATGTTATGACACTAGAGACAGACGCATTAGCAAAGCGTGCTATTCGGATTAGTGGGGACTTTCTTTTCTCCTGATATATTTATAGGGTGCTGACATCATCAGTGTTTAGAAAGGGGAATGAGCACCCTGTGGTGTGTTTTCACAGTTGCCAAAAGGGATGTTTCTTTCATACACACACACTTACCTCACCTCCCATTTGCTGGATTCAAACCCCTACCTAATTATGTTATGACACTAGAGACAGACACATTAGCAGAGTGTGCTATTCGGATTACTGGGCGATTTCTTTTCTCCTGATATACTTATAGGGTGCTGACATCATCAGTGTTTAGAAAGGGGAATGACCATCCTCTGGTGTGTTTTCCCAGTTGCTAAGAGGAACATTTGGACTAAGTGTGTGAGCATGCCCAGTTCAGCCTTCCCATGGCATGTTGTGTGAAAGATGTCTCATTTATCAAAGTGTGTGAGCATGCCCAGTGTGAGCTTTCTGTATGTTGAACTCTGCAGCCCATCACATTTGTGGATGAGTGTGACCTTCAACAAATATCTCCAGTTTATGGTTGTGTATTCTGTGCCATATTGTGTAGTTACTGTCCAACTGCTTTTTGTGTGAACACAACAGGGATTATACTGTGCCTGCAGGTTTTGCATGGGATACTTTGCATACAATTGTCAACATCCGTTCATACTGACCTAACACTGTAGTACTGTATAGTGTAGTGGTTCAGTACTTTCACAGTGGTAGACAGCATCCTGGGCTTTAGTCCTATCACTGCTTTACAGTTCCATAGTGTGCACAACAGCCTGGTTAAGGTCCAGTTGTGCACATCTGCACAAAGGCGGTGCCTCTACGGACCCTGGTAATTACTGCCCCATAAGCTTAACAAGTCTAGTCTGCAAAGCTATGGAGAGGATCATAATGGAGCTCATAAACAAAGATATAGGGGACATGCAGACACTGGACCCGTCCCAGTTTGGCTTGGTCAAGGGCAGATCATGCCTTTTGAACTTGGTTGACTTCTTCAAAACAGTCACTAAGGCCATTGATGAGGGAAAGGCAGTCTATACAGCCTACCTTGACCTTGCAAAGGCTTTCGACACAATACCCCACTCGGGTATTGTAGAAAAACCTACCAACTTAAATGTGAACCATATGTCACAAGATGGGTTGCAAACTGGCTTAAGGACAGGACCCACAGGGTTAGAGTTGCTGGCGCTATGTCAGACTCCAAGCCGGTCACAAGTGGTGTCCCACAGGGCTTGGTCCGTGGACCCCTATTGTTCGTCATCTACTTCTCAGAAGTACAGGCCAACATGGGAGGACTTTGGCTGACAAAGTTTGCAGATGACTGCAAACTGGGCGCCATAGTGGACAGTGCATCAGACACGGATATCCTTCAGAAGGGACTCACGGAAACTGATAGCTGGTGCCAGAGCCATGTCCTGAAGTTAAATGCCAAAACATGTATAGTCATACCCTTCGGGAAGAGCAAGGTAACCCCAAGCTACCATATAGGTGGCAATCCTCTAAGCACAGAGGAAGTTATCATGGACCTGGGGACCCAGGTTGACAGTGGCCTTTCTTCTGACACTCACGTTGCTAAAGTGGTTAGAAAGACCTTCTACATTGCCCACCTGATCATGAAGGGATTCACATCCAGATCTAGTGAGGTCATTGTTCCCCTGTACTCTTCACTTATCAGAGCAATGATCGAGTACAATGCCCCATTCGGGATGTATCTCACCCGACATCTGCAGCAATTGGAGAGACCCCAAAAGTCCCCCACCAAAAGGATAAAGGGACTCCAACATATGTCATATGCTGCCAGATTGAAGACACTCCAGCTCTATTCAGTCACATACCATCTGCTCAGAGGTGACATGTGCCTGACATGCAAGGCCATGTCCAACCAGGAAGTAATGGACATGCTCCACCTCAAAATCTCCAAATCCACCAGAACCACTAAGGCAAATGACTTAAACCTTAGCAGGGATATAAGTAGGACATGTTGGAGGGATAGATTTATCACTCAGAGACTCCCTATGCTGTGGAATACAATCCCGGTCCATGTGAGGCAGAGCACCTCGCTGGCTCTGTTCAAGAGGAATCTTGACCTGTGGATGGGAGATCATAGGTTTACCCCGGGGATCGTCTCTGTATCACTGCTGGACAGAGGCACAACAAACTAATGGGCACAGTATTGTTTCCATATAAGGGGTGGCGTAAGCCACAAAACTCTGGGCTAGGCTTATAACTGCCTTAGGGCAGATAGCCTAGTATAAACCTATGAACCTATGAACCTATCTGACCATGTTGCATTATGTTCAGATATGAACTACTTACAACAGCCTCATCCAACATCAGTAGAGTATTCCACAACATAGGTGTACATTGGCAAACACTACCGATGTGCCCTAGGCCATGTCTAATGCTAGTCAGAGAGTGTGTTTGTCCTTCGACACTTTGTAAGTGTAGTTTGCCATGACATATGTCTTGTTTAGTATACTGTGCCTCTGTCTACCTGTGACATAACATTGATATCCAGGGTAAACCTACCATCTCCCATCCACTCATTAAGATTCCTGTTGAGGAGAATCAACGAGTGACTCTATGGATAACCTGTACTGGTAGTTTACTCATGCGTGGGGGTGGCTTCTGTGTTATGGATAATGCAGTACAGCTTGTCCTATGTATGTCAGTGCTGGGGCTCAGGTCCCTCATGTGCATAGCTCACTGCCATTCAGATTGTACAAGGTGCAGCATGTTCATTGATTCCAGCTTGGACATGGCTTTCTACATCAGGCACAGCTTGCGTCTGGGTGGCCAGCATGGCAGTGTGTGGAGTTGCACTCTGTTTAATCAGGCAACACATTACATGTGTTCAAGCTCTTTGATACTCCTGGTGAGGTACTGTTGTGGACTTTACAGTTGATGGAGGTGTCTGCTGAGGTACACCCCACAGGGGCTGTTGTGGTCATTTGTAACGCTGATGAAGGATAACTGCAGAACCACAATTACCTCCCCTTATCTAGATGTTATAACCTTCATGATTAGGTTGGTATATGGATTGTTTCTGTTAACACTACAGCCACATGTTTGTCCAATGCAGGATATCTATCACCTTGTGTACCCATGTCTGTCATTACATGTTAAGTATGTAATGGGTTAACACCTATGTGGTAATTGTTGGTCACTTACTGTATATCCACAGAGGTTGACTATACAGTTTTCTCCATTTAACATGCTGACATGGCTATGGCACCGGTTGTCTGTTTCTATGTGGCCCTTTTGTGGGATGCTTGTGTCAGCTGGAGTGTCAGATATGTTAGGCGGTTTGTAGTCCTCTGCAAACATGTTCAGGCACAGTCCTTACATGTTGGCCTGTACCTATGTGGCATATATACCAGACAGGGAAGGTCCCAGGACCAAGCTTTGTGGGATACCTGTTATATGTGGTTTGTAGTCTGACATGGCTGCAGCATGTCTGACCATGTCAGTTCTGTCGTTGGTCTGGTTTGCAACCCCTCTAGTGACACTGGGGTGTATATATAAGCTGGTGAGCATATCTATATTGAACACATAGGGTATTGTATGGAAGGCTTTGCAAGGTCCAGCTACACTGTGTGGACCACATTGCCCTCATCAGTGACCTCAATTACTGTTTCAACTGAGTCACACATGTTTAGGGGCAGGGTCTGCACTTCATAAACCCACACTGGGTAGGGTCAGGTGTCAATAGATCCCCAATATTGTTATGTCTGAGGTACATGCTGATCCTTTCCATAGCTGTGCAGACCAAGCTTCTCAGGATTCTGTGGTGGTTGTTTTTAGTATCCATTCAGGCGACACCTTTCTTGAGAACAACCACTGTTGTTGTACACTGCTCTTTGGGTACATATCCTGTGGTAAGGCTGACATAATGTCAGGGAGGCAGCAGTCTGCTGGGAAAAATATTTTGCATTATGAGGGGGGGGGGGGTTTGCACTGCACCTGTCAGGATGTATGTTGGCAATACGTGTGTGTGTTTGGTATGTTGTTTGTAATATTTGTGTGATCCAGAGCATATCCGGGAATTCACAACATGCTTACTACCATCAGCTGCAGCAGCCTTGGGGTTATCCTTAGTGTCCTGTACAATTTGTATCATAATAGGTTCATAGGTTCATACTAGGCTATCCACCCTAGGGCATTTGTAAGCCTAGCCACAGTGTGTGTGGCTTTTGCCACCCTTGCTATGTGAATATTATGGCCATTTATGATTTACTTAGCTGTGCCTCTGTCTGGACATGACACAGTAAAGACCCCCAGTGTACATCTACAATTATCCATCCATTTTGCTAACTTCCTGTTGAAGAGTGTCAGTGAGGGGCTCTGCCTAACATGTAGTGGTATTCTGTTCCAGGGTGTGGAGAGACTCAGGGTTAGGTATCTGTCCCTCCAGCTCATCCTATTTGATTATGTGTTAAGGTTGACATCTCTGACTCACACAGCTCCGATGGCTTTGAGTTTTCTGGGATGGAACATGTCCATTACTTCTGTGTTGGACATGGACTTGTACAACAGACATACAATGCCTCTGTTTAGGCAGTATGTGACCGCATTCAGCTGTGGTGTCTACAGCCAGGCAGCATATGAGATATATTTGAGACCCTTTATGACTCTTGCTGAGGTACCTTTGAGGTCTTTCTAACTGCTGCAGGTGCCAGGTAATGTACATCCCAAATGAGGCATTGTATTACAATATGGTCTGATAGGGGAACAGTATAGGGGCACAATGACCTTTGTTGAAGTAGATGTGAATCCTTTCATGATACAGTGTCCAATATAGACAGTCTTCCTAGACAAATTGTTGATGTGACTGTCACATAACAGGTGACTGTCCACTTGTGTCACTAGGTCCCTGATTACTCCTTCCACACATAATGGTTTACCACCTATGTGGTAATTTGTGTGTACTTTGTTTTGTATTTGGTGGTACATTCATACTGTCCACTGTCTTCAGGACAGTGGGGTGGGGTTCCTGTGTGTGAGAGTGTGGTCTGTAGCATGCTACAGACTGTACAGCAGTCTTGCCTACGGTTAGTTGCACATGGGTGGACTGCAATGACATAAGCATTGTCAGTTAACTGAACGTATGGGTGTCTGTGCTGAATATGGATACACACCCTCCTTTTATGTTTTGTTACAGGTTTTATGGCCATAACACATGATATGTGGTATTACCTGGTAGTGCTGGTGTGCTGTCACGAGGCTTGCAGCAGGTTTCTATCACTGGACAGACATCAATGTTCTCCATACTGGGGAGGGCCTCAGGAGCATGCATATTGAGGTTTACACATCTGGCATTGATCAGCATTACCCTTCTGTTTCTTTCCAGTTTTGTTTTCTATGGTGGTGGGTTGGTCTTTTCGGCCTTGCCTATGAAAGGATCTCTGTAGGTTGCAAAAGCCTTAGGCAATATCCAGACGCTCATGGGTAACAGGTGCAAGCCATCCCTGAACAGCAGCATGTCTCACTATGGAGTCACCTATTACAACTGTATCAGGCATGTTGTTTCTCCTTCTGTCATGTGACTGTTTGGCACACCAGCTTTGTGTACTATGTGTTACATGTGCTATGTCTGGAGGTTGTTTTATTGGGTGTCTGCTTTGGAGGCTTGTGTTGGTGTTGTGTGTTTGTAATTAGGGCCTCTGGGAATGTTTTTGTGTTTATGTGTTTGGTTTACAGTTGTTGTAGGTCTATGTAAGACTGGGTTTGTGGTGTATGTGGTTACCTTGTCCTCCTGACTAGTTTTGACAGTACTGATTTGGGGGTGCTCAGGCTCCGGTTTGGCTACCTGGTTGCGTCTATCACATACATTTGTATTTATTGGGGTGAGTTGTTGTTGTGTGTGTACTTGGGACAGGTGTCACATTGCCACTGGATTCACAGATTCTACTTGTTTTGCCTGGCCTTAGTGGATTGTATGTGTGGACACATTTTATTGCCATACTAGTGATCACTGATTACTTCACCTTTTATGTTTGATCTATCATGTGGTAGCTTCCTCATTCTCTTCAATGGTTTAGTAATTGCTGGAGTCCAGCATGCCAGATGCCTGGGTGTATGGCATTTTGTCTTGTTGTTTGTGATTGCAGACTCCAAGCACTCTTGGCTGTGTTCATGGTATGCTTGTATAACATGTTCTGCAGTGTGTCCCATATTCTGAACCTGCACAGGGCTTTTCATGGATTCCACATTGGTTTGTAGGGGTGCAAGCTATGCTTTATACATGTGTTTCACTGTGGTAATTTGGCCAGGGACTGGGGTCGGGATGTGTAACTACAGTGTGATTACTCTATGGTCTGGTCTTACCAGTGAGGGATACACTTCTCATCTTGACATCCAGTACACATATTTCTGATTATCACATCCAGTATGCTTACCCCTCTTGTGGAAGTGTTACATTTTGCATGTCCATTTTGTTTGATGGATTCTGGGAAATTGTCTACACTTGTGTCAGTGCTAGTATAATACAAAGAGTATAGTGACAAACATCTCAAAAGCTGACTTCACACTTCTTCGGACTGAGATGGTATCCGTTAAGCCCACTGGGCCAGTGGAAACCACAACACACAATGGTGACTCCTTCACAGACGCTTTCTACGGACATCTCTGAGAAAGCATGGACCATGCGATCACAAATAAAAACAAGACCCTCTCCACCAAGGGAAAGTGGCCTGTCTGGTGGACCCCAGCCATAAACAAACTGTATAACAAATGAAGGATACTAATGCAAGACAGAGCTACATCTCCTAAAGGGAAGGCAGCTGTGATCAGCACTAGTAAAAAGCTACATTCTCTCATAAAGACATCCAAGTTCAACTTGGAGACATAAATCACCAAAGACAATGATGATAACCACACTGCCTTCTTCAGTTATGTCAGAAACCTGGGTGGGAACCCTCAGATATGCTCAGAGTTGGTACACAACAACATATATTTCAGTGACCTGACAGATATTGGCAACATTCTGGCAGACAGGTTCAGTGCAATTTTCCCCCTCCCTCACCCCCAAAAGAAGATAGTTATCACAGCTGAATGTAACCTCACTGTCATCTTGGATGTCCATGTGAGAGCCGCACTCAGCAAAGACAAGTACACAGCATCAATGGGACCTGATGGTATCCCCAGTTGCATGCTATGTGAACTCCAGAAGGAGCTAAACCCGTATATACAAATGCTATTTAACCTTAGCCTTGCTACAGGATATGTACCCGAACACTGGCGTACAGCAACAGTGGTCCCACTCCACAAAGGAGATGCCTCCACAGACCCTGGCAACTACCACCACACAAGCTTAACCAGCCTTGTCTGCAAAGCTATGGGAAGAGTCAATATGGAGCTCTTAAACAGAGACATTGGTGACCTACAGACCCTTGATCCCACCCAGTTCAGCTTTGTACAGGGCAGATCCTGCCTTTTGCACCTAGTTGACTATTTTGAAACTGTCAGTAGGGCCATTGATGAGGGCTACGCGGTCCACACAGCCTACCTGCGCTTGGCTGAGGCCTTTGACACAATACCCCACTCAGGCATCATAGACAAGCTCAACAGCTGAAATATAACACCATATGTCACAGGATAGGTTGCAAAATGGCTAAGAAACAGGACCCATAAAGTCGACATTGCAGGTGCCTTGTCAGATTCAAAGCCAGTCACAAGTGGTGTCCCACAAGGATCTGTCCTGGGACCCCTCTTATTTGGCATTTACTTTTCAGATGTGAAAGCAAACAAAGGAGGGTTGTGGCTGACAAAGTTTGCAGATGACTGCAACCTATGCACCATAGTGAATACATCAGCCGGCACACACATCCTACAGAATGCCGTCACAAAGACAGATAGCTGGTGCTGGAATCATGGCCTGAAACTGAATGCAACTGATGTGTAGTCATCCCCTTTGGGAGGAACAAAGTACCCACAAATCAATACATAGACAGCAACCCACTGAGCACAGAAAACAAATCAGACACCTGGGGACACATGTAGATAGTGACGTCTCGTTTGACACCCATGTTGCCAAAGTGGTTAGAAAGACTTTCGATCTTGCCCAACTTATCATGAAGGGTTTTCCATCCAGATCAAAGGAGGTCATTGTACCACTATACTTCTCCCTTATCAGGCCCATGATTGAATACAAAGCCCCATTTGGTATGTACCTCACCCAGCACTTGCAATAGCTGGAGAGACCCCAAAAGTACCTTACCAAGAAGATCAGACTAAAGGAAATCCAGATTTATTCAGTAGCATACCACATACTTACAGGTGACCTATGCCTGACATACAAGACCATGTCCAATCAGGATTTGGTGGACATGCTCCACTGCAAGCAATCCAAATCCACCAGAACCATGAGAGCTAAAGATTTGAACCTCAGCACATACATGTATAGGACATGCTGGAGGGACAGAGTCATAACTCAGAGGCTTCTCACACTCTAGCAGAGTATCCCAGTTCATGTTAGACAGAGTCTCTCACTGACTCTCTTCAAGAGAAATCTGGACAACTGGATGTGAGATTGTAGGTTTACCCCAGGGGTCCTCCCTGTGTCACTACTAGACAGAGGCACAGTCTAGTTATTCGATTACGTAAGGGGGTCATAATGTGTCACTACTAAGTCAGAGGCACAATATTTGGAATCTATTCTGTACACTTATTACCACTAAAAGGGGTGGCAATAGCTACATCACTATGGCTAGGCTTATAAATGCACTAGGGCAGATAGCCTAGTAGTAAACTATGAAACTATGAAACTATGGTGTATGTGTAGGTATTGTCAGTCAAGCAATATAATGTGGTTTGGGGGGCTTGATATCTTCCTGTATTCCAACATTTTATGTCTATTCCTTCTAGCATGTCAAGGGATCAGTTGCTAGTGTCCTCTCCTGCTCAGCTGGTGAACCTGGGAATATTGAGACAATGTTACAATTGCCTCATGTACACAGACAACCCTCTCCTTCTCCCACAAAACACAAATACATGCGAGAGATGCAACTATATAGCCAAACTGGAGGCTGAGCTCTCTCAACATAGGACTGGCAAGACCAGAGAGGAGGAGAAGGTAACCACACACACCACAAACCCAGTCTCACATAGCACTATCACAACTTCAAATCATACACATAAACACACAAAGACATACTCGGAGTCTCTGATCAGAAATCTACCAAAACAGCAGAGGCCACCAAAGCAGACACCCAAACAACTGCCTCCACAGGGCACAGCACATGCAACACATAGACCACAGAGTCAATGTGCCAAACAGTCACAGCCCTTAAGGCCAAACACAATGCCAGATACACTCATCATAGGTGACTCCATAGTCAGACACACTGACGTCCCGCTCACCAGATTGAATAAGGGGAAGGTCACAGTAAGCTGCCTATCGGGCACTGGAATCCACCACATAATGCAAGCACTCAGGTCACTCAACTGCAAGTACAAGTATGACTCAGTCATTGTCCATGCTGGTGTGAATGACCTGAGACGTACCTCCCTGGACTACATGAAAAGAGACATAGAGGAGCTCTCTGATTATGTAGCCCAGGCAGGTATGACCCTGACCTTGAGCAGTATCCTACCTTCACCAAGAATGATGCCACAATACAGAGACAAGATGATCAGCTGTAATAATTGGCTTAAACTATGGTGTCAGTCAAAGGGGATCCAATGTCTGTCCGCCTGGGATGACATGCTGGACAAGCCATGCTGATTCGCAAGGGACGGCTTGCACCTGTCACCCCTGAGCTTCCGGATTTTGGCTAAGGCTCTTGCCACCCCCATTGTGCCTTTTTTAGGCAAGGCTCATATTCTAAACCTACCACCCTAGAACACAAAAAAGGAAAAAAACTAAGGGTAATGCTGCTCAATGCCAGAAGTCTCAACCTCAAGATGCATGCACTCGAAGCCCTTCTCAGTATGGAGAACATCGATGTCTGTGCTGTGACTGAAACCTGGTTCAAGGCTCCTGACAGCACACCGGCACTATCAGGTGTTACCTCATATCATGTGTTCTGGCCCCAAAATCCGGACAACACCAAGAAAGGAGGGTGGGTGTCCATATTCATGAAGGACACCCTCACCTCAAGGTTGGTGGCAATGCACGATGCATCGGAGACCATCCAGGTGCAATTAACCATAGGCAAGACTGCTCTGCAGTTTGTAGCATGTTACAGGCCACCCTCTCAAACTCAGGAACCTCACACAGCTTTCCTGAAAACACTGGAGGGGATAAATGTATCTCCAAACACCATCATACTGGGTGATTTCAACTATCCAAATATAGACTGGGATCACTACGCAAGCCCCAACACTCTAGCCCAAAGGTTCCTAGAGTTCATAAACTCAAATGCCATGGAACAACTAGTCACCATCCCACAAGAGGAGACAACATACTAGATCTCATCATCACGAACATGGCGTCACAATGTTCAACACCAGAAGTATACCCATCATCGGTGAGATCAGATCATAAACCAATCTCACTGGAAGTCCACATCCCACCCCCACCCCAGATAAAAAAGACCACAGTGAAGAACTTCTCAAAAGCCGACGTCACACTTCTAAAGACTGGTGTGGTCTCTTTCAAGGCCCCCAAGCCAGCGTAAACCATTACCCAAGCCGCTGAATCACTTACAAATGCCTTCTACCAGCACCTCCAGGACTGCATGGATCAGGCAATCCTAAACAAAACAAAGACTCTTTGTACCAAAGGCAAGCATCCAGTCTGGTGTACCCCAGCCATAAACAAGCTCTACAACAAAAGGAAGGAGCTACTAGAAGATAGAGCAAAATCCGTAGAAGGGAAGACACCCCTGCTCATTATAAGTACAAAACTGAGATCTCTCATAAAATCATCCAAGGCAAATTTTGAGAGAAAAATCGCTAAGGACTCAAAAGGCAATCATAAGGCCTTTTTTAGCTATGTTAGAAACCTGGGAGGAAACTCCCAGATATGCTCAGAATTAGTTCAAAATGATGTAAAAATCACTGAACCTACAGACATTGCCAACATACTGGCTGACAGGTTCAGTGCAGATTTCTCCCCCCCTCCCCCCAAAAAGGAGAGATATCTATACTAGAGGATTGTAGCCCCCCCAAACATCTCAAATGCTCAGGTGAGAACTGCTCTATCCAAGGCGAAAAACACAGCATCCATGGGACCAGATGGTGTCCCCGGTTGTGTGCTCCACGAACTCAATGAGGAATTAAACCCACAGTTAGGGCAGCTGTTTAATCTTAGCCTCACCTCAGGATACGTAGCCAAGGAGTGGTGTACGGCAACGTACACTTCACAAAGGAGGTGCCTCCACTGACCTGGGAAACTACCGTCCCATCAGCTTGACAAGCCTGGTCTGCAAAGCTATAGAGAGGATCAAAATGGAACTCATAAATGAAGACATAGGGGACTTGCAGACTTTGGATCCAACCCAGTTTGGCTTTGTCAAGGGCAGATCATGCCTTTTAAACTTGGTTGACTTTTTCGAAACAGTCCACACAGCCTACCTTGACCTGGCAAAGGCTTTCGACACGATATCCCACTCGGGTATCATTGAAAAACTCACCAGCTTAAATGTAAACCCATATGTCACAAGATGGGTTGCAAACTGGCTAAGTGACAGAACCCACAGGGTCAGAGTTGCTGGCGCCATGTCACACGCCAAGCCTGTCACAAGTGGTGTCCCACAGGGCTCAGTCCTGGGCCCACTTTTGTTTGGCATCTACCTTTCAGAAGTACAAGCAGACACAGGAGGATTATGGCTGACAAAGTTTGCAGATGACTGCAAACTGGGAACCATAGTTGAAAACCCATCTGACACAGACATCCTTCAGAAGGGTCTCATAGAAATGGATAACTGGTGCCAGAGCCATGGCCTAAAGTTAAACGCTAAACAATGCATAGTCATACCCTTCGGGAAAAACAAGGTTACCCCTAGTTACCATATAGGTGGCAATCCTCTAAGCACAGAAGAGGTTATCAGGGATCTGGGCACCCAGGTTGACAGTAACCTTTCGTTTGACACTCACGTTGCCAAAGTAGTTAGGAAGACCTTCTACATTGCCCACCTGATCATGCAGGGATTCACATCTAGATCAAGGGGGGGTCATTGTTCCCCTGTACTCATCACTCATCAGACCAATGATTGAGTACAATGCCCCATTCGGAATGTATCTGACCCGACACCTGCAGCAATTGGAAAGGCCCCAAAAATTCCTCACCAGAAGGATAAAGGGTCTCAAAAATATGTCTTATGCTACCCGACTGAAGGAACTCCAGCTCTATTCAGTCGCTTACTGTCTGCTCAGAGGTGACCTGTGCCTGACATACAAGGCCATGTCCAACCCGGAATTAATGAACATGCTTCACCTCAAAACCTCTAAATCCATCAGAACTACAAGGGCAAGAGACTTAAACCTCAACACGGCTATTAATAGGATGTGCTGGAGGGACAGATTCATCACCCAGAGACTCCCTATGCTGTGGAACAACATCCCGGTACATGTGGGGCAGAGCAGCTCGCTGGCTTTGTTCAAGGGAAATCTTGACCAATGGATGGGAGATCGCAGGTATACTCCAGGGATAACCTCAGTGTCACTGCTTGACAGAGGCACAGCAAAATAATGGGCATATTATCCTTCAAACTAAAGGGGTGGTGGAAGCCACAAAACTCTGGGCTAGGCTTATAAATGCCCTAGGGCAGATAGCCTAGTATGAACCTATGAACCTATGAACATAGGCCTGGTGCAGTTCCTGCTATTAGGACAGTGGTCTACAGCAAGCTATATAGTAGTAGGCAGTTTTCGCCATTGGTATTTGACCATGGCTAATCCATGTTGCTTCTTGTTGTGGTACCAACATGGGGGTGTGGTTATCCATGACATTTATTGCTAGTCACCCTCGTTTTGTAGCTTGTTCCATGTTTTTGCACATGTACATCACTGTATGAGGTGTGACCTGGTAGTGTTAGGGTGCTGATGTGGGCTTTGACCCAGTTTTCTATTACAGCACTGATATCTACATTCTCTATACTGTGTGCATTTACACTGCATGCATCTTGCTGTTTATACTTCTGGCATTGGGTAGCATTACATCTAGGTTCCTATCCCTTGTGGTACCTATGAAGGTGGGTTTGTGTTTTTGTGGTTTATGATTGGTGAGGGTGGATGTTAGTCAGGGTCCTCAGGTGTGCATATGGTACATGGTGTTACATTACTTAACACATGGCATTGATGCCTCAGGTGGTGCTGCAGGGCTGCCTCTGTCGGATGCACATACTACACTCCCTGTACATGTTTGGAAGCAGGTTGTGTCATGTTAGGCATCCCTGTTACTATATGAGTGAGTCGGAGGGGGTATCAGTCCCAGTGTTCCTACTGAGCCAGTGTATGTGCTATGCATTGCCTCTTTGCCAAGGTCAGGGCATACTGGTCACGCCTCCTTCTGCCTACTGGGGCAAGGTCAGGTTGTTCCTCCTTTGAGTCACCCTCTGCCTGTGGTGGCCTTGGCAATGGTGGGGGTATGTTTGGCCCAGCCCTATGCTGGTCCTGCTGCAGCTGTTTCCGCAGGATCATATTATGTAGCATAGCACATATCATGATCATTTGGGTACATGTAGTTGGTGTGTACTGCAAGGCTCCACCAGATGTGTCCAGACACCAGAACCATGACTTGAGCAGCCCAAACACACGCTCTATGACATTACGTGTTTGTGCGTGTGCCTCATTATGACGTTCCTGTTCAGGTGTGTGTGCATTTCTGATGGGTGTCATCAGCCACGGCTCAAGTGCATAACCTGCATCCCCCACTAGGTGTCCGTGTGGGAAGTCCCCACTGGCAAATGATTGGTACAGCTGCGTCAGATGCCAGATGTGGGAATCGTGGTAGCTCCCAGGGCAGCCAGCACACACATTCATTATTAAGCCCTGGGCATCACACATGACCTGGCAGTTGATGGAGGGGAATCCCTTGCGGTTAATATAGGCTCTACCCTGCTCACTGGCTGGTGCTTTGATGCGTATGTGCATGCAGTCTATTGCACCCAGTACCTCAGGGTATCCCGCTATTTGCTGGAAGAGATGCATATTGCTGGCCAATACCTCACGGGCATTGGGTAAATATACATGATCACTGACATGTGCTGAAATGGCATCCAGGAACTGGTGCAGTACCCTGGAGGCTGATGCCTGTGATATCCCCATCATATCACCAGATGGTCTCTGGAAGGTACCTGTTGCTAGTATTCTTAAGCCAACACATACCTTGGTTTCCACTGGGATGGGTTCCCCTCTGTTGGTTCTGTGTGTGAGACGTGGCCTGCACAGCTCAACAATTTGCTGCAGAAGGTCTCTGTCCACTCTGTAGCGCTCTACTATCTCCAGCTCATGTAACCCATGGTAGGTGACCCTGGGCCTGTATACTCTCCTCCTTCTCCTCACTCTGGGTTGTCTGTCAGCATCTGCATTGTCACCACCCTCAGCAATTCGCCTATGCCTGATTATAACAGCTATGGCAGCCCCTAGCATTTCTGCTCTGAGTTCAGCTTTTTTCAGTTTTTAATTCTGATAGCTTACTCCTTTCTTGCAGTATCTCTTGTGAGAAACACCCTGCACTGCTGTTTGCAGTGTTTTAAGTACTGGGTTGGGCTTCTAGTCTGCCTGTGTAATTGCCTGCTTCCAATTGTTTCCACCAATTAACTGCAGCAGTATCCCCTGGCAGCTTCCCTATAATCTGGTTGTTTCCTTTTTCCTTTCTGTTTCCTCAAGGGGAGCAATGTGCACACCAGCTTAAGCACGCTCACAGTTACTTAAACGCGCGCGCACATCCTTACACGGTGTGAACTTGGCTGATTCATGGTAAAACGCGAGCACACAGCCTCACACACGTGCATGCCTGCGCAAACCATTGTAAACAGTTTGCAACACGCTCCCACATGTTGAACCTGCCTTACACGTGTGCACACGCGCACATGCACGTATATCAAGAAAGTTTGAGTGTAGGGATAGTGTGCACCCTCTATTTCTTGACTTTCCTAGTGTTCTGTTGGGACACACCTCTCTCCCTGATGTCTGTCTGTCATCTGTCACGTTACATTGCCCTCCAATCTGATACATTTATTTCTATCATTCCCCCCTGTGATGTCACCTACCTCTTACTCTGTTCCTCCCCCTTCTATAACTCTTACACTACTCAGAAAGTGCTCATTACCTATGTGGCAGTGTGATTCAGTATTGTAACCCTCATTTACATAGGATTGCCTAGTAATGCTTAGTTACATTTCTTACACGGAGCTTCCCCCCCTTGGCAACCACTACACGGAGGCCATATTGTTTTTGGTCTGCTAGTCCCTGCATTGTCATTCCATGTAATACATTAAACCCACAATTGCGGGCTTATAAGCTTCGGTTTTCAGTTTTAGGCAGCGCACCCCGTTTGTGCGGGTGTGCGCTGCAGTTACACATGGAAATCCCACGAAAAAAAAAAGTTATTTAAAATACTTTTGCAACACTTTTTAATGCCAATGGCCACATATTTGGCCATTGGCATGCTAAATGAAACATATGCACCCTTTATTTGGAGCTGACATAGCTCCGTTGTCAATTTTGCAGAAATGTACTCAGTTGTCAGCTGAGTACATTTCTAGCTAACATCCGTTACACGGACTGGTTTAGGCTTCTTGGATCGCTCAAATACCTCATTTGCATATCTTTGAGCTGCAAATGAGGTATTGAGCATTTCCACGCCCAGTCCGTGTAAGAGACGTGTTAGCTGTCTCTTACACGGAGGTTTGGGCTGTTCCTGGATCGGGAGGCTTACACGGAGGCTTACACTACTCTTAAACTCCGTGTAAGCCTTTGTGAATCCTGCCCTATTTGATATATAAGGTTATAAAATCTTACTAAAGATGGTTTTGTAGATTCTAAGATATGCAAACAATACCATGAGAGCTAATGTTCACATTTATTTATTTCATTGTTTAAGTTTACTCAACACAGCTTCATACAACTGAGAACATTTTTCACATGTTGCCTATATTAATTTTAGAGTTAATTATATATATTTTTCTTTATGGTGATGCAAACATTCAGGGAAGCAGATGTCTTATGTTGAATAGTTCCATAATATTAACCTCATTAAACAAATATAAATAACTAACTAATAAATGTGTTCTCTCACCAACATGTGTGTGTATGTGTGTGTGTGTGTGTGTGTGTGTGTGTGTGTGTGTGTGTGTGTGTACTGTCTTCAGCCACATGATTGTTCTTGCTGAACTACTGGCATTATGCTGAATGTAGTGTAAAACACATTAGTACAGAAAAGCTCATTGATCAAATACCAGTCTAGCTTGTCAAATGTTTTTTGAAGCTCGCAGTATTGGTGTAGGGAGACAGTCAATGGTACAAAGGCAGACACATCAGATATAATTACCCGTGCAAATTAATAATCGCCATTCATACCCATTAATTCCCTGGGAACAAACAAGCTCCTCTTGGGGCATGTACATAATAATGCAGCATTGTTTGTGTTAGGAATCTGTAAAGCAGGGTAGCTGGTAGCAGAAATGTGTCAGTAAGGACAAGATAATTGCCAGAAAACTTCAGATATTTTTTTAATCAGTACAACAAAGTGCATCGTTTGTAGATGACTTAATGGAGTTGGACACATTCCCAGTAAGCTATGTTAATCAGCTGGATGACAGCTTCATCCATGATTTTATTCTAACATGCATACAATAGGAGTTTTGAGAAGAAAAAAACAATCATGTGACCCTCTTTTGTCTTGAGAGTTAACAGAGGCAATATTCTAGAAGTACAAACTGCATCATAAAGTCCACAAATGCAATATTAGTGTAGGCAGACTGTATCACTGTTAGAGACAGTGGCCTGAAATGAGAATAGCTCCTGTATGACAAATGCAATGTATGTAAACTGTTAATCAAAGGAAAAAAAAAACAGTATATGCTTATAATTTCCTTATTGCCTGAGCTTGTAGGACTGACTCTGATTGTGAAACCAGTCACCAGAAGACGTTTATATCATACCACTCTGCAAGTGTATATGGGTACTTTTTAACTGTGTGCATTAGAATATGTTAAGATTCATTCTTCTAAAAGGAAAATGCAGGGGGGGTGGAGCCTAGATGGCACTCTGAAAGCAACACTTTTTTAGAGCTCCTTAAAACTACTTTAAATAACAGGAAAATAATTATTTTTTTAAGAAAAATAGTTAAATATTGTTCTTTAGCATTTTTACTACCATTATACCAACTTAGGAATATTTTCTTCAAACATTTCCTGTCAGAAATATCTGGAGTTTAAAACTGATCTGGGAAGATGAGTGGCTCAAAGAATTCTCATGCAGAATCTACTCTGAGGAAAGAAATTCAATTGATGTCTTCAACTCTACAAGAATTATCTATCAAAATGGAGAGTTTCAAAGACAACTTAGAAAACTTGAGAGAAAGTTGTCATAATCAAAATGAAACCTTTAAAGAACTACTCCAGCAGCATCAAACAAAAATATCAAGCATTGAAGTGACCTTATCTGATATAGATGGAAGGCTCAAAGTGGAGAAAACCCAGGGTGATTGTCTTCAGTAGCAGAATAAATGGCTTATTAAAAAGTTAGATGGCATGGAAAATAGAGAAAGGAGGACTAATGTGAGAATCTTTGGTTTACCAGAAAAGTCTGAAGGTGAGGATATCATCTCTTTCCTTAATTCATGGTTACCAGACATCCTAGATCTGAAAGAAGGATTCTCTTATGGTATAGAAAGAGCTTACAGACAGAGCAATTGGGAATTCCATCCCTTCATCATCAACATCCACACCCAGGTCAGTCGTGGTTAAATTTCTTTCTTACCTAGACAAAGAGCTTGTTCTTAAATGTGTTTGGAGAAAGTCCCCACTGAAGTACAAGCAAAATCTAATTAGATTTGACAATGAGTTTTCCTCCAGAGTTTTAGAAATGAGAAAGAAAGCCTGGCCACTAGTAAAGTTACTCAAGCAAAATAAAATAAAGCACAACTAGCATACCCTGCAAAAATAAAGATCTTTACTGCAAATGAAATAAGGACATTTAATGACATTGAGGAAGCAATAACATTTATCAAAAACAACAATTTGGTCACAGTTTCAGAGGAAATGGACTGGTCTTTGACTACATCACTGAAAAGATCCCCTGAGAAAAATAATTGGATTGATATAAAAAAAAAAAAAACAAAGAACTGACTCAAAAAGTATTCCTTCTACTGCTTCTCTCAAAGAATCAACCAGAACTAAAAATTCTTGCTAAAGGCAACAAAATAGGTATTGTCTATTCATTCTTTCAAGCATTTTATAAATTGTATCTTAATAATATTAATATTCCACTTACATACTTCAGATTTAATGGTCAACTTACATACAGCTGCTTAATAACAACAGTTTATTTGATTTAATTATTTAACACTTAATTGTGTCTGAAAGGTAAAAGAGGAAGGAGAAAAGGAGAAAAAAATGATGTGTGGAGTAAGAAATAGTCATTATACACTGTACTTTGTAATATAATACTGACTATGCATAAGTTAATTTGAATCCAGTAAACAATGGTCGCTAATGTAATATGCAAGTTTTAAATGTGTTTCTGACTCAATTGAGTCATTAGTATTGTAACGCGATTCAGTTTCAATTTAAACAATGCATAAACTTATGAAAAGTTAGTGCAACAAGCACTGTCATGAGTTTCAGTTAAACGCATTTTTTTTTCAAAAAGAGAAACAGAAGCCCTTCCAATACACGAGCCATACAGGAAAATCTTCATTGCTCATTTCATGAGCTTGCCAGTGTGCTCTGGGCACTATTGTGAATGTAGAATGCTTGTATCTGTCCTTAAACGTTAAACCACAACATTTTCAAACCAAATTGTTTCACTCAAGCCTTTACAGTTTCCTAGTTAGTCTAAACACATAGAAAAGTATTTTAAACACATCAAGATGTTTTATTTAAATATTTACCCTGTGTTTGTAAATGCATTGAGAAATCCTAGAATATAACATGCTGTGTAGACTAGGCTGTCTTACTGTTTACATGCTGGGTAGTGTTGTATTCAGTGAGGGAACACTGTGGAAATCTTGCTTTAACTTTCTGCGTGCATTGTTGTTGACACAAAGTATACAACGTTAATATATAGGTATAATACACTTCCTTATGGCCTTAAAAAGGGACAGTACTTCTTTTAAATAATATCCTTAACTTTCCGATCATGTTTGTACATATCCTCTAAGTTATTTATTTATTTATTTGAATGTGTTTTCTGACATTCATTCAGTTGGGCGATTTTCATCCCAGCCCAGGCAACATAAAAGTCATAAACACTTGTCATGCACAGAGATAATACAGTGTCCACACTGAGGAGAACGGTATTCAGTATCTAAATAATTGACTAAAGAGGTTATACAGCCCATAGAAAGAATGAGAAATAAGTTAGTCAAGAAGTTTCACAAAACTGTTTACTCATTTTATAAAATAATCATGGTTCATAGGTTCATAGGTTCATAGGTTCATACTAGGCTATCTGCTCTAGGGCATTTATAAGCCTAACCAGAGTGTGTTTGGCTTTCGCCACCCATTTTAAATTAATTTTGCTATGCCTTTTTTTGAGGTTAGTATACTATGCCTCTGTCTAACAGTGACACAGAAGTGATAGCCGGGGTAAACCTACGATCTCCCATCCACTCATCAAGATTCCTCTTGAAGAGAGTCAATGTGGGACTCTGCCTAACCTGGACTGGGATTTTATTCCAGAGTGAAGGGAGCCTCTGGGTTATGAATCTGTCCCTCCAGCATGTCCTATTTATTTCAGAGCTGAGGTTCAAGTCTCTCGAGCACGTAGCTCGATGGGATTTGGATTTTCTGAGGTGCAGCATGTCCATTAATTCCGGGTTGGACATGGCTTTATACGTCAGGCACAGATCGCCTCTGAGCAGGCGGTATGCCACTGAGTAGAGCTGGAGTTTCTTTAACCGGGCAGCATATGGCATCTGTTTGAGCCCTTTGATCCTCTTGGTGAGGTACTTTTGGGGTCTTTCCAGTTGCTGCAGGTGTCTGGTAAGGTACATCCCAAAAGGGTCATTGTACTCAATTATGGGCCTGATGAGGGATGAGTAAAGAGGTACGATGTCCTCCCCTGATCTAGATGTGAATCCCTTCATGATTAGGTGGGCTATATAAAATGTTTTTCTAACCACTTTGGCCACGTGGTTGTCAAATGAGAGATTGGTATCAACTTGGGTCCCCAGGTCCCTAATGACTTCTTCTGTACTTAATGGATTACCACCTATGTGGTAATTTGTGGCACTTTGTTTTGCCAAAGGGATGACTATACACTTTTTGGCGTTTAGCTTGAGGCCATGGCTCTGGCACCAGTTGTCTGTTTCTATGAGGCCCTTTTGGAGGATGCTTGTGTCGTCTGGAGAGTTGATTATGGTGCCCAGTTTGCAGTCATCTGCAAACTTGGTCAGCCACAGTCCTTCCGTGTTGGCCTGTACCGCCGAGAAATATATACCGAACAAGAGAGGTCCCAGGACTGAGCCTTGTGGGATGCCACTTGTAACTGGTTTGGAGTCTGACATGGCTCCAGCAATTCTAACCATGTGGGTTCTGTCCTTGAGCCAGTTTGCAACCCATCTAGTGACATAGGGGTTTATATTTAAGCTGGTGAGCTTATCTATAATGCCCGAGTGGGGTATTGTATCGAAGGTTTTTGCGAGGTCCAGGTGTGGACCACCTTCCCCTCGTCAATGGCCTTGGTGACTGTTTCAAAGAAATCAACCAGGTTTAAGAGGCAGGATCTGCCCTTAATAAAGCCAAACTGGGTAGGATGGTGTTGAAGAAACTATCTTAGTAGTATGGGGATGTGTATTACACAGTTATAGTAACAGTCCAAAGTAATGATATGAAAGTATAAAACGTTAATATATAGGCATAACACACTTCCTTATGGCCTTAAAGGGACAGTACTTCTTTTAAATAATTTAACTAAATATAGGTTGTTTGAAGGAAGGGATAGCAAGGAAAATTTTATATGTAAGATATGTGTTTAGGTTATTAGTTGATATCATACTAATTGCTGTTCATTATATACAATTAAATTAATTAGGAAATTTAGATACACAAGAAATAGAATGGACAGGATAAATACATCTGGAAACATTTTAACATAGAAAGTGAAGTTGAAACATTCAACATTAGACCCATTTTTTGATACCTCAAAGTTTCTCTTGAATATGCATATCTTAGTTAATAAATAAATAAGCACAAGACATTAATTAAGATGCCTGTATGTTATCATATTTAGTAACGTATTAAGGGAAGATATATTAAAAATTGAAAAATAACTATATGACAAGATGAGAAAAAGAAAGTGTGAGGTTTAAACTGATACTTGAGCTTTATAAAGGCATGTACTACAAGAAATGTTATACCTGTAATATTAAACCTTAGTTTTGATATAGTAGAGGTAGAGTGCAAACCATGAGCAGTTAGTAAAATGTTACTAAATCCAGACAATCATTCTAACCCACAAGACTGCACTCTAAAGGGAATTTTCCTGCTGAAATTGGATTAGGTTGTAAAGTTATTATTACTAGGAACCTGACAGAATGAATATTTTATCTACCTTTTAAGATTGGTATAATTGAATCTAAACCTATTTTCAATACTCAATTATAGTAATGTTGCCTTAGTTAGTATTATTAGCTCTTTTACGTGCAATCTCTTTGTATAGCACTGTTCTGAGCATTTGTATATGTACTGAAGTTATATATATGAAGAATACTATAGTTCGAGTATTTAAACTAACTCATCAAAGTGAAGGTAGATCATAGAAATTGGTATGATTCACTGGATTTATTGCAGATACTATAATAAGCAAATCTCACAACACTGACCATAGTATATTATATAAGGCAGCTTCTGAATGAATTGGTCATTATACAGAAACTCATGAATGACAAAAGAAAACTTGATAATCACATATCTTTTGGGATATTTTATTTATATTATATGAATACTTGATCTAAATAGAATTGCATACCTGATTTATTACACACAATGTAATTTGTGAAAAAATGTAATGTCTGATCTCTATATTAAGTGTATTTTATAACAAGCGCCTACTCAAATGTGTCATTGATCAATGTATGAGCTTGGGGTGATTTAATTGCAACCTCCAGAATAACATATAATGGAGTCTCTAACTTCTTTTTAATGTTTGGTTAATTTTTAGCAATGAGGGTTAATCTGACTGAACATTTTATTTCTCTCAGATTGGGAATGGCATTCATCCCATGTTTGTTAAAAGATAATTCTAAGTATTTGTTTATACACATGTTTAAGATTAACTACTGTACACTTGTTTGTTTTCCTTTTTGGCCTCCTCTAGATTCTAAATTATACAAATCAAAAGGAATTAAGAATTACTTCATTAGAATTAATAAAGGTATGGAAGGCACACAGCAAAAAAAATATATATATATCTTGTTTTCAATCAACAAATTTTCAATAATAAATTAACTAGATGGATTTAGTAATACTCTCATTAAATGTGAATGGTTTAAATAACCCAAGGAAAAGATCCAAATTACTTAAATACCTAAAATTAAAAAAAGTGCAAGTGGTATTATTACAGGAAACTCACTTTAAAGCTAATGATAACTTCACTTGGAATCCAAATGATTTTCTAAAGCTCAACTCATCAAACAATAAAAAAACAGAGGAGTATTAATACTATGGAAGAAAAATGTCACCAATCCTCAAGTACTATATAATTATGAAGACAAGGATGGTCTTCTTTCAATAGTAATAGTAAGATATAGTAATAGAATTTGGACTTTGGCTAACCTATATTAGTTTCCAAGTATAGGAGTAGGAACAATTAAAAAGCACATAGAACTTATTAATAAGACTTCAAAAGGCAACTTAATTGTGGGATGGGATTTTAATTGTATATTAGATAGTTAGGAGATCACAAATAAAACACCTGTCCATATTACATCTTCAGGGAGAACTCTTAAAAAATGGATAGATAATTTGCAAT
Source organism: Protopterus annectens (assembly GCF_019279795.1). Taxonomy (NCBI): domain Eukaryota; kingdom Metazoa; phylum Chordata; order Ceratodontiformes; family Protopteridae; genus Protopterus; species Protopterus annectens. The sequence continues at coordinate 170,645,586 of NC_056725.1, forward strand.
TAATAGACTCATTTAGTTTTAAAAATGAAAATTCATTACTATTTTCTCATAGTGATTATAGATTCAATACCCAAACAAGAATTGATAAAATATATGTATCCCAAGATTTAAAAATGAAAATATCACACACTTCTATAATCTCCTGCCCCCTATCTGACCATAACTCTCTTATCCTTAAACTTCCAATGGATTTTAAAAGACTGGCATTTACCAAAAGAATTTCAGCATACTTCACTAAATTAAAAGAGTTTAAGCCTTGGTTAGATTTGGAAATAAAATATTTTTTGGATACAAATAATACTGGTGACATAAATATAGTTGTGGGATTCACTAAAGGCATATTTTTATGGTAAATTTATTTCCTGGTGTAACAATAAAGCAAAGGAATGGGAATCAGAACTAGCTAACATCCAAAAACAAATTATGGAAACTAACCTAAAGGATTTGGAGGATCCAGCTGCAAAAAAAAAAAAAAAAAAAAAAAAAAAAATTTGGGGAATTAAATAAAAAATACAATGATATCTTAATGCATAAAACCAATTTGGCTTTGGAGAAATTAAAATTAAATTCTTACTCTGTCTCCCCTAAATATATGCATAACCTAGCAATGAGATTAAAAAGGCATTCCAATGGAAACAATATTACAAATATAATTCATGAAGGGGAAAACAAGAAAAATGTATCGGATATAAGTGACATATTATAAGCCTTTAAATTACATTTTACAAAACATTACAATATCAGTGATTCTCCTCATAATAATATAAGCATATATCTAGATTATCAACATCATCTTCTTTCAGCTGTTCCTGTTAGGGGTCGCCACAGCAGATCACCTGTTTCCATTTCTTCCTGTCCTCTGCATCTTGCTCTGTCACACCAACCACCTGCATGTCCTCTCTCACCACATCCATAAACCTTATCTTAGGCCTTTCTCTTTTCCTGTTACCTGGTAGCTTCATCCTTAGCATCTTTTTCCCAATATACTCAGCATCCCTCCTCAGCACATGTCCAAACCAATGTAATCGTGCCTCTCTGGCTTTGTAACCTTCCAACCTGGGCTGACCCTCTAATATACTTATTCCTAATCCTGTCCACCCTCGTCACACCCAGTGCAAATCTTAACATCTTTATTTCTGCCACATCCAGCTCAAACTCCTGCCTTTTTGTCAATGCCACTGTCTCCAAACAATATAACATAGCTGGTCTCACTACCCTCTTGTAGACCTTCCCTTTCACTCTTACAAGTACTCATCTGTCACAAATCACTCCTGACACTCTTCTCCACCCACTCCATCCTGCCTGTACTCTCTTTTTACCTCTCTTCCGCACTCACTGTTACTCTGAACTATTGACTCCAAGTATTTAAACTCATTCACCTTCGCCACCTCTACTCCTTGCATCCTCACCATTCCTCTATCCTCCCTTTCATTCACACACATATATTCTGTCTTAGTCCTGCTGACCTTCATTCCTCTTCTCTCTAGAGCATATCTCCATCTCTCCAGGGTCTCCTCCACCTGTTCCCTACTCTCACTACAGATCACAATGTCATATGCAAACATCATAGTCCACGGGGACTCCTGTCTGATCTCGTCTGTCAACCTGTCCATCACCATTGCAAATAAGAAAGGGCTCAGAGATGATCCTTGAAGTAACCCCACCTCCACCTTAAACACATCCATCACTCCCACCGTACACCTCACTGCTGTCACACTACCCTCGTACATATCCTGTACCACTCTTACATACTTTTCTGACACTCCTGACTTCCTCATACAATACCACAACTCCTCTCTAGGCACCCTCTCATATGCTTTCTCTAGGTCTACAACAACACAATGCAACTCCTTCTGACATTCTCTGTACTTTTCCATCAACACTCTCAGAGCAAAGATCACATCTGTAGTTCTCTTTCCTGGCATGAAACCATACTGCTGATCAGTAATCATCACGTCCCTTCTTAACCTTGCTTCCACTACTCTTTTCCATAACTTCATGCTGTGACTGATTAATTTAATCCTTCTGTAGTTACTACAGCTCTGCACATCACCCTTATTCTTAAAAATCGGTACCAAAACACTTTTTCTCCATTCCTCAGGCATCCTCTCACTTTCCAAGATTTCATTAAACAATCTGGTTAAAAACTCCACTGCCATTTCACCTAAACACCTCCATGCTTCCACAGGTATGTCATCTGGGCCAACAGCCTTTCCATTCTTCATTCTCTTCATAGCTATCCTTACTTCCTCCTTGCTAATCCATTGTACTTCACGATTCACTATCCCTACATCATCCAACCTTCTCTCTCTCATTCTCTTCATTCATCAACCTCTCAAAGTACTCTTTCCATCTCCTCAACACACTCTCCTCGCTTGTGAGTATGTTTCCCCTCATTATTCTTTATCACCTTTACCTGCTGTACATCTTTCCTAGCTCAGTCTCTCTGTCTAGCCAATTGGTACAGGTCCTTTTCTCCCTCCTTAGTGTCCAACCTTTCATACAACTCTTCATATGCCTTATCCTTAGCCTTTGCCACCTCTCTCTTTGCCATGCACCTCATCTCCTTATACTCCTGTCTACTTTCTTCATCTCTCTGGCAATCCCACTTCTTCTTTGCCAACCTCTTTTTCTGTATACTCTCCTGTACTTCCTCATTCCACCACCATGTCTCCTTGTCGTCCTTCCTCTGACCAGATGTGATACCAAGCACCTTTCTAGCCATCTCCCTTACAAGCTCTGCTGTAGTTACCCAGCTATTTGGTAACTCTTCACTACCACCCAGTGCCTGCCTTAACTCATCCCTGAACTCCACCTCACAATTACCCTTTTTCAATTTCCACCACTTGATCCTTGGTGCTGCCCTCACACTCCTCCTCCTCCTCTTCTTGATAACCAATGTCATCCTACAAACCACTATCCTATGCTGCCTAACTACACTTTCTCTGGTCACCACTTTACAGTCTCCAATCTCCTTCAAACTGGCCCTCCTACATAAGATACAATCCACCTGTGTGCATCTTCCTCCACTCTTGTATGTCACACTATACTCCTCCCTCTTGTTAAAATATGTATTCACCACAGCCATGTCCATCCTTTTCTCAAAATCCACTACCATCTTACCTTCTGCATTCCTTTGTTTAACACCATACCTACCCATCACTTCCTCATCCCCTCTGTTCCCTTCACCAACATGCCCATTGAAATGTGCTCCAATCACCACTCTCTCACCCTTGGGTACAGTCATCACCACTTCATCCAATTCACTCCAAAAGTTTTCTTTCTCATGCAATGGACACCCAACTTGTGGAGCATATGCACTAATAACATTCATCATTACACCATCAATTTCCAGCTTCATAAACATCACTCTATCCAACACTCCTCTTCACCTCCAAAACACTCTCAGCATACTGTTCCTTCAGAATAACTCCTACGCCATTTCTCCTCCCATCCACACCATGATAAAACAATTTGAACCCACCTCCGATACACCTAGCCTTACTCCCCTTCCATTTGGTCTCTTGCACACACAATATACCAACCTTCCTTCTGTCCATCATATCAGCTAGCTCTCTCCCTATACCAGTCATACTGCCAACATTCAAAGTTCTGTCCCTCACTACCATAGTCCTAGCCTTTCTCCTCTCTTCCTGCCTTCAGCCATGTCTTCCGCCTCTTCTCCTCCTTCGGCCAACAGTAGCCCAATTTCTGCCAGCACCCTGTAGGCTAACAGTACTGGTGGCAGTCAATGTTAACCCGGGCTTCGACCGATCCGGTATAAAAAATTTTCTTGGTGTCTGCATGAAATGTTTTGGCGAAGTTTTACACCGGATGGCCTTCCTGATGCAACCCTCCCCATTTATCCGGGCTTGGAACTGGCACAAAGAAATGCACTGGCTTGTGCATCCCCAGTGGCTAGATTATACAAATGTAAATACAATTCCAGAGAGTTTAAGTATAAACATTCAAAACAAATCACGTTCAAAGAAATTAAGGAAAAAATAAAGAAGGTAAAAATAACAAGGCCCCAGGCATAGATGGAATTATTATAGAAATTTAAAAAATATTTCCAACACTAAATAAAACATATTTACAGGGCATTATTCCATCTTCATGGAGATATTCACTGATTACACCTATTTTAAAGGAAAACAAAAATCCCAACTCATGTAGTTTATATAAACCGATTTCACTCCTTAATAATGACTATAAAATTCTTATGTCTGTTCTGGTCAATAGGATCAAAAAATCTCTAACTCAAGCCATTACTGAGGATCAAAGAGGTTTTATTCATAATAGACACACCCATGATAACATACAAAGAATTCTAACCACTATAGACCTTTTAAACAGAGACAAAACTGAAGCCCTAATAGTTACATTAGATATTGAAAAAGTATTTGATTCATTAAATTGGAACTACCTTTTCAAAATACTGCAAATTTATGACTTCCCCTCACAATTCATTACTTTAATAAAAAACGTACAAAGACAATTTGGCATATGTAAAATTAGGCCTATTCACATCAGAAGCAATTAAAATTACTAAAGGTACTAAACAAGGTTGCCCCATGTCGCCAGTGTTGTTTGCATTAGCAATTGAACTTTTTTCCTCTGATTCGTTTTATCCCCAAAATTAAAGTTATTGACATTTTTAATCAATTTAACTCCAAAATAATGCTCTTTGCTGATGATATTCTACTCACTTTATTAAACTCAGATGAATCACTATGTGAATTAAATTCATTAGCTGAAAATTTTCATCACATCTCGGGTTTAAAAATTAATGCTTCTAAATCGAATCATGTATTGTTAAATAATAAAAATAATTCTAATACTAACACAAATCAAATAATTGGAAAACAGGTTTCCTCTTTAAATTATTTAGGGATTGTTTTATGTGAAAATTTAAAATTAACTCTATCTACAAATTACAATAATATCTTGAATACCCTTAAATTTCTAATAGGAAATTGGAATAAATTGTACTTAACATTTGAAGATAGATTGCAGCTAATAAAGATGGCCCTTTTCCCAAAGGTGAACTACATTACACTAGCTATTCCTATAATCCCTAGTAAAAAAGTTTTAAAAGAATTAAATAGAATTTTTATAAACTTCCTTTGGTACCCCCCAAAAAACAGGATAGCTTTTCTAAATCATATTAGGCCTTGGGAAATGGGAGGCATACATTTCTCAAATTCAGAATCTTATATTAAAACATCCATCCAGTTATAAATTGGATAGATCCAAAAATTTCTTCCGCATGGAAATCATTAAATACTGTTATTTTCCAAGAAGAAAGTGAATTTGCAAAAAATATACAGCTGAATGAACAGAAAAGTAAACTCTGGCATATTATTTGTATCAACCTGCAATACAATTCCACCAAACCTACTAATCTAAATTATATAAATTACATGTACAACACTTTCTGGAGCTTTGTAAACAATATTTACATTAAATTATGGCTTCAGTTATTAATTCCCTTTAAAATTACAAAAAAAGTTTTCAATAACATTCCCATAAATGCTCTTAACTCATGAAGAGGAAACAATTTCACATGTTGGTACCAATGTATGGAAAATCTGACAGTTATGGATGTATATCAGATAATCAACACATTTAATCTATCAAACAGTGACTGGTTAGCTCTTAATAGCCTAATACCTTATGCACAAGATCTATGTAGAACAATAGACAATTCTTCATTTAAATCCATGCCTACATTTATATTCTATTTATATGAAGTAATATGTAGAGATTTTAATTGGACAAATTTAACTTCAAATTTATATAAAATTATCATTAATTATAAAATAAAATCTAACCAGAAATTCTGGAATTTTTTCACTAAAGATTATCCATTATTGTTACTAAATGAGACCAAAGTAGATATATTACATTCTATTAAGTTAACTTCAAATATACAAAGTTGGAACATCTTTGCATGGAAGTTTCTACATAGAGGGCAGGATTCATGATGGCTTGCATGGAGTCTAAGAGCCGTGTAAGACTCCATGCAGCCATCGCGATCCAGGAACAGCCCGAAATCCTGTGTAAAAGAAAGCTAAGATTACTCTTACACGGGCAGGGCGTGGATATGCTAATCACCCCACTTGCAGCTGAAAAGCATGCAAATGAGGTAGATTAGTGATCCACGAAGCTGAAACCAGCCTGTGTAAGAGTCGTGTTAGTTGCAGAAATGTACTCAGTTGACAACTGAGTACGTTACTGCAAATAACACAACGGAGCCATGACAGCTCCAAATAAAGTGTGCAAATGTCACAGACAGCATGCTAATGGCCAAATATGTGGCCATTGGCATGGTAAACCAATGCAAACATGAAAAAAAAGAATTTTTTTCGGAGATCTGCGATGTTTAAATGCAGCGCAGCCCCATGCAAACGGGCTGCGCTATATAAAACTGAAAAATGAAGGTTAGAAACCCACAAATGTGGGTTTTATGTAATGCTTAGATTTGCAATGCAGGGAGTAGCAGACCAAAAACAACATGGCCACCATCTAGTGGTTGCTAAGGGGGGAAGCTGAGTTTAAGACATGTAACTAAGCATTAGTAGGCAATCCTATGTAAATGAATGGTAGGATAGTGAATCACACTGTCACATAGCAAATGAGCACAGTCCGTGTAGTGTAAGAGTTAGATAAGGGGGAGTAACAGAGTAGGAGACAGGTGACATCACAGGGGGGAATGTCAGGAAGAAAGCAAGCTCATTGGAGCAAAGTGGTATGTGAAACATATCAATCACACAACAGAAAAAGAGGATTGTCAACAGATAAGCATGGGAAAGTCAAGAAATGGAAGGTGTACACTGTGGCCAACACCAAAGTTTCTTGCTGTATGTGCATGCGCGCGTGTGCGCACTGGGAGGAGCGATTAATGCAGAGTGCGTGTGTGTAAGGCAGAGTAAGCATGTAGGAGCCTGTGTAAAGATCTGTAAACCTGTTTGCACTGGTGTGCATGCATTTTAACCCGAATAAGCAGATTCTAGTCCGTGTAAGCATGTGTGCACACATGGTAGCCACTGTGAGCATGTTTTCGCTGGTATGCACGCTGCTCTCCCTGAGGAAACATGAAAAGGAAGCAGAAGAAATAGTAGGAAACTAGCAGGGAATACCTGTAGAGGTAGCAGGTGAAAACAATTAGAAGCAGGCAATTACACAGGCAGAATACAAACCCAGCCCAGCACTTAAAACACTGCAAACAGCATTGCAGTATGTTTCTCTCAAGAGATACTGCAAGACAGGAGTAAGTTAGTAGAAGTGAAAACTGAAAAAGCTGCACTCAGACCAAACATGCTAGGGGCTGCCATAGCTATCATAAGGAGACATAAGAGACATACTGAGGGTGGTGACAATGGAACTGCTGCCAGAAAACCCACAGTGAGGAGACGGAGAAGAGTGTACAGGCCCAGGGTCACCTACCAGTGGTTACATGAGCTGGAAATAGTGGAGCACTATAGAGTGGACAGAGACCTCCTGCAGCAAATTGTCGAGCTGTGCAGGCCACGCCTCACACACAGAACCAACAGAGGGGAACCCATCCCAGTGGAAACCAAGGTATGTGTTGGCCTAAGAATACTAGCAACAGGTACCTTCCAGAGACCAACTGGTGATATGATGGGGATATCACAGGCATCAGCCTCCAGGGTACTGCACCAGTTCCTGGATGCCATGTTAGCACATGTCAGTGACCATGTATATTTCCCCAATGCCCGTGAGGTATTGGCCAGCAATATGCGTCTCTTCCATCAAATAGTGGAATACCCTGAGGTAGTGGGTGCAATAGACTGCACGCACATACGTATCAAAGCACCAGCCGGTGAGCGGGGTAGGGCCTACATTAACCGCAAGGGCTTCCCCTCCATCAACTGCCAGGTTGTGTGTGATGTCCAGGGCATAATAATGAATGTGTGTGCTGGCTGCCCTGGGAGCTACCATGATTCCCATATCTGGCATTTGACACAGCTGTACCAGACATTTGCCAATGGGGACATCCCACATGGACACCTAGTGGGGGATGCAGGTTATGCACTGGAGCCGTGGCTGATGACACCCATCAGAAATGCACACACACCTTAACAGGAACGCCATAATGAGGCACACGCACAAACACGTAATGTAATAGAGCGTGTGTTTGGGCTGCTCAAGTCACGGTTCCGGTGTCTGGAAACATCTGGTGGAGCCTTGCAGTACTCACCAACTACATGTACCCAAATTGTCATGGTATGGGCTATGCTACATAATATGATCCTGTGAAAACAGCTGCAGCAGAACCAGCATAGGGCTGTGCCAAACAGCCCCCCACCATTGCCAAGGCCATCACAGGCAGAGCGTGACTCCGAGGAGGAACAACCTGAGCCTGCCCCAGTAGGCAGAAGGAGGCGTGCCCAGTATGCCCTGGCCTTGGCAAAGAGGCAACGCATAGCACATACACTGGCTCAGTAGGAACCCTGGGAATGATACCCCTCTCTGACTCACTCATATAGTAACAGGGATGCTTAAAATGACATAACCTGCTCTCAAACATGTACAGGGAGTGTAGTATGTGCATCCAACAAAGGCAGCCCTGCAGCACCACCTGAGGCATGATCACTATGTGTTAAGCAATGTAACACCATCTAGTATATGCAAACATGAAGACCCAACCTAACATCTCACCCTCACCAAGCATGATGCAACACTATGAAGACAACAAGATCAAGTACAATAATTGGCTAAGGTATTGCTGTTAGCAAGGGGGAACACATGGCTGACAGCCTGGGCTGACATGCTGAGCAAGACATGATGCCCCACCTGCTAGGGATGGCCCGCACCCAGCACACTTGGCTGTGTAGATACTGGCAAAGGCTGCTGTTACCCCCACTGTGCCTGGAATAGGTAAGTCTGGAAACACAAACCCACCAACATAGGTAGCACAAGGGATAATAACCTGGACGTAATGCTACCCAATGCCAGAAGTCTAACCTGCAAGGTGCATGCAGACCAAACCCACCACAGCATGGAGAATGGTAATATGTGTTCTGTAACAGAAACCTGGGCAAGGCCCAAAAGAGCACCCTAATACTACCAGGTTATGCCTCATACCATGCTCTACAGCTCCAAAACATGGAACACATGACAATAGGAGTGTGGCTACCAGTAATTATCAAGAATAACCACACCCCCAGGTTGGTACCACAGCAAGAAGCAGCATGGACTATCCACGGGCGAGTAAGACTGTCTCAAACTGTGTACCTGTATGAAGCCTGCTACAGACCCCACACACAAACCCAAGTACCCCAGCCAGCCTCCCTGAAGACATGTCAGAGTATGAATGTCCCAACAAATACCAAACAAGGCACACACAAAGTATGACATAGGTGGAAATCCATTATTAATGGAAGTAGTCATGGACCTAGGGACACAAGTGGACGGTAATCTGTCATGTGACACACACATTGCCAAGGTGGCCAGGAAGACCTGCTATATTGCAAACCTTAATATGAAAGGATGCACATGTAGAGCTACAGAGGTCACTGTGCCCCCATACTCTTCCCTTATCAGGCCCATACATGACAACTATGCCCCAGTCCGCATGTAGCTTACCTTACACATGCAGCAGTCAGAAAGACCCCAAATGTACCCCACCAACAGGATAAAGGGTCCAAACATTGGACATCTGCAGCCTGGCTGAAGAAACCACAGCCCAATTCAGAAGCATACTGCACAGTCAAAGGTGATGTATGCCTGATGTACAAGGCCATGCCCAATCCAGAATGAATGGACATGCTCCACTGCAGAAACCCTAAATCCAGCAGACACACCAAAGTGAGATATCTGAACCTCTACACATAGATTAATAGGATGTGCTGGAGGGACAGATCCATAACCCAGAGGCTCAGGACACTCTGGAACAGAATCCCAGTTCATGATAAGCTGAGCTCCACACACAAACTCAACAAGAGAAATCCGTTGAAGTGCACGGGAGATAGCAGGTGTACACTGGGGGCCATCCCTGTGTCACATCTAGGAAAGTAAATCCTACGTGGGCATGATATGCACATTGCAAGGGGTGTTGAGACCCACACACAGTCTGTCCGTGCTCAAACAAGGCCAGGGCAGATAGCCTAGTATGAACCTATGAACCTATGATGATACAAATTGTGCAGGACACAAAGGATTATTACACAGCTGTCCTACCTGATGGTAGGAACCATGGTGGTAATCCACAGATATGCTCTACAGCACTCTAATATCACAAACAATACACCAAAGCCCACACACATTGCCAACATCCTACCTAACAGATTCTTTGCAAACTCCCCACCAGCAACAAACTGCCAAATATCTATCCCAGGAGAGTGCTAGCCCCCTGACATTGCAGATGCTGAGGTAACAGCCAGCATTCACAAAGCACAGCACACAGCATTAATGGTACCAGATGGTGTCCTGGGTTGTGTCCAACAAGTACTATAAGAAGAATGGAACAGCAAATAGCATTACTGTGCACTATCAGTCCTACCACAGGATATGTACCCAAAGAGTGGTGTACAGCAACAGTGGTCCCACACCACAAAGGGAGTGCCTGAATGGATATGTCAAACTATCACCCCTCAACCCCAAATATCTAGGTTGGCAAAGTAATGTAGATGATGATCATGAATCCCATGAATAACGAGATTGGGTACCTACAGACATTGTACCCTACCCAGTCTGGCTGTCATAGGGCAGTTCCTGACCCATACACATGTCTGACTCATGTGAAACATGCACCAAGCCCAGTGATGCGGGGAATGTCGATCACACAGCCTATCTGGACCTTGCTAAACCCTTCCATACAATACCCTTGTTGGTGGTACAGATAAGCTCACCAGCCTAACTATAAACCCCTATGCAAGTAGATGGTTTGCAAACCAGCTCAAGGACAGAACTGACCTGGCAGACATGCTGTAGCCATGGCAGACTGCAAACCAGGTACAACTGGCATCCCACAAGGCATGGTCCTGGGAACCCTCTTGTATGCTATATATGTCACATAGGTACAGGCCAACATGGAAGGACTGTCTGAACAGGTTTGCAGAGGATGACAAACTGGCCACCATATCGGACCCTCCAGCTGCCACAAGCAACCTACAAAAGGCACACATAGAAACACACAAGTGGTGCCACAGCCATGTCAACAAGCTAAATGCAGAATAGGGTATAGTCAACCCCTGTGGAAACACAATATATGGCCAGAAATTACCACATAGGTGTTAACCCAGTAAGTACATCAGGAGCAATAAGAGACCTGGAGACACAAGGTGATACATATCCTGCATGTGACAACCATGTGTCTGTAGTGGTTACAGAAACATACCATATACCCACCTAATCATGAAGGTAAGCACAGCTTGGTTAGGGTAGGTCAATGTGCCTCTCCAGTCATCCATCAGCAGCCTCACAATTGTGTACAATGGCCCTTCAGGGATGTACCGTAGCAGACACCTGCAGCAACTGGAATGACCACACAAATACCCCACCAGGAGGATTGCAGAGCTGTAACAGATGCCATGTGTCACCTGAGTAAAGTAACTGCAGCTCCACACAGTGCCATACTGCCTGGCTGGAGGTGAACTGTGCCTGATGTATAGAGCCATAACCAACCTGGTATCAATGGACATTTGGCACTATGTAAACACTGAATGCTGGTGACCTATGCAGCTGACAGGCCTGAACCCCAGCACAGACATATACAGGACATGCTGTACTGATTGGTCCACAACCCAGAAGCTCACTCCACTCACAACTAAACTCCCACTACAGGATATCCAGGGAGTCCCTCAGTGACTGTCATCCAGAGGAATTATGATGACTGGATGGGAGATGGCAGGTGTAGCCTGGATATCACCTGTATGTCATGGGTAGACAGAGGCACAGCACACTAACCGTGACATATGTCATGGCAAACACCAGTAAATGTGTGTTGAAGGACAAACACTCTCTGACTAGCATTACAAATCGACTAGGGCACATGGCCATTGTTTGTCACTGTCCACACAAGTTGTGGAATACATTAACAATGTCAGACAATCATGTACTAAGCTGTCCATATCTGAACAAAATGCAACATGGTCATATCTGCACAACTGGCCCTCAACCAGTCTGGTGTGCTCACTATAAACATTACAAGCAGTGATAGGACTGAAACTGATTATAATGTCCACCACAGTGAAAGTTTTGCACCAGTACACTATACAACCATACAAATGTTTGATCAACAGGAAAGGATGATGACAACTGTATGCAAACTATTACATGGTGACCCTGCAGGCACAGCATAATGCCTGTTATGTTCAAACACACAGCAGTTGGGCAGTAAGAACACAACCTGATGTCCAACACTCAACTGTACATGTGATATATAGATGGTGTCCACACACAAACAGAAATGTGGTGGTCCACAGATCCAAACATAAGGAAAGGTCACACTGGGCATGCTCACACACTTAGATAAATGAGATGTGGCAGTCAAGAAGCCATACAAACTGTGAACTGGGCATGCTCACACATTTAGGCCATGTCACAGTTCAGCAGTTGCATACACATATCTGGCATTTCTATGTGTTACCACAGCAACCTCCCACAATACAGACATCTGCCCAGTGCACACAGTGAAGTTACAACAGAGACATAAGTAAAGTACTGGATCCCACTCATATGCAAACATCTCCCACAGTACACACGTTGTTTATAGAGATAGGGAAGGCTATGGCAATAAAGACCCACAAACAGTATATGAGCAACAGATACATGCATCTGACAGGTAAACATATGGCCGTAGAGTGCAATACCTGACCGTTGTCCCTAGGGAATACAGAAGGCTATCCACAGTGTATTTGGTGTCTGCCTCTACAGTACAGTAGGCCACTGTGCCTGTGCAAAGTTAATGCATAGATATGCTCTCCCCCTTACTGATGGATAGTAACAGATGTACATACCTCTTCATCCATAATGATGTCAGCACACTATACATATGTCAGGAGCAGAAATTGTTCCCAGTAATGTGAATAGCACGCTCTGCTACTGCGTCTCTAACAAGTATCATAACATAGTTAGGTAGGGGTTTGAATCCTGCAAGTGCCCAGTGTGTTACTGTGTATGGGGGAGTAGTGTGCGCAATTCCATGTATATGAGAAATGTCCCTTTTGGCAACTATTACTACACAAAACATGCTGCATATTCCACTGTCTAAACACTGATGACGTCAGCACCCTATAAGTACAGCAGGAGAAATCAATGCCCCCAGTAATGGAAATAGCGCACTCTGCTAATGCGTCTCTCACTAGTGTCATAACATAGTTACGTAGGGGTTTAAATTCTGCAAGTGCCCAGTGTGTGTGTGACTGTGTATGGGGGAGTAGTGTGTGCAATTCCATGTGTATGAGAAATGTCCCTTTTGGCAACTAGTACTACACAAAACATGCTGCATATTCCATGGTCTAAACACTGATGATGTCAGTACCCTGTAAGTACAGCAGGAGAAAGCAATCCCCACAATAATGCAAATAGCGTGCTCTGCTAATGTGTTTCTCATTAGTGTCATAACATAGTTAAGTAGTGGTTTGAATCCTGCAAGTGCCCCGTGTGTGTGTGACTGTGTACGGGGGAGTTGTGTGTGCAATTCCATGTGTATGAAAAAAGTCCCTTTTGGCAACTAGTACTACACAAAACATGCTGCATAGTCCACTGTCTAAACACTGATGATGTCAGCACCCTATAAGTACAGCAGGAGAAAGGAATCCCCCCAGTAATGCAAATAGCATGCTCTGCTAATGCGACTCTCACAAGTGATCTAACATAATTAGGTAGGGGTTTGTATCCTACCAATGCCATGTGTAATTTTGTCACACACTTTGTCCATGTGTGTGGGGTGTTGTCCCCAATATTCCACGACATACATTATATCAGTAATGTCAATGCACACATGATGTATGTGTGTGCCACCTACAAATATGTACCTGTGAACTGCAAGAGTTCCCATGTCCGAAGCCTGCCTCGTGAATACATGGACTATGCATCAGACAATTGTATGACTGGGGTGTGCTGTGCAGGGGCTGCATATGGTATGTGACTATACAGTGTGGGTTGTAGATGGTGTCATCCCACCAGCGAGGGATACATGATTGGTCTGGAGCATATAGTCCATATGTTGGTGATGAACAGGTGCAGCACGTTGTCACCACTTGTGGGAGTGGTAACAAGTTGTTCCATAGCAATGCAGGGAATGAATGATAAGACACCTTCGGATAGGGTCTTGTAGCTAGAAAAATGCTCACACTGTATGTTTGGGTAGTTGCAGTACAACCATATAATGGTGTGTGTAGAGACTGTCATATTCCCAGTGTTGTCAGGAAGGCCAAGTGGGTTTCCTGGGTATGGGAGTGTGGTGTGTGCCAGGCTATGACCCTGAAGGCAGTCTAACCCACTGTGTGTTGCACATGGAGAGGCTCTGATGCTTTGTGCAGTGCCACCAAGCTGGGGGTGTGTGTATCTGTGGTGCCTTTGGATACATCCCCCCGTTTTGTTTTGGTGCATGTGTAGGGGATGACAAGCATGGTATCAGGAATGACCTGGCGCTGATGGTGTGCACCTGGGAGCCTTGTACCAGGAGTCTGTTAATGCACAGATATTGCTGTACCCCATGCTAAGGACAGTTTCCACTGCATGCATCTTTAGGTTTACACTGCTGCTGTTGAGTAGCATTACTATTAGTGTCCCATCCCGTGTGATACCTGTGTAGGTGGCTATATAATGTCAGCCTTGCATACAAAGGCAGTACGTGTGTAGCAACAGCCTCTGCCAATATACAATGGCCCATGGGTGACAGATGCAAGCTGTCCCAAGCAAAGCAATGTGGCATGTCCAGCATGTAATCTCACACTGACAGGCATTGGATCCCCTTTGGATGTCACTGAAAGATACGTTAAGTGCAGAAACTGATGATCCTGTCTACATATTGTGGCAGCATTCATGGTGAGGGTGAGATGCTACCCAAAGCCAGGGTCATACCAGCCTGTGCCACAACCTCAGAGAGCCCCTCCATGTCCCCCAACATGTAGTCCAGGGAGGTGCGTCAGAGGTCATACACACTGGCGCAGACAATGACTGAGTCATACTGCTACATGCCTTGGAGTGACTGCTTTGCTTGTGTTATGTGGTGGATCATAGTGCCCGACGGGCAGCTTAGCGTGACCATCACCTTGTTCAGCCTGGGAGCAGAACCACCATGTACGTGTCAATAGAGGTACCTCATACAACTGTAGCAGGTATGTTGTCTAGCCATATGGCCTGACACTGTTTGGCACACAGGCTTTGTGAGCTATGTGTCGCATGTGCTCTGCTCTGGTGTAATGTGTGCTTGTGTGTCTGCTTTGCAGGTGTCAGCTGCTCAGGCAGGATGCTATTCTGAGAGCCCAATAATGTACCTGTGTGTGTCTGTGTTTGGATTGTGGTCGTGGCAGGTCTATGGGAGACTGGTACTGTATTCACTGTAGTATCCCACTCCTCCTGACAGGGAATGCCAGTGCTGTGTAAACAGAGCTTAGCCCCCAGTTTGGCTATGTGGTTGCATCTCTCACATGTGTTGTACATGTATGGGAAGGGGAGAGGGTTGTCTGTGTACATGAGGCAGCTGTAACATTGCCACATGACTCACAGATTCACCAACTGGACCTGAGAGTAAATCGACAGGTGACCTTTGCACATGCTACCATAGCATTGTGACTCCCATACTAAGTAACGACACATAGGGCCAATGGGGAACAAGGTACTCAAGGTGACTATGTGAGGGTGTAGCGCTCCTGAATTGTTAGTGCTGGCATATATGAATGCTGTCTTGAGCAAATGTGAAGTATGTCATATGCAATGTGTTACAGGCAAGCTACATGCAAACAGGACAAACAGTGACGTTCTGTCAAGTGACACATGGACATCAGTACAGTAAGCAACACAGATGTCACTAGGGATCCACAGAGGCACTGTATATCTGCACCACAGGTGGAATCAGTGTTTCAGGAACATAACAGGCAAACATGCATACAAACAAAGCTACAGTCAGCAGGCCTGTATGTAGACTATGCTACAACAAACAAGGTGTACGACTTCCAGTATGTAACAGTGCATATATGCAGGCACTCTAAGCCAGTACCCAGACATTCCCAGGTCAGATGGGCTGGGTCCAGCCGCAACCCCCACAAGTGTATAGACCACGTACCTTCGTAATGTTGAATAACTGGCCTGATACCCAAGTGCTCATACCTGTAATAATACACATGTTAATAACAGACACTGAGCCCTCACTCAGCAGTTCCAGATGTAGTATGATGTATGCTACCTGTCCTGGCACCACAGTATCCTTGACATCTATGAACACTCTCCGTCCTGTCATAGTTAGTTCTGTGTTTTGGTGCTGTTATGCATGGTATGAGGTGTGACCTTGTAGTGCTAGTGTGCTCTTGTGAGCCCTGAACCTGCTGTGTAGTACTGCACAGATATCAACATCCTGAAACATCTGCATTGCAGAGTTGTGTGTGGACAGCATGCAACTCGCAGTTGACATGGCCATCATTGAGTATAAATATGTACATTGTTGTATCCCCTGTGCTACCTATGTAGGTGGCCATCCCTTCACAGCCTCGCCACCAGTATGCAAAGATATGCAGACAGAACAATGTGGTAATTACTATGGGTATACAAACAATACAATGACATTCATACTGTAACTGCATCAGGCATTCTGGTATATAACCACAATGCTATAATTACACTGTACTGTTGTCAACATCATACTATTACAATACATCTATGTAGTCACCCTGTGCATCAGCATCATGTTAACCTGTTCCTGCACTGATCTTACAGATTGCAGGAGGTGGCACAGTTTCATCATATGCACAGGGTGTGTACCTGGTATGCCTGAGTCTGCCACTGATACAACCAATTGACATGTCTGTGTGTGTGTGCTGGTGAGGGACAGCAGTACAAGATGGGGCAATGTTGATGCAGTGTGTGCGTGTATGCGGTAGCCCTAGGTGTTATCACTTTGCATGTGTGTATGAATGCACACAGTCCCACCTCATGGCTGCCATATACAGGTGTTTGTGGACAGCCGCAGACTGTACCTGCCAGGACATACAGATCACTGTCTGTGGCCACGGACATGGTACCTGTGCCTGGCAGTGGTGCTACGGACCGTATCAGGTACCAATCCAAACTGGGTACTGTCATCAGAAGCAGGTGTTCGTTGACTGGAGACAGGTCCCTGTTGGGACTGTCAAGCACCACGCGCACGTGGTCTCCTGGGGTGGTCCGACGACAGCACAGACCCAGCATTGCTGGGGCTGCTGCTGGCACTATGTGAGCGGCCACGGCCATGTTGTCGTCTGCGACGGCTGCCAGCTGCTGCTGTTGCTGGCATACGGCCACGTCGATGCCTCAACCGTCCACCATTGCCCTGGCTCATGGACATATAGTTGTGGAACAGATCTAATGTGTCCCCCAACGTCTATCAATGACCTCGGTGAAGTTGTGGATGGCAGCCGCAACATCATGCATACTGTCACTCATGGCTGTGTGACATGCTCTCAGCTCCCTCAGACCCTGTCTGGTGTACCGTTCCATACGTGACTGTGTCGCATTACAGCCCAAAACATAGCTGGGGTTGAAAGACCTCTGTGGGCACGTCTGACAGGGGTGGTATGCCCAAGGATGCTCCCACGAGAACCCATGGACGTCTGCCTGTGTGGTACCGTGTCAGGGCCCTGGCCTTGGCTGCAGTGTGGGGATGCATGTGCCACCGGTACCACATTACCCTGGTCAATGCCCACCGTATCCTGTCCATCACCTAGGGACATTGGTGACAAAGGATGTATTGGCAGGATGACTGTGCACATTGATAGGGTCGACAGCTGTGTAGTGTCAATTGGCTGACCAATGACGGATCCTGGCACACCGACCTGTGCCATTACACAGGTATCATCATCACTATCCACAGCAGCTGATTCAGATTCCCTGCTGCATGACACCAGAGCATCACCAGAACCTGTGGGAGTAAGACAGGAAACACAGTTTACAATGTGTACACAATGCCACCACTGATGCACACATGCACACATGGACACATGCACACATGCACACATGCACACATGGACACATGCACACATGCACACATGCACACATGGGCACATGCACCCATGCACACATGCACACATGGGCACATGCACACATGCACACATGCACACACCTCAGTATATGAGATATCAACCCACAGACACAAACACACCTGCAATCAAATGCATAGCACTACTGCTTCAGCCTATTATTACTATTAGTATACAGAGTAGTGAAGGTAATGGTATTACACTCTCACCAGCATGGATAGGCTGCCAGAGGGACCTGCGGAAAAGAGGCATTTATCGTCAGTGGGCACAACTGTGCCATTGATACTGTGGGCATGTTACTGTTCAGTAGTGCAACAGTTAGCTTCCAAAGGTGTACTGCAGATAATGAGGTTATCACTAATGCACAATAATTACCAAGATAACAGCTACAAATTGAGGACACACCCCACACATGCATAACCTTAGAGTGTACAGAATGGTCACTATACACATGGCATGTTACCTGCACGCTCTGTGTCCTGCTGTTGTGTGGCTCCAGCCTCCATCATTACGCATGTATGATGTTGTTGTTGCTGCTGTGCTGGAGCCACAACACTCACGAGTAGTCCCTCCAGTCTGGTGAGGGGGGATGTCTAGCCACCCCACCACCTGTGGCAAGCTGCTGCCTGTGGATATCCGACGCATACTGACGGACATTTCTAATTAAATCACTGCAGTGATGGCATATCTGCTCATATGTCCAGTTATGTGTGCCTATGTCATTTACCCGATGGACCAGGTCTTGCCACAGTGCAGCCCTCTCCTGATGGTTCTGGCTGGTGCAGGAAAAGAGTACAGCGAAATCCCGCACCAGGCTCTGGTGTATCTCCTCCTCCTCTGCAGCGGAGTAGACTGGGTTCCACTGGTGAACCATGTCCCTGAAAAGGAGAAGGGAAATATGTCAGCAATATCTGTCAGCAGACTATAGCACACATAATACACATTAGACTTGACTGCAGTGATATAACTTAGGCACCATATATAGCATCTGTCTGTCTATTGGGGGATACACATGTACATGACCAGATAACAGTGCTCATCCGACAACTGTGCAACAGTACCTGGCACACTCCATACAACAGACTAGTATACTGCAGCAGTCAACGCACTGTTTCAGGTACAATACACAACCTCACACTGGGGGTTTGAATCAAGGTACTGTATGGGGAACATTATCAGCCCATGCACTGCACACAATGCACGTTACATATTTCACTGGTACTGCACACTACTCTTACTTGCCATAACCTTACCTACACCACAGTGACATACAGGGTAACACAGCACAACATATGGCAATGTAGTATGCGTTGATTGCAATACCCCACACACCTGTCTCTGGCCTCACACTGAGGACACACACTACCATGACAGACAGACAGTCATGGTGAGCAATCACACCAGTACACAACATGCACCCAGTCACTAGCACACTCATTCCACCTCACATATTCCGTTTGCAATGTGTTAATGGGTGTGCATTGTGTCCTAAGTAGGTAGTGTGCTTTTGGCCCAGAGCCTACAGCAGCATACTGTTATGCTACCCTGCCCCTTGTGACACATGTGTTATGATCGTACCTGCTCCTTACGAACAGTTACACAGGGTGACTCATATGGCATATTACCTATCAGCATAACATTCAGCAGGGGTATGTCTGACATCTACTCATGGGGAGGCTTGCTTCTTAATTCTGTGTGGTCTACTACAGGGTATGTCATATCTGTGGGTAGGGTCCCGCACCTCCACCATGTGCTCTGTACTGCAGTGACAAGGACGACAGATGTAGGTAATTTGTGTTGTGGATGTTGGAGGTGTTACCATGGTTGGGAGACAACTGTCATGGGTGTGACCTAACTATGTATATCCAGCAGTGGTAACCTCTATGTAGGTAGTCTGTGTGCGCTCTGTGGTGTTTGACTGCATTGACACAGTTACTTGCATATGCCTGTGTCCTTCACCATATCTGTAGCTGTCATGGGAGGTACATATTGTGTAGGACATTGTGGGGTGTGGAGGGGTACAGTGACCTACATGTCCATAGCTGACACACCATGTCCGCTGACACATTCCATGTACAGGTATTAGAGGATGAGTGTGCCACTGTGTATATCGATGTGGAGCCTATTGTACACTTGTTGACCCTGTTCCCCCCTGACACATGCAGTGGTGGGCAGGCATGTACATATGTGGTGGTTACTGGTGTCAGTGTTTTTGAATGGGGTATGGTACTCCAGTATCCACACTGGTGTTCACTCCATGCCTGTGACACCAGGCACCTGTAGCAAGACATCTGCACACGTGCCTCACACAGTCTATATATGTATATATATATATATATATATATATATATATATATATATATATATATATATATATATGTATATATATGTATTGATATATTTATATCTGTATATGGATATATATTTGTTTGTATATATGTATATATCATATGTATATATAGATGTAGATATATACATATAGATGTGGGGAGAGAGGGGGAGAGAGTGAGAGAGAGACACAGGGTGAGTGTGAGTGTGCGGGGGTGGGACAGAGAGTGAGAGATAGTCATATACAGACATACCTGTTGTCAGTCAGATCTATCTGTATATGTGTACGTCTCTACAGATATCTATATATGTATGTGTGCATTACATATATCTGTACGTACATATTCTACCAATCTCGATGTCTGTGCAGTAAGTGAGAACCTGGTTCAAGGCTCCTGAGAGCACACCAGTGGTACCAGGCTATACCCCGTATCATGCATTTTGGCCCCAGGACTCGGGACAAAACAAAAAGGGAGGGTGTGTGTCCATATTCATGGAGGACACACACACCTCCAGGTTAGTGGCAACACATGAAGCATCACAGACCATCCAGGTGCAGATAACCGTAGGCAAACCTACTATACAACTGGTAGCATGTTACAGACCACCCTCCCGATCTCAGGGACCACAGTCAGCCTTCCTGTAGACATTGGAGGATATGACTGTCCCACCACACACCCTCATATTGGGATAGTGCGACTACCCTAACATACACTGGGTGCATTATTCTACCCCAAACACCCTAGCCCAAAGGTTCCCGGAATTCACTATGTCAAATGCAATGGAACAGCTAGTCATGTCTCCCACAACAGGAGATAATATACTAGACCTGATCATCACAAACATGGGGGCAATGTGTTACACACTGGAAGTATACCCCTCACTAGTCACATCTGACCACAGACTAATCACCCTGGATATACATATCCCACCTCCCCCACAATACAACAGACTACAGTGGGAAACCTCTCACATGCCGACTTTACACGTCTTATAACTGAGTTGGTATCCTTAATGCCCACTGGGCCAGTGTAATCCACTTCCCACAATGCAGACACCCTCACATATGCTTCTACAGACATCTCCAAGAATGCATAGATCATGCAATCACAAATGGAACCATGACCCTCTCCACCAAGGGCAGGCATCCTGTCTGGTTGACCCCAGCATTGAACAACTTGTATAACAACAGATGGTAGCTACTGCATGGCAGAGCATACTTCCATAGAGCTACGGCATCTCTCATCAGCAGTAGTAGAAAGATAGGTTTTGTCATACAAACATGCAAGGCCAACAATGAGAGGGACATCACTATGGTCACTACAGATAACCACAAGGCCTTCCTCTGCTATGTTACACACCTGGGTGGGAACCCTCAGTTGTGTTCACAGTTAGTTCACAGTGACATATGCTACACTGAACACACAGATAATGCCAACAGTCTGGCAGACAGGTTCAGTGCAGGTTTCTACACTCCCTCACCCACACATGTGGAATTACTTATCCCAGCTGACTGTAACCTCCCTGTCATCTCAGATGTCCAGCTGGGAACCACCCTCAGCGGAGCTGTAAACACAGCAGCAATGGGACCCAACGGTATTGCAGGTTGCATGCTACGTGAACTGCAAGAGGAGCTACACATGCACATTACATGCTATTCAGCCATAGCCTTACTACAGCATATGTACCTGGACACTGACATACGGCAACAGTAGTCCCACTTCTCACAGGAGGCACAACTACAGACCCTGGTAACTACCGCCTCATAAGCTTAACCAGCCTGGTCTGTAACACTATGGAAAGGATCATTATGGTACCCATACACAGAGACATTGGGGACTTAGACACTTGATCCCACCCAGTTTGGCTTTGTAGAGGGCAGATCCTGCCTTATGAACCTGGTTGACCTTTTCAAATCAGTCACTATAACCATTCTGAGGGCATAGCGGTCCATACAGCCTACCTGGACTTGCCTACAGCATTCGACACAATACCACACTCTACTATCATAGACATGATCAACAGCTGACATGTAAATCCATATGTCACATGATGGGTTGCAAACCAGCTAACGGATAGAAACCCTATAGTCAACCTCATTGGCGCCATGTCAGACTCAGAGCCAGTCACATGTGGTGTCCCACAGGGCTCTGTCCTGGGGCTGCTCATGTTCGGCATATCATTCTCAGATGTGGAAGCAGACATGGGAGGGTAGTGGCTGACAATGTTCAAAGATGACTGCATACTAGGCACCATAGGCGATACACCTGCTGACACATACATCCTACTGACAGGCCTCATGGACACCAATGAATGGTGGCGGAGTCATGGCCTGACATTGCATTCCACGTAATGTATACTCATACCCTTTTGGACGGACAAGGTACCTACATATTATCACATAGACAATAACCCACTGAGTACAGACAAAGTAATCGGAGACCTGGTGACACTGTGCAATGCTGACCTCTCATTTGACACCCACGTTGCCGAAGTGGTTGGATGGATTTCCTACCTTGCCCACCTTATCATGAAGGGATTCACATCCACATCAAAAAGGGTCATTGTACCCTTATACTCCTCCCTTATCAGGCCCATGACTGTGCACTATGCCCCATTTGGTATGTACCTCACCTGGCACTTGCAACAGCTAGGGGGACCTCATGAGTACATCACCAGGAGGATCAAGGGTCTGCAACAACTGTCATATGCTGCCAGACTAGCGTAACTCATGCTCTATTCCATAGCATACTGCCTACGTAGGGGTGATCTGTGCCTGATATAGTAGGCCATGTCCAATCTGGTAGTGATGGACATGTTCCACCTCATACAATCCAAATCCATCAGAAGCACGACAGCTACAGATTTAAAACTCAGCACACATATGAATAGGACATACTGTAGGAACAGATCCATCACTAAGAGGCTTCCCATACTGTGGAACAGGATCCCAGTTCATGTTAGGCAGAGACCCTCATTGACACTCTTCATGTGCATTCTTGACAAGTGGATGGGAGATCATAGGTTTACAGCAGGGGTCTTCTCCGTGTCACTACTAGACAGAGGCAAAGTACACTAATGCTATTATGTAGGGGGGTCTTCACTGTGTCACTACTATACTGAGGCACAGGTTTCTAAATCTATTCTATACACTATCTGCAGATAGCCTAGTACTAAACTATGCCACTGTGAAACTATATCTGTCTATGTATTTCTACATCCCTCTCTATCTATGTATACACATATGCATATTATATATATATATATATATATATATATATATATATATATATATATACATATATATATATATATATATACATACATATCTCAATATACATACGTATACACATGTTATATATATATATATATATATATATATATATATATATATATACTCCTTTTTAGGTCCACATATGTATACACACAGTAACATACTTCTGAACACCCATTACTGTACCACCTACTTGTACATTGCACTACAACCTACATTGCTATGTGCACATAGCTACTATCACATACATATGTATGTGGAGCCTTCAGTGACAGTTTCAGTATGTTCCCGTCCCTATGCACATCCTCATATACATAGATACAGACCAATAACACATCTGGAGGTTTCCCAGTATGTAGAGTATTATAGTAGTACTTTACATTACCTGTGTTTGTTGCAGCTATTTGTGTAGGCTTGCAGTTGCTTGGCCTGTTGTCTACCTCTTTGCTTTGTTGTTTCAGGTTTGTTATTTCTTTCTCTTTCTTTTTTTCTTTCTTTCTTTCTTTCTTTCTTTCTGTCTTTCTTTTTTTTCTTCTTTTTTTTTGTTTTCTCTCTCTCTACCTCCAGCGGGTGCAATGACAGTATTGCATGTGTGGACTGGGAGTACAGGATGCTTTTGTAGGTATCTGCACATGTCCATGTGATAGCCTCTGCACCATTTGTTAGCCAGCATTTACTAATTGCATGCAGCCTGTTGTGTAGTGATTGCAGTTCTCACTGTGATTACAGGCCAGTGCTATAAAAAGGTCTGTTAGGTAGGCGTAGCCCTTTCAGATTATCAGGGTGGGGACCATGCTGGTTTGCTGTGGACACTGTTATGTGAGTGTAAGGGTTGGTATGTCTCTCATATTTCAGGCTGTGTTGTAGACACTGCAATGCATGTTGTTCTGTAAGCTACTGTTAGTACATTTGGCAGGGTGTCAATGGGGCACAGTTGACATTTGTTTTCACATCAGGGACATCCCTGTAACTCAGTCACATTTGCTATGTCTGAACTCTTAATTATTCAACTATGGCTGTGTTTATCCTGCTCTGAGTATGTGCGTGGCTTGCCAGATGCTACTGTGACATTATTAGCTAGTAGCTACCAACTAGCATGACTGTTTCTCAGCACACAGTACTATTTTACAAATCCACTAGATTTGACAGTAAATATACATGACATGCTTTGTGTACTAGACTTGTATATTCCCTTTAAATTAATTCCTACTATTTTATGATATATTTCTTTCAGCACAATGTGCTTGTATAGCACTCATGGCTTAGTGGTAAGTCATGCAGACTAGTGTTTCCAAGGTCCTGGGTTTGAGACTGAGGGAGGTATTTCATTTTGCTGCTGAGAAAACTACAGGCCTTGTCATACAGAGTGACTAAGGCACTATTAAGCAGTTGTAAGCGGGTTAGCGCTGGTTTGCGCGTTGGTCATGCATGCACACTGGCACTTAGCTTCGCGCACACCCGCTTACTACTGCTTAAAAGTGCTTACTCTCGCGCACACCCGTGCTATTTTCTTTGAAAGAAAAGAAAATGGGGAGATAGGAAAGTGGTGAAATAGGGGTCACAAAGAGGGTAGGACAGTAGGGAAACATGCTCGGGTTTTGCAGGAGGGATGTAGGTAAGGCCCATAGCTGCCCATTTCTTCGTCAGCAACAGCTGTGCATATGTTTGTAATTTGGTGTGACATTTGAAACCTTCCACCCCTGAGAGAGGTGTAAGGACAACAATAATACTTGTTGTACAGCCAATTGTAATTGCCAGGTTACATGTCCAGCAGACATGTGTGAAAAATGGGCAGCTATGTATGGGGCGTAATTTTTTGTGGGTACAGAGTGCCCTTTTTTTTTTTTTTTTCAGGTGAGAGTGGTATGTCAGGTACAGGAGGTCGGTATAGCTGGGGAGGTAGGTTAGGTAGGTTAACAGACAAGACAAACAAGACGCATACAGGGGCGGTGTATGACACATGTTACGCTCAACTCAGCTATGGGCACACAGTTTCAGCATGTTAAAACGCTGCTCAACCCCGGGCACTCATTTTACACCTATTAAACCATTGCTCTCCTACGAGCACTCATTTTACACCTGTTGTAACACTGCTCACATACAGGCACTCATTTTAAACCTGTTAAAACACTGCTCACCTACAGGCAGATATACTCAACTTGTTAGACTGTAGCTCAGCTATAGGCACATCTGACATTTTTTTTATTTTCATTATCTCACATTTCTTCAAAATACATGGCCCATTTCATTACATTTTACATAAAATATAATTTTATATATGTACATATATGTCAGGGAATTGTTTTGTGCTTATTTCACTAAAAATAAAAATTGATGTTGTGGGGGCTCAAACCATGACTGCCTCCTCTTCAGCCAACGTCTCTACTGCTATGCTATTGCTTCTTGGCTTACTTTGCATATTTAGTTCTTATATGCTTTTCAACTGACTGCTAACTGTGGCTAAGCGCCGAGCACGCCCGCGCAAATGAGCGCACTCACTGGCAAACATCTTTACAACTTATAAAAAAATATATAAGATGTTCATTTATACATTTTATGTTCATAGTCTGTGGGGGCATGTGTTGTGTTGTGTTTATTCACATTTCCACGGACTCTTTCATGGGCGTTTACTTTCAGGACTTTTACTCTTCTGGGGGCAGGTCTGTTTGCAGGGCTCACCCTATGGACACGCCCCCTACTGTCTTACATGGACCGTGTTATCCTTAGGTGTGATTCAGCATGCCCTCATGCATATGCATGGCATGCTGATGTCACACCGTTTAACTACAGCCTCCGTGTAAGCCTTGTAACTCTTACACAGAGGCTTCGTGAATCCTGCCCAGAGCCTTTTGTACTCCTAACAAAATAGCTAGATTTAACAATTCTAATGATATACTATGCTGGAGATGTTATTTAAAATGGAATGCGGATTGGTCCCGTATTATGTATGAGTGTTCACATATAAAGAAATTTTGGGAGGATATTGGTGAATTTTTGCAAGCCATTTTCACTGATTCTTTCTCTTTGTCAAAGTCATTAATTCTCCTGAATATAAATGAAACTTCTATTACAAAAAGAAAAGATCTTTATCTTCTTTGGACTACAATGGCAGTTTCAAAAAAATGTATCACAAGGAAATGGAACTCCCCTATCATCCCATCAATTGATGATTTTCTAACTCTATTGAAAGAGGTAGCACTGTTGGAAATCAAAGTCAAGGAAATGAGAATCTTTCCTAGGAAATGGATCAATAATCCTTGGGAGAAAGTTCTATCCCTAACTGAAACTTTTAAAATGGTCTTAACTTTACCTTCATAAGAAGAGATAAAGCAAGAAGTCAACTTTTGTTTGTTTTAATCTTTGTTTAAAATTTTATATTATTTGTCTGTGTAACTATGATTGTACTCCTTTTTGTCTTCCTTTGACTTGGGGCCATTGTACATTCTGTAAATGGTTCATTCAATTTTTCTTATCTGATCTGCAAAATTTATTAATTTTCTAACTCTATTGAAAGAGGTAGCACTGTTGGAAATCAAAGTCAAGGAAATCAGAATCTTTCCTAGGAAATGGATCAATAATCCTTCGGAGAAAGTTCTATCCCTAATTGAGACATTTAAAATGGTCATAACTTTACCTTCATAAAAAGAGAGAAAGCAAGAAGTCAACTTTTAATTGTTTGTTTTATTCTTTGTTTAAAAATGTATATTATTTGTCTGCGTATCTATGATTGTACTCCTTTTGTCTTCATTTGACTTGTGGCCATTGTACATTCTGTAAATAGTTCATTCAATGTTTCTTATTTGATCTGCAAAATTTATTAATTATTGTTTTCATTTTTTTTTAATAAAATTACTTGAAAAAAAGAGGAAAATGCAGAATGAACATGAGTACAGTATATCTTATTTAATTTACAGAGCACTGGACATATCACAGCAAAATGAACAGGAGGTATTCAGACACAATCACAGGGCCCTGAAACAGTCTTAAATATCACAGATACTGTAGTGCAACATGTTCCCTTGCTGAGTAACCATGCATTAGGTCAAGCAGTGCACTGGTGTTCTGAAAAAAGGGAAACATAGTCAACTAGTGTCATTGTGTTACAGGTAGCAGTCATGCTAGGAAACTGTAGGCAAGAAGAAACAGTATACCTTGTGAAATAAATGTCACAAGACAGAATAAAAGCATACACAAGAGTATGTATGCTCATGCATGCAATAAAGTTCATCATTGCTACAACTAGAGCAGGGCATCTTATGCTGGGGTTGCAAAAAATATGGCAACAGTAAAAAGTTTCTGGACACACAACAATCAAAAATTAAGTCAAAATCAAATGAGTGAGGAATAAATAAATAAAGTGTGTGTGTGTGTGTGTGTGTGTGTGTGTGTGTGCATTGCGATTGGTCGCTAGGGTTGCTAACCACCTGGAATACTTCCAGGCTGTCTGGAATTAAGGGACACTGTCAAGAAAACAGATTTCCTGCACCAGACAGCATATTTTCCAGAAAAATTAAAATCGTCTGTCTTTTTTGTTTTTATGGCGTTCTTCTTTAATAACACTCTTTGTGCCCAGTTGCACAGATGCAGAAGAGAGAAACAGGTCGCAAACAACTGTTTCATCCATGGAGCCAATTGTTTATGTCTTCATCTTCTGCACGCACAGAATTTGAATTCCAAAAGACATTTGGACTGCGAAGTGAAGACCACAATGGACAAGTTGGTGTATGTGTGTGTGTGTGTGTGTGTGTGTGTGTGTGTGTGTGTGTGTGTGTGTGTGTGTGTGTGTGTGAATCTGTGTTTGGTGTTTTAATTGATTTCTAGTGCCTTGGTGGGTAAGCGGGGATGCAGAAAATATATTTGTATTTGATTCTCTAACTGAATTTTCTTTACGTTCAGCTCATACCTCTCAACTGTACAGATTTTTGCAGAATTTCCATATTTTTGCCTTATATTTTGGTCCATTTTTCATAAAAGTGTGGCTTTCTGGCAAATTAGTTGCAAATCATTAAAGACTGAACTTAGAAAATAATGACAAACATTTGAGTTTTAGACTTCATAACCTTCAGAAAATTCATACTAATGCAAAACCTGTTATTCTATCAATGTTCTAAGTTTATAAGAGCAATATTTCAAAATTGTCCATATTTGTACCACTTTCTTTATAGCTTTGTCCAGATTTCTTACTCTAGGAGGTTGAGAGGCATGGCTTCAGTTCCAAATACCTCAATTAAGACTTTAAGGACAGTTGAAAGAATAGCTAGCATTAAAACCAGCAAATAGTTTCTAGCTTTGTCTGTGGGAGAGACATCAGGGCAATTAATAGAAACATCGTTAGAAATGCTAGCCAACCTGTCTATGCAAGAAGCTTGCTGAGAGATGGCTATTATATTTTTATACCTTAACTCATTTAATAATGTTTCTAGAACCATATCATCATTGATCTTATCTGATACCTGATTAATATCTATGAATAATTCAGTAGAAATCTTACCACTCCATATGTTCTCACATCAATGGAATATAGTGTCAATTTTTTGCTGAAATGAATCTTAAGAATTTATAACTTTCCTGTAGCTTTACAAATTCTTTCTTCTCATCAACTAACAGAGATGACTTTTGTTGATATGATTCATCCTGTGTAAGAAATTATGCTATTCTATTTAATATTTGTAGCTAAGTTCATTTTAGAAATTGCATTATCATCTCCTTTTTTTTTTTTTTTTTTTTTTTTTGCTTTTTCACTGATATAATGTACTGATTCTTTACCCTTTGGTAATGAGTTTCCATTTCTTTTGCAAATGTTATATTGTTATATTTCTTATCACTCAACATCCTTCCTGTCAAAGGCAGTTTGCAAGTTCTTCCCTTTTATCCCAAACTAGACATTTTTTAATCCTTTCAAAGACAATATCATTCTTTAAAGATTTACTACATTTCATCGGCATTCTTCAGTTCTAGTTAACATTTCTAATTCTAGCCTTTTAAATGTCTGGAAGCTTCCATAATGTCTGTGTTATTAGTTATGATTTAAGAGTGACTCCTTCTTTATCCAGATCATCATCATTTTGAAAATTTTGTTTTGCTATGATAGTTTGATTATCAGGTGATAATTATATGGTAAGGAGGACGTACAATACATGTTGTTTTCATTTTCATTACAGTGTGCAACTGTTTTTTGTTTCACAAATGCTATTACTATTGTGGTATAAAATGTTAAAGCAGTGCTAGCAGCACAATAGGTAGCATACTTGTGTCTTGATGCAGAAGGCTGTGGGTTCTACTCCCACAGCATGCAGATGGATTGCTGGTACTGTGTTGTATTTTAGGGTGGGGTGCTGCAGTCTTGTGTATGTTCTCTTTTGGATGACATGCCTAGTAACTATGAACCTGTTTTCAGTTTGCCATCCATTCTGTATTGTAATAATCACCAGCTTACCATTTTTAATGTAACACAGGCAATTTATTCTTCAAGGGCAGCAGGCACTGAATTTGTAGATGAAACACTGAAATATAAAGTTATTTGCTATCAGCAATCTTTTCATTAGTTACAGATCTCTTTAATCTAGAATTTTCAGATGACTTTTACTTCTGCAGAGATTGTGCATATTAACTGATATTGGTGGATTGTAATGATAGACATTAGAGTGGCCTTTTATGGTTGAAATGTTCTTAATTGGGCAGTTCTGTCATTATTGGTTCATATGTTTTGTTTCATTGCTTACAGAAAAAATGTTCAAAACAATAAATTTAAAACATGCTCTAACAAGTGGTGCTGTATTATATAAGGGATATGATTTAATTACTATATATTACAATTTAATACACTCAAGAAGGTGAATCAGGGGTGTGTGGCTAGGATGTAGACTGGTTGGCAGCATCTTTTCTCAGCTCTGCACTCAAAAGATATTTCTGACAGGAATTTTTAAAAACTAGATATTGTAGACAAACCTATTTTGTTGAATTACTTCTACTAATATCACTAGAAGTCTACAGTGCAAAAAATTTGGTTTTAAACATTATTTTTCCTGTCAAAAACAAGAAGGAAGGTATCTGAATCTACTGAAAATGAGCTTTTCTAAGCATACCACACAGGACCAGACGATGAAAAAGGAGATACAGTCTTTATTAAATGCTATACAAGACTTGTCAGTGAAATTTGACAAAATGAATACCAAACTGGACACTTTTGAGGAGAGATCTACAAAACAAATACAGCAACTACAAGAAATAATGATGCAACAGAAGTCTCAAATAGCTGACATAGAGAGATCTTTAAATGATACTGAGGGCAGACTCTCAGAACAAGATCTTCAGCTACATTTTTTATCACAACAAAATGCTTCATTACAAAATAAAATAGAGGATCTAGAGAACAGGTCCAGACGAAATAACCTTCGCATCTATGGGCTACCAGAGAAAACAGAGGGAGATAACATGGTGACTTTCCTTACTACCTGGTTACCAGAAGTTTTAAAATTGCCTGAAGTTCTTTCTTATGGAATTGAAAGAGCCCACAGATCCTTAAGAGCTGCTTCATCAACCATCAAATCAAAAAATCACCCGAGATCAATAATAGCAACTTTTTTTCATCACAGGACAAGGAACTTATTTTAAAAACAGCATGGTCAACTTCTCCAGTTAAATACAAAGACAACATAATCAGATTTGATAATGATTATTCTGCTGGAGTTATAACTGCAAGAAAAGAATGTCTCCCTCTGATAAAGGAATTGAAAAAAAGACAACTTAAAGTCCACTTGCTGTTCCCTGCAAGAATAAAAATATTTTTTACTGAAGGTCCAAAAACTTTTGACACTCTGCAAGCAACAGTTTCTTATCTTTCAGCTAATAAAACCTTGGATAATGTGGAAGAAATGGATTTCTCCCAATTTGGGGTTAAGCGTCACTTAGAAAAAAATGAATGGAGCACTGCTGACAAGAAGAAGAAGAAACGATAAAAGACATATGAAAAACACAAACATTATTGTCTTCTATTTGCTCTGTAAGGCAAAAAAGTTCTTTGAAAGCATTCATGCTTTACACATGTGTCAGTCTTTGAAACAATATAAATACAAGATAAGCAGGACATTTTATAACTAAAGGAAACAACCCTAAAGAAAGCAAGGTAACATATCTTTCTCTTTTACAGTGTAAATACTTACAGTCATGATTTTTCTAACTCTAAATGATGTTTAGATCATTTATAAATTACCTGCCTTTTACTGCTAGTATAGAATATGATGTATTTACACTGACATATTAATGTGGTGTGTTTAAATGAGCATGATTCCTTTTTATATTATTTACACTAACCTGCATAAAATATCTAAACTGATGTATTTATTACACATAATAATATATAAAAACTGATAATAATAACTGTCAAAAAGTGCCTTGAAAAGTAATTATCTATTCTTTGATGCTAAAAGTGCCTTTTTGACTAACAAACAACTGTTTGGCTTGTATATCTGCCCTTAATGTTAAGAAAACTAATAGAAGTTTAATGAGCTGGTGTTCAGTTTAAACAAAGCCCTAAAAACTTGACTTACTTTGTTTTTGTCTTCCCGCCATGGTCACGAGCTGGGAACTCTTATTTTACCACCCCTGAATGAAGGTTATTCAGTTAGAATCCATTACAGTGTGTTAAACCTTCTAACAGCACAAAATGAAAGTAAACAGTCATGAGTGATGTCAGCAGTAAAACAAGACAGTATGGGTGTGGTGTCAGCTCCTAAGCTACTTAAAGTAACCAGCACACTATTTATGAGATGGCAAAGTGCTTTTACAGTTTTAACAAATATTAAAAGTACACTGAAGTACCTAATGAATTTAGAAGGTATCAACACATACATGACATTTTATTATATTGTAATATTTGTTATTCATTTTGAATTGTACACATAAACAGCACACAAAGCTTAAAAAGAAGTATATCACTTGGAAGAAACTGTATGAATAGTTAACACATACAGACTTTACTATAATCTTTTCTGATAAGATCACCCACGTAAATTACTATAATTTAACTTAATTTTATAAAAAATTAATATATTTAAGTCCTTGACTGAAACTATATAACATATTTGTAAACACACTGCAGCTAGTGTACTCATCCTTAAAGATAGTAAGTCAATTAAGGTTCATGAATGTAGCTATGTGTTATTAGGCATTTTAAGGGTAAAAAGGAGTTGCTGTTTAATTATCAAGATACTCTGTAAATATTAAATTGTTCAAGTAGCACAATCATTAAGCAGTAATGAGCAAGAAAAAATCTCAGACTTGCTTATGATATTGTTATATATATATATATATATATATATATAGGAAAGAACTGCTGAATTATAAGTATGCTTTTATTAAAGGCAAGTTATATTAATATTGAACATCCTCACTGAAAATGAATGGTTGTGTAGAGACACAGTAACTCCCATTATATAACCAAGGCCAAAGAGATTGTCTTGTATGTCTAAATTGATCAGCCTTGAACCCTAGATTGCAAATAGACATGCAACATACTTTTACTTATAATACTGAATATATATTATATAACATCACAAACACTAAAGCCATTGTCAGCTACATCTCATATCAATCAGCATTAAAATATGATTTGAATAGCATAGGCATTTACTAACATATTGCTGTTGGTACCTGATATGCATATAAGTAACAGGTCTAATTTCTGTCTATGAAAGTAAATACCAGGCTGTGTGCATTTGTTAATTATGAAACAGGAGCGTGCTATGTATTCTTTTTAATATCCTATAGGTATGTACTTGTTAGAGAAACACACATGCTGCAAAGCTGCTAGTTATTGCATATTCATTAGTATATTTCTGACTGCAGTGTTATAAATATATGGTGTGGACCACTTGAGTTGAGAATATGTCTCTATATTGGGCATGTTCTCTGTTTGAACGTTGTATATTATCTATAATATGCTATGGAGTACCCTCACTAAATTCAAAGAAGCCACAATAGAAACAAATATTTATTAAAAATGGAGAATAGAAGGATGAAGAGAAAAATGAAGGAAAATGGTTGATGGTCATATAAGGTTATCTTTTCCTGTGTATGTACAAGAGTTGACAGTAATAAGTACCAAACAATTGTGTTATAGCATATTTAAAGCCTACTTTGCTTCTCATATTTTCCAACCTTACAGCTATAATGCTGCAGATAAATCCTGTAATATCATAGGGAGTATGAGTTGCTATTTGACATATGACATATGTGGTACACTAGCGATGAAATATGCCAGTGGCACTAATAAATATATAGGAATTGCTAAGAAATATAGTCTTAAACTGTATAATACCAATGCCAAAAACAAATTAGTAGCATTCATAACACTAAAATATGACTTTTTGAATTAAAAAAAACTATAAGATTACTGATAAATGACAATACAAATGTAACGTTATATTCATTGTTATGGATACTTTCTGATTTAATCAACTTGTGGCATGGTTAACTGATGCATATAATAACATTTTGTTTTATGTATGTATGCATATGTGTGTGTATGTATGTATGTGTGTGTATATATATATATATATATGTGTGTTTGTGTGTATGTATGTATATGTATATATATATATATATGTATATATATATATATATGTATATATATATATATAGGTAGACCATTACAATAAATTTAATACCTATGAATGCCACTCACACTATAAGGGAGATAGACAGCAAGCATATTATTTTTAAGATGCATAACCGTTATTGCTACACAAAAGATATATTAAAATAAAAGATTTTCCTTTACAATTTAAACAAAACCAAATAGTTAAGTATTAAATCTATGTATAGTTGTGTTGCCTTAGTGTTTTATAAAATATTAAAAATAGATAAAGACTATATTTAAGTAATCTGTAAAGACAGATACATGTATATTTAAAAGATATATAAGATACTTTTCATTATAAAACTACCATATGGCAGGGCCGGGAGGATGCTGAAATGAAGACTTAGAGATCGCTTGAATGATTAGATCATTCAAGGATGATATGTTTTTCTCATAGAGGGTTTGGTGGTTGTTTATCTTATATTGTTCTCAGTTATGATCTTGTAATTTACTTTTATTGGGTGTCTATAATCTATTGTAATACTGTTGGAAGAAGAAAGAACAAGTCATTCTCTTCATGTACACACATCTACACATTGTTACGAGTATATGAATATGGATAAAAGCAAAGCTAATATAAATCCAATTGCAAAATGTATATCTTTTAATGTAAATGGTTTAAATAATAGCTGCAAAAGGGGAAGTCTTTATAGATATTTAAAGCTATGTGAAGCGCAACTAGTATTTTTACAGGAAACACACCTTACACAGGAAGATATAAATAAAATAAACAATAAAAATTATACAATACTAGTAAGTTCAACCTATAATCAGAAGTGAAGGGGAGTAGCAATTTTGTCTCTATATTGGGCATGTTCTCTGTTTGAACGTTGTATATTATCTATAATATGCTATGGAGTACCCTCACTAAATTCAAAGAAGCCACAATAGAAACAAATATTTATTAAAAATGGAGAATAGAAGGATGAAGAGAAAAATGAAGGAAAATGGTTGATGGTCATATAAGGTTATCTTT
The DNA here is from genome assembly GCF_019279795.1 of Protopterus annectens. Classification (NCBI taxonomy): domain Eukaryota; kingdom Metazoa; phylum Chordata; order Ceratodontiformes; family Protopteridae; genus Protopterus; species Protopterus annectens. The sequence goes on from NC_056725.1 coordinate 170,681,009, forward strand.
TCCTGTGTATGTACAAGAGTTGACAGTAATAAGTACCAAACAATTGTGTTATAGCATATTTAAAGCCTACTTTGCTTCTCATATTTTCCAACCTTACAGCTATAATGCTGCAGATAAATCCTGTAATATCATAGGGAGTATGAGTTGCTATTTGACATATGACATATGTGGTACACTAGCGATGAAATATGCCAGTGGCACTAATAAATATATAGGAATTGCTAAGAAATATAGTCTTAAACTGTATAATACCAATGCCAAAAACAAATTAGTAGCATTCATAACACTAAAATATGACTTTTTGAATTAAAAAAAACTATAAGATTACTGATAAATGACAATACAAATGTAACGTTATATTCATTGTTATGGATACTTTCTGATTTAATCAACTTGTGGCATGGTTAACTGATGCATATAATAACATTTTGTTTTATGTATGTATGCATATGTGTGTGTATGTATGTATGTGTGTATATATATATATATGTGTGTTTGTGTGTATGTATGTATATGTATATATATATATATATATGTATATATATATATATATGTATATATATATAGGTAGACCATTACAATAAATTTGATACCTATGAATGCCACTCACACTATAAGGGAGATAGACAGCAAGCATATTATTTTTAAGATGCATAACCGTTATTGCTACACAAAAGATATATTAAAATAAAATATTTTCCTTTACAATTTAAACAAAACCAAATAGTTAAGTATTAAATCTATGTATAGTTGTGTTGCCTTAGTGTTTTATAAAATATTAAAAATAGATAAAGACTATATTTAAGTAATCTGTAAAGACAGATACATGTATATTTAAAAGATATATAAGATACTTTTCATTATAAAACTACCATATGGCAGGGCCGGGGGAGGATGCTGAAATGAAGACTTAGAGAGATCGCTTGAATGATTAGATCATTCAAGGATGATATGTTTTTTCTCATAGAGGGGTTTGGTGGTTGTTTATCTTATATTGTTCTCAGTTATGATCTTGTAATTTACTTTTATTGGGTGTCTATAATCTATTGTAATACTGTTGGAAGAAGAAAGAACAAGTCATTCTCTTCATGTACACACATCTACACATTGTTACGAGTATATGAATATGGATAAAAGCAAAGCTAATATAAATCCAATTGCAAAATGTATATCTTTTAATGTAAATGGTTTAAATAATAGCTGCAAAAGGGGAAGTCTTTATAGATATTTAAAGCTATGTGAAGCGCAACTAGTATTTTTACAGGAAACACACCTTACACAGGAAGATATAAATAAAATAAACAATAAAAATTATACAATACTAGTAAGTTCAACCTATAATCAGAAGTGAAGGGGAGTAGCAATTTTGTGGAAAAACACTACTTTAATGCTTAAAATCATAAACACGTTCCATGACAACTCAGGAATGTTTTGTCTAGTGACAATATCTATCAATGAAATGATATATACATTAGTGAATATTTATTGGATACCAGGACTAGGTGTTAGAGTGGCCAAACAACACTTAGAAGACATTGTACAATATACCAAAGGCAATTTAATCATAGCTGGAGATTTCAATTGCATTATAAAAGAAACTGTCACAAATACTAAAACTACACGTAAGAGATCACCTTTAACAAAGTTGTTATCTGAGTTTGTTGAAACTTTTAATATAGTTGACATAAATGAGTATGCTATCCCAGATTCACTATTCTTTACACATTTTTCCCATAGACGTAATACATACTCTAGAATAGATAAGAGTGTACATAACAAAGGATTTAACCTCTAAATTAAATAAAGTCAAGACAATTTCATCTCCATTTTCGGACCACAACACCATAACGTTTGAGACAGACTTATGTTTCAAGAGAAGGATATCAGTAACAAGAATACCATCTTACATAACAAATCTCAAAGATTTTAAGGAATTTTATATTAAAGAGACACAAACATTCCTAGATATCAATCTTACAAAAGATGTATCTGAAATATATATATGGGATGCATTGAAAGCATACCTATATGGAAGAACGGTGGGATGGTATAAAAATAAACAAAAACAGTGGAATAAGGAATTAATGGAATTACAGTCAAAAGTAGATAATTTAAAGCTTGATATTCAAAATGGAAACACCAACTTAATAAAAGAACTAGAAGATACTAATAAAAAATACTCAGAGACACTACACCACAAAACAATGATCAACTTAGAAAAAAATTAAACTATGTTACTATTCAATGAACCGTAAAAACCAACGAAGAATAGCAAATAGGACTAAAAAGATTATTAAAACAAATCAAATCAAGGAAATGCATAATATAGAAACCAAAACGAAAGTATCTGATTTAGAAGGAATATTAGAAGCTTTTAGGCTATTTTTTCATAAACTTAATAATCAAAATGAGAAAACAGAAACACATTCAGTATTGAAAGCTTTTCTCAAAAACAATGTTAAAGTTAGGTTATTAGAGGAGCAGGTACAACTAATAGATAAACAAATAACAATGACAGAACTTAAAGCTGAAGTAAATAAGCTAAAATTAAACAAAGCTCCAGGTATAGATAATATCACCCCAGAAATGTTTAAATTACTATCAAATGAGGCTTTGCTGTTGTTATTGAATGTCTTTATATTAGTTAAAAATGGTAAAGACATTCCTCCTTCTTGGAAGTATACATTAATATCACCAATTCTGAAACAAAATAAAGATCCCAGTGAATGTTCATCATACAGACCCATTTCACTTCTTAATATAGATTATAAAATTTTTATGGCAATACATGCTGCTCGAATAAAACAATTACTACCACTTTTGATAGAGGAGGATCAAACAGGTTTTATAAAAGATAGGAACACTTATGACAACATTAAAATAATTATTTCCTTAATTGATTATATAAATGTCACAAAAAACAAAATGAATATTATTAGCTTAGACATAAATAGCGCATTTGATTCAGTGAACTGGGATTATCTGTGGTTAGATTTAGAAGAATATGGCTTTTCAAACAACTTCACTTTATTAATAAAATCATTATATGAAAAATCATTGGCTTATATAAAACTGGGATCTTGTCTGTCTAAATCTATTAAAATAACTAAGGGCACAAAACAAGGCTGCCCTCTTTCTCTGTTATTGTTTGCGCTAGTCATTGAACCCTTAGCAAATAATATACGTATGGATAGAAATATTGAAGGAATACAACTAGACAACAGCCTAGAGCTTAAAATTCAACTTTTTGCTGATGATATTTTAATTACCTTAAAAAATAATAATAGCAGTTTAAAAGCATTATGGGACTCAATTCAAAACTTTCAAAACTTTTCAAGTCTTAAATTTAATGAGAACAAAACAAATGTATTGCTTATAAATACTAATAAAAAGATCTAAATAAAAAATACCATAAATATATCTCTACCGATAATATAATTAAATACTTGGGAATTATAATAACTAACAACCTAGATACTACAATTGAAACAAATTATAAAGAGACCTTAAATAATATTAAAAATCTAATACAGAAATAGAATAAATTCTTCTTTTCAATGGAAGAAAGGCTTTATATAATTAAAATGATCATATTTCCAAAAATTCTTTATGTCATACAAGCTTGTTCTTTGCCACCAGCGAAATCGCACCTAAAGCAATTAAATGATTTAATGGTAAGATTCCTATGGTATCCAAAAAAAACAAGGATAGCTATGAAGTATCATCTAGATGATTGGGATATAGGTGGCATAGGTTTACCAGACATAGAAATATATTTGCATTCATCCATTATTAAAACAATATCATTATGGCTAAATACAAAATATACATCAAAATGGAAGCTAGTTCATGAGAGAATCTGGTTAAAATCAGGATTTGTAGTAGCAAGTAAGTATACAGATTTCATACCAAACAATTTTCTATGGCTGATGAAGGAATATATGATGATACATAAGAATAAAATATAAGTTCCAAATACATTACTTATACATTAAAAATTTTCCAAAATCTTATTAATAGCAATCCTGATATTAAAGCATGGTCATTTCTTTTATATCCAGTAGCATACACACAAGATAATATAATAACATTTAATATGGAAGTAGTCAACATGCTTAAAGAAAAGGGATTAATATATTGGCATCAATTGCTAAACTCTGGAAAACCTCTGACAATAGACCAGATTAAACAGAAATTAAATATGGAAGATAGTTCATGGTTACATGTACAAGAATTAAGATAGTATATACTAAGCAAACAAGAAACAATGCAACCATCAATAAGACAAAATGTTCCTAACCTTATAGAACATATAATATTACTAACGAATCAACCCATTGCTGGAAAGGGATACTTATCATCTATTTATAAAACAAACAAAAAAATAAAAATGCATAAAAATGACAAAATATGGAATTATTATAGATCAGTTAATGGACATGTGCCAAATGACAGAGATAAAAAACAAATTCTTCTCTCTCCAAAGCAGACATCACTTTCATTACATTGGAGACTTTTTACATGGCAATTCATACACAGGTCGTATGTAACCCCTCATAAAATATGTTTAAGAAAAATATTGGCTGCTGGAGATGTGATTTATCAATAAAAGCAGACTGGCAACATATGTTCTACGAATGCCATTTGATTAAACCATATTGGGATAAAATAAATTATTTTCTGCAAATGGTATTTAATGATAAATTCCAGATTTCCAAATCTATTATTTTGTTTAATGCACCTGTACCCGACTGTGTGCCAAGAACAAAATATGTAATCTTATGGACTCTCCTAGCTATTGCAAGGAAGAACATTACATCAAACTGGAAATCCAAAGCTTCTCCAACTTTTAAGCAATTCATGAATATGGTGTCAGCAGTATCGCAATTGGAAATGAACACTATTAAAGGAAGAACTGAAAGAACTACATCATTATACGTAGCATGGCAAAAAGTAACTGAAATACTGGAGAATAATGACTGCAGCAGATTATAATCAGGAAACAATTGTATAGAAAGTCAATTATATGTCAACAATAGACACCCTTGTAAATACTTTATTTTGGTTTTAATGTTTAATATCTGTTTAGAGGTTTTAGCCTACCTTTTTAAATAATTTGTAAATACTTCATTGTCATAAATAACCTGCATTCATGTTTTCTTGTTTTTAGAAATGAATAAAAATATTTAAAAAAAAAAAGAAGGTGAATCAAAGAACGTTTGCATGGGCCTAAAAATTTGTGCAAGGGGCCTATGATTTGAAAACAGCCCAAATGAAAACTTAATCCACCACTGGCCAGATTTATTTATTTATTTATTTATTTGCATTTGTTTACCGAGATGGTCCAGCTGGGCCAGAAGTGCCCATTTTCAGTGGAGTCCTGGGGAGAAACGCTCCACATATCAAGACATTTCACATGCGATACAGAATTTACATTAATAAGGACATTTAGTATATATTATTGGCAGCTTATACAATTGGTGAAAAAAACAGTACATAAGTAATCATTCTCAAGTCAAAGATATACATGTAATACAGAGTATATGCATGTGAACATTCCATGTGAGTAGTTTTCAGCTAGCAGAATTTATATATAGGACACTTCATGCAGTGGGTGCAAAGCAGATATAGGAATTAGTTAGAGACTAGGTACTTAAACTTTTCACATATTTAGGAGGTGTAATAGCTGAGCGATAGGCTATATGAGTCCTGTTACAGGAATCAGCAAAGTCAGTGGATATTGTTGTAGATGTAAGTGGTGGTAAGCTGCAAGAGTACCTGAATGTCTCACCTGGTTCAATGATAAGACTATAAAGGTTAGGAAGAGAAAGAAGAAGACAGGAGGAATTAATGGTAAGACAATGAGGGTTAGTAGAAGAAAGAAACAGTGCAAGATGGAGAGGCAGAGTAAGTAAAAAGACAGGTGGATATGAAAGGAAGATGTCATATTAGTTGTGATGGTTGAAGTTAGGTTATATTAGATGTGGTGTTAGCACATGTGCACAGCCAAGATGAGGAGAGGTGTTGTTTTAGAGCTGTCTTGAAGAGGGTTACTGAACAAGAGGATCTAAGTGTTGGGGGGAGGGAGTTCCAAAGTTTTGTGATGGTAAAGGAGTAAAGCATCTGGCTAGCCAAAAGTTTGGGTTTTTCTACATTTTATGAGCAGCTGGTTGTTGGATCGGAGTGGACTGTTAGGATGGTATAAAGTAAATATAGAAGATAGAGCATGGCACATGGATGGATTATGAATGAGTTTGTGAGCTGTAGTTAGATAGATAAAAGTGAGATAGTTGGGGAGTTCAAGTTATTTTAGGTTGTATAATGATAAGCAGTGGTGGGATAAGTAGGAGGTATTAGTTACAAACTTAGCAATTTTGTTGTAGCACGAGTCTAATTTGGACTTTAGAGAGGTCTGAATGTTGGTGAGGAGGGGCCAACATATAAAAGAGAGGGTAATAGAAAAGTAGAGGCAAGGGAAAGTTGGGCTGATGCACTGAGTAGAAGTTTGTGTCGGTAGAGAGTGCCAGGCTTTTGATGTATCTTTTTGACTTTGAACTGGATGTGCAGGTTGAATGTGAGGTTTTCGTCTATGATGATAACTAGGAGTTTTGTGCTAGGTACAATGTCGATGGTGGTGCCATTTAGAGATTGAATGATGAGAATCTCTTTTTGTAGGGTGTGGACATTTTAGGGGCAAAGATTACTAGTTTGGTTTTGTTGGGGTTCAGGGCAAGATGATTATTAGCCATCCAAATTTTGTTGGAGGTGACAGCATTTTGGGTGAGTTGGTATAGTTCTGAGGAGTTGTTTGCAGTGCAGATGATAGTGGACTCATCTGTGTACTGGATGACTGAGGCTTGAGCGACTGTGGTGTTATTGATAAATATGCTAAACAGAAGTGGGCCTAAAATGGAGCCTTGAAGAATACCAGTGGTGGTGTTTAGGAAAGGGGAGTAAGAGTTCTGCCATTTAGTTGATTGTTGCCTGTTAGTGAGGTAATTACTGAACCAGTTTAGAGTTTGAGGTGAGGTACCTATGTTAAAGAGTTTTGTTAGAAGGAGAGAGTGGGATATAGTATCAAAAGTTTTAGAAAGGTCAAGAAATAGTGAAGATACAATTTTATCAGCATCACGGGCTCAGTTGACAGTGTCCATGAAGGATATGAGGGCAGTGGTGGTACTATGTCCTGACCTAAATCCATGTTGGGTGGGGGAGAGGATGTGGTTGTGAGTCAGATGGTGAAGAAGTTGACAATGAATACATTTTTCAAGAATCTTAGAGATGGGTGATAGTATAGCAATAGGACTGAAGTTAGTGATGTCTATGTTGGGGCCCCCTTGTGTAGACGGAGGATACAGGCTTTTTTCCAGATGATGGGCACATAAGATTCTTGGCTACATCTGTTGAGAATTATGCTGATAGGGTAAGTGATTGAGATGGCTGAGATTTGTAGGTATTTAGTGGGTATATTCTTAGGGGCATTTGTGCATGGTTTGAGTTTTAGAAACAATTTTTTAATAGTTGAGGTGGGTATAGGTGACAGAGTAAAGATGGGAATAGGGGGTGTACTGGCATTAGCTTTGGAGAGGTCTGTGGTGGGCAAGTTGGTGTTGGGAAAGGTAGTGGCTAGATTGGCTATAGTGTCTATGAAATAGGAGTTGAAGGTTGCAGCAATTTCAATGGGTGTTTTTTTGGGGTCTGGGCAAGGATTATTACTAGAGCCTGGGTTTAATGAAGAATTGAGAGAGCTCCAGAATTTCCTTGGGTTTCGCTTGTATTTATTTTGTAGTGTAAGGTAGTGTTCTTTTTTGTTTTGTAGTACTAGGTGCTTAACCTGGTTTCAGAGGTGTTTGTATTGGGTGAGGTCAGTTGTTTTTTTTTTTTTTTTGCCAGATTTTCCATGATTTGTCCCTGCATTTCATGAGATCCTTAGTGGATCTTGTTAGCCAACTGGCATGGATGGTCTTTACTCTCTTTTGTCTAAGGGGATCGAGATTGTTTAGTATGCTGAGGAAGGTTGAGTTGAAGAACTCAACTACCACATCAAGGGAATGTGATTTTAGTGCATCCCAGTTGATGCTAATCAACTTTTGGTTAAAGCTCGAGGGACAGAACTGGGATTCATCTCTGGTAACCCTGTACTGATGTTTATTAAGTGTTGAAGTACATTCACATTGCATAAAGGCCAGTAAGTGGTCACTTATACTATTAGAGAGTGTACCAGCAGACATGATCTTAGTTGGGTCGGACACTATAAAATCCAGTCTAGGATTGACCCATTAATATTAATTTTATTAGGCCTGGTTATGGTGTTAACTAGCTGGGTGAACTTATATAGACTGATATTGCAGTTAGAGTGGTGTGGGGATATGTCTAGCCAGTTGATATTTACATCTCCCAGTATGATAGTCTCATTTTTTTATGTTAGTAGATGCCCAGGCAAGGATTTCCTCAAGAATTGGGATGTTATTGCCTGGGGGAATGTAAATGACTATCATACAGATGTTTTTTCAATTATTCATTTTAAGGAAAGAAACTAGAAGTTCAGCTGTGGAGAACTGTGGGATGGGTTTTGTATAGTGAAGGACATGGGGTATATTAGAGATATGCCTCCACCTTTTGTTTTGGGTCTGTCAGCCCTAAGACAGGCAAAATCTGGGGGAAGGAATTCTGTGTCCTTAATAAAGGGTTTTAGCCATGTTTCAGTTGTGGCAATAATATCAGGTTTGTTGTGGGCTATCCATGCATGGAAGTCAGGTATTTTATTTCTAATGCTTTGCAGGTTAATTGATGTATTTTCTTTGAATGTAGGTTTCAGTGTTGCTTCAGTAAATGTGAGTTTCAAAGGCAGAGAAGTTTTAATGCTAAGTCTTTTTTCGCTGTGAGACTGCTTTGCTTTGTTTAGCAAATTTCTAGCAGTATTTGTATTGTAAAATTTGAAATAAAAGTTTTAAATTAAATCCAAGTATCTGTAATCATTGATAATATTTTTCCACCATCACCTCTGTATGTGTATGTAAGTGTGAATATCAATTTTTAAATTAAGCACAAATAAATTTCATTTCATAAACTGAAGTTAATATTTATTTGAGAAATTCCATATTTATATTTTTATTTTAGAACAAAAAGATTTTTTGTTTATTATGGATAAGTGACTAAATTTAGACAGAAGTGATAAACATACAGATGATAACATGGCAGAGTCTTATCTACCAGGTTGTAGTACTCAGGAAGTGTCACCTAAATCAACAAGAAAAAGAAAATATGTGGAATCATTATTGCAATATGGATTTACTTATAATAATCATAATGATGTGTAACAACCTGTTTGCTTAATTTTTAATAAGGTTTTGGTTGCAAAGAGCATGAAACCATCCAAACTAAAATGACATCTTGATACTAAGCATGTAGCCTACTTCAATAAAACAAAGAAATATTTTGAACAACTTTTAAAGTCTTCAAATTAAGAAAAACAATGTTTTGAGAACTTTATTACTGTGAATGAAAAGCATTTACTTGCATCTTATGAAGCTTCTTCATTTAATTGCAAAAACTAAAAAGCCCTACATGATAGGAGAAAATGTAGTATTATTACCTGCAGCTTTAAAATGCCAAAAATAGTTAATGGGAAAAGTATGGAGATGAAATTCATAAAATTCCTTTATCAAATGAAACTGTTTCCAAAAGAATTTCTGAAATTAGTAAAGATCAATTTCAGCAGCTTACTACCAATTCAGTTGGATGAAACAAATTATATCTCTAACATGGCAGCGTTATTAGTTTATGCAAGATATGTTTATAAAGGAAGCATACATGAACAATTTGTGTTTTGTTGCCCTTTGGAAGGACACACTAAAGGGGAATACATATCTTAAAGTCAATGAGTTTTTCACCAACAAAGGTTTATAATGGAGAAATTGCTTTGGAGTCTGTAAAGATGGTGCTGGAGCAATGGTGGGCAAGAATGTTGGATTTGTAGCAAAAGTAAAAGCCGGTGGCAATACACATATCACTTTTATTCACTGCATGATCCATCAGGAGGCACTTATAGCCAAAACAATATCACCAGAGTTAGATGTCGTGCTTTGTGATGCTATCAAAATCATTAACTTCATTAAAAGTTGTGACCTTAACATTTATTTGCTTTCAAACCTTTGTAAAGACATGGACTCCGATTACAAAAGCTTATTACTACATGCAGAGGTAATGTGGCACTCACGAGGGCAAAGGTTAAACAGATTATTACAACTGAAAGATGAATTTATATTTTTGACTCAGCAGAAAACCTATTTGGTTGATTTTTTTGGAATGACTTAAGACTTTTAAATCTGTGTTATTTTTGAAAAAATCAAATGATTTAAACATATTGCTTCAAAGAAAAGATATGTAACATGTTTATGTTAAAAGATTAAATTGAAATTTTTATTTAAAAAGTTAACATATAGAAGAATGGGTCCCCTTCTATATCCCAAAATCCCAAAATCACAAAGACGACACTCCTGAGATGAGAATCGCAAAAACAGGGAACACTAAACCACCAAAGTTTAACCAGGGCAAGTAAACAATTGCCCAATATGGGGAATTATGGCCTTTCTTAGCTGTAATGCAGCCCCAGAATTGGTATATATAGTTAGGGGATGTGAGGAGTGAAGCCCCCCCACATGGAGGTGCGTGGGAGGCATAGCCCCCCACCTAGGTGGTTTTTAGATGGTGTGGTGAGTGTTCGCGTTGTTTTGCATTAAACTTTGGTGCTTTGATGTTTCCTGTTTTCGCAATTCTCGTCTCAGGATTGTCATTTTCGTGATTTTGGGATTTTGGGATTTAGATGATAACCTAAAAGAATAAGGTAGGAAATGGCTCTCTAGAAATGTTTACAGCTGCAGATGACTTTATAATTGAAAATAACCTTCCCAAAAATTTAATTGTAAAAGTTATAATTGATCATTTGAAGTGTCTGGAGATACAATTTCTTAAATACTTCCCTTCAAATTTTGATTCTAAAAAACAGATTTGGGTTCAGAAACCATATGCAACTGAAATTAAAAATATCAGTCATCTGCCATTAAAAGCTCAAGAAGAATTTGTCAAGTTATCATGCGACACAAATTTACAACTTGATTTTCAAAAAACTTGTTAAATTAATTTTGGCTCAGGATTAGGACAGAATTTCCAACAGTTTCTGAAATGTTCCTAAACATACTTCAGCCATTTTGTACCATATATTTATGTGAAGTAGAGTTTTCAGCATTCATGATTATAAAATGAAAATACCGGTCAGTTCTAAAAGATGTTGAAGATGACCTGCGTCCTGCACTATGAAATATTCAGCCAAGATTTAATTCTTTATGTAAGAACAAATAAGCACATCCATCTCATTCGTATCCAGATTTAATTTTGTCTTTAATAAATGTTAATAAGTGGTAAAATTATATGTATACCAAAGAATTGTTCTGAAATAAATTTCTTTTTGATTTTATTATCAGTAAATGTAAATGGTAATAAGTGGTAAAATTATGCGTATACCAAAGAAATGTTTTGAAATAAATTTATTTTTTGATCAGTAAATGTATTATTTTTATGCCTGTTTCATATACTTATATTGAAGGGGTCATGTAAAATGTTCTCTTGTGAAAATTGGGTCACCAGTAGAAAATGTTTAAGAAGCCCTGAACTAGAATACTCAGAGCAGGCCAAAGTGGGTTGGCATAGTAAAAGATCACCATTTTTCATTACATAAACAGGGAAGAAAGGGTGAGAAATGGTACAAATTGTGGAAAAACAAGCAGAGTAAAAACATAAAGGAAATAATAAGGAATGATAGATGGAGGGGGAATTTTTTTCTTGGACAACTGCCTTATAGATAAATGCATACATATACAGAAAGGGGAGGGGGGTTAAATGAGAAGTAATTGGTAGAGCACGTGGGACAGACAGAAGGAGTAGAGAAGGTAGTAGGGACATGTAAGCAAGCAGAAAATATAAACATAGATACATAGGCCTAGCATGGACACATAATATGAGGGCAACAATAGAGAGATGCAAAAATGCACCAGCTGGGAAACTAGTGATGGGGATAGCTGATAGGGGAACACTTGGATGGGGGAGATAGAGCAAACTACAGGGGACATGCCATACTAGCCCAGAGGATAGCTCACCCACCCATCAGTCATCTCTGTGACTTATATTTTGAGCAGCACTGCCACAGTGGCTTGATAGTTGGGACTAGCTGACATATCTGTTAGGGCAAAAATGGGTCTATATTAGATCAGCAAAAACCTTTTCAGCAAATGCCTCTTTGCCGAATGCCCATTGTTGAAACCTTGCTCTGTCAAATGGCTGTTTCAGCAAATTTATTCCTCGGGAAAAAAATGTTTGTCCACTGTACAACTTCACAAAATCTAATACCCTCCAAAGTGAGGGACTTTGCCCCCACACCCCCAAATGTGGGACACAGCCAGCCCCCCAAATCCCCCTTAACTAAATATACCAGCTCTGAGATCACACTACAATGAGAAAAGGGCAAATTCCTGATGATGGTCAAGTGTTTTTTCCCCTAGGAAAAAAATCACTAACACGACTATTTAATGGAGCAAGGTTTTGACAATGAGTGTTCAGCAAAGAGCCATTTGCTGAAAAGGTTTTTTGCTGATCTAATATAGACCCACCAACAATAATATGGGGAAAGGCCCAAAAATATAGACATATTTTAAATATTGTGGTTTTGTGTTACCATGTATTTTATGAAGGATCTAAAGTCTAAAACACAAATGACTCATTATTTAGTGACTTCAATCCCTAGGGATTTGTAGAAAACCACACATTTTATGAGGAACAGGCCAACATTTTAGAGAAAAAATCTGGACATTCTGTGAAAATCTGGACCATGCCTGGAGGTGTTCTATGGTTCTGAGGCAGGTGTCCAACATCTTGCAAATCTCAGCAGGCTGAGAGACAGGTCTGGTGACCACTATGAAACAAAACCTGATGCATCAGCTGGAGGAGACCCAGGTTTCTGCCAACACCTCAATGCCATTTCAACAGATGAGCCTATAGACTGACAGGAAAAAAAAAAACAGAAAGAGAAAAAATAAAACATGATAATGTATTTGCATTTTAAGTGCAACTGCATATTTCAGGAATGTATACATGATGTGTGTCCCACTACCAGGAGAGGCGTTTAGCCCTCCTGAGGCAATCCTCCTTGATTAGTTTATGCTCTGCTGCCACTATAAAAGAAAGTCGAAAGAAGTCAGTGCACTCTTAAGCCTGCAAAAAGATAAAGGATGCAAACACACAATAGTATGAACAAATTAACTAATATACAGTTCATACAGTTCATAGCTGGTATACTTTCCCTAACCTTAGCCTTTCACTGAAAAAGCAGGTCAAAGTGTCACTGTCACAGGGCATGATGCCTGTGGTTGCACTGCTCACCAGAGTGAGTGACAGTGGCATCACCTGCTACCCTGACAGGCCCAGCCTTATATTAAGGGCCATTATAGTCGTCCAGCAGGTGCTCCTCAAATTTCTTGTGAAGGAGATCCTGGAAAATTCTGGTCTGTCTCTGTCACACAACAGGCAGGAGTCCTACTGGTGTTAGCAGCTAGGGAGGCCAAATACACTGAAAAGATTTACTCACTGAGAAAAATGATAGTTCCATGTGTATGGTCACGTATTAGAACTTCCCATGATGTTCACAACAAGGCAGCAACAACACACTAGCAAAATCATCCTTAGAGCAGAGCTTAGCACTACAAGGTTACCAGGCTCTGTGCACAAGCATAGTGTGCAATTTCATTAGCACTGAGCCAAGCAGGGACAAACAGGCTAGTACTTCTTGGGAGTGATAGCTCAATGCATTACAGTAGTGATTCATTCACTGTTGAATTCTTTCATTATCATAATTACCATGACACAAGGCCTACTTTACAGCAACATATAAAGCATGGTCACCACACTGCAGGAGAGCTCATTAAGGTGACCAAGTCAAGAATCAGAATTTTAAGAAAAAGGCATTGTACTTTGATACTGACTGACTGAAAGAAGGCAAGGTACTTCTGCATTGCAATGATCTCCCATGATGAATATCAGCAACAAGGGTAGGACTAACCATCAGAATGTAGGTGAGAGAACACAGCACAAGAACATTACAATTACTTGTCTAGCTATGGGGTGGAAATTGCAATAGGAAAAGCAGTACAAGTGAATGTCAGTTCCACATCTAGCTGTAGAGTGGGAGCTCTGACATGGAGCAGAGCACAAAGGTATGACAGTAATATGTCCAGCTGTAAAAGAAGAATGTCAGGGAACACATTACATGGACATGGCTGTTTCATGTCCTCCAGTGATGAAGCACACCATGGTCTATGCAAATCAAGAGCAACACATTACAGAGGACACAACTATATCTGTACATAGATAAAGACTGAGCTATGTGTATAGAGGTAGGGGAGATACAGGATACGCACATCAATTCAACACACTTCTGCAGGACTGCTGCCATTGTCAAACTACATATCATCACTTTGTTTTTGGATAACTGTTTTTTGATAAAAATTATACATTGTGGTAAGTTTCACTACCATGTGTTGTATTGTGTGAGCCAGCAATGCACTTTTTTCCACCTTTTCTACACTGTGGTGTGATTGTGGAGTTGGTATATATAATTTTAGGGGATGAGAGTGCAGGAGGGCTTGACTCATTTTGTGTATTTCATCTTGAATTTCTAAAAACATTTTATCTCACTCTTTCATTTTAATATTCACCCATCTTTCCATTCTATCTTTAATATGCATTTTAAGGAGTCCCATATTATATCTTTACTAACCTGACAATTATCATTCAAAGATAAATAATCTTAATTTATTCCTTAGATAACTCTTAAATTCTTTTAATTCCATCATGTATACTGTGATACTGGGATTGTATCCTTTAATATATTAAAACTTAGTGCATTGTGATCAGATAAAGGACAAGAAATAGTTTTAAAATAATTTACTTAATTAAATAAATCTTTGGAGGCATAAATCCTATCAATTTTAGTTTGCATCCCATGCGCACTAGAATAATGAGTGAAGAGCATTACCATACCATCTGCTTTTACTATTAAATCAGCTAAATTATTATTACTAATCCATCTGTTTAGTGCTTTAGCTGATGCCAGAATTTAAGCTTTATTCTGTTCACTTGTATCTTCTATATTAGATATGCAATTAAAATCTCCTGCTAGAACTAAACTACCCGTCCCATGACTTTGTAGTAAGTTTCAATGATCTTTAGCCACTCTTTCACCTATTCCAGGGATCCAGTAAAAATTAGCTAGTATATAGAGCTTGCCATTATATTTAATTATTACAAATGTGTACATTCCGTTGGGATCATTAATGGATTCCATGACCTTAGGCATTAAAGTAGATTTACTCCAAAGTATAGCTGTTCCTCTCCTCTTTTTTAAAGAAGTAGATGATAACATTTCATAACTTAAGATATTTAAATGGGTCTACTGCTTTACATCAAAAATGCACTTCTTCAAAATAGAGCAGTAGACCCTACACTTCAGCGAAAGTCCACTTAAATGAAAGTGCACTTTTGCTGAAGTCTAGTTCCCTAGGCTACCCCCCCCAAAAAAAAAATACTAAAACATGTTTATGCAGGGGGCAAGCCCCCCTGCACCCCCTTACTTAAATATGCCAATTCTGAGATCGCACTACAGCGGGGAAAAGGGAATATTCACATTCCGTGCTGTAGTGTGACTGCCAAAGTCAATGTTCAAAGTTTCACTACTTCAAATTAGTGGACTCAGTGAAGTGGGGTTCGAAGTAGTGAAACTTCGAACATATTGACGGATCCCATTTAAATATTGTATATATATTTATCACCTGAGTCTTTTACAAGACTATATCTCCTCTGTTTAATTTCAGATATCTCATTAATGATTTCCTTTTCTTGACATTATTTAATCCATTTAAATTATTAGATAATAGATTAAACCTATCCATACTGTGTATTTGAAACAATTTCTTTTAAAAGATACTATGACACATTTATCCACCATTTTGATTTAATTGCATATAAGACTCTAATGCATTCCTTCAACACTATCTTAACATTCCTCATTTTTTTGAATTCCTCCTTTCTACAAACTAAATTACTTCTTCTTTTCCCGATGAGGGGTCGCCACAACAGATCACCTGTCCACTCATGATTGGCAGTGGAGTTTTGCAGTGTCAAGTTGCCAGCTCGGCACCCAACCTTCCACAGAAAGCACACACATGCACGCACTCATACCTATGGTCAATTTAGAGTGTCCAATCCACCTACAGCATGTCTTCGGGATGTGGGAGGAAACCAGAGTACCTGGAGGAAACCCACACGGCCAGTGGGAGGACATGCAGACTCCACACAGCAGGCACCCCAGCTGAGGATCAAACCAGAAAACTTCTTGCTGTGAAGCAACAATGCTAACTGCTTCACCACCATGGCTGCCCTCTACAAACTAAACTATTAAAACTCTTAAATACCAAAGACAAAAACAAGTCTACAAGTGTAACTGTATATATTACTAATAAAACACAATCTACTATGGATGACAAAGTTCCTAGTTTGCCTATCAAGTAGACAAATTATTATACTATCCCTCTACCTACCAATACCAAAAAATTCATAAAAAAACTAGCCAAAAGCTACCGTGACTTACAAATAATTAATATATTATATACAAGTTAGAAATAATGAGTCTATTCATTTAGTTATTTATTTTGCCATTTAAAACTATTCTTCCATTACTATGTAACAGTTGATGAAGATTTGGAAGTTTAATAATGAACAGGGGCAGCTTGTGCTATTGGACTGCTGGTCTGCAGCCCCCCCCACTTAGAAAAACAAAGAAAAAAAATCTGTGAAACAAAAAATTCACTCAGACTGCCTTTAAAGGCAGTCCAGATGCAGAGAAAGAGGTACCCAGCATCCTGTGCTGTAGGATACCCAGGAGTCTGTGCGGTCAACGACTGCACAGAACAGAGGAGCTTTGGACTGCTTCCCTTGCAGACAGGGCCAATGAGGAGTGAGCTGAGAGCTCTCGCTCAGGGATTTCAGTGCGCAGGCAGATGGATTCTGTTGGTCGCTGCTGGCTGGATGGGTGTCATGCAGATGGATTCTGTTGGATGAATGGATTATGTGGCTGCAGATATGTTCTGTGCATGAAACAGGTAGGTGAAGACTGGTGTGTGTGTGTGTGTGTATGTAATGCCCCAGTTGCTATATACTGGTGGCTAGAGAGAACAAATGGTGGTGGGTAGAGATACTCAGGCTTGAACCCTATACCTTGGATGCAGGTGGCAAGGACCTGAATTCCCTATCCACCACCATTTCTAAAATAAATTTGCAGATTTTTGCCTCATATTTGTTCTGTTCCTCATAAAATCTGTGGTTTCTGTATCTACATGTTTCCTTGGCTTGCAAAATCTGTAGTGAAGTGGTGCACTGGTAGCATTGCTACCTGACAGATGCAGGTTCTCTGATTTGATTCTTGGCTGGGGTGCCTTCTGTGTGGAGTCTGCATGTCCTCCCATCTTACAAAGATGTGTCTGGAGTTTCTCCCTACTCTGCTGAAAATTGTCTTTTGTTCCAAGTCAGACTAGTTTCCTGGTTAAATGTTTAAAAATAACAGGCATTTGAATTTCAGACTTCATATTCTTCAGAAAGTACATGGTAACACAAAATTGTTTATTCTAGCAGATGTCTAAGTTTATAACATGTATATTTGAAATGTGTCCCTATTTTTGGGACTGTATTCCCCCATTAATGGCTTTGTCCACGTATTTTGTGCTAAGGTTTAGAGCTATCTATGGTGAGAACTGAATTCATTGAATGTTTGGGGTCTGGATCCCCCCCCCCCCATTTTTGGCTTTGTCCACATGTTTTTTGCTAAGAGGTTGAGAGCTATGGTGAGAACTGAATTCACTGAATATGTTTGGGGGGCTGTATTCTCCCATTATTGGCTTTGTTCGGGTGTTTTGTGCCAAGAGGTTGACAGCTATGGTGAGAACTGAATTCACTAAATGGTAGCCATTTAAGTTTGTCTTCTGCTCTTTCACAAAACAGCTGATTTGGCATAGTGGCATGTTTCTCTGACTGTTTTGCACAGGATCCCCTGGGTTAAAGATGTGGCAGTGAAATGTATGGTGGTAACACAGCATTTTATTCTAGCAACTTTCCAACATTGTACAAGCAATGTTTAAAATGTGTCCCTGGTTTTTGGGCTTTTGCCCCCCCCCCCCCATAAATTTTGGCTTTTTCAAGATTTCTTGTGCTGCAAAGTTCAGAGATACAACTGTGTGTCAAGTAGATTTTACAAGGAGCTGAGAGCTGCAGAGAAACAAAACTTTAGTGCTGCTCATTCTGAGTCTGCTTGCATTGTTAATAGCACAACAGGTAGTGTAGTTGCTTTTGATGCAGAAGATTGTGGGTTCTACTCCCACAGTAGATAGATGCATTGCTGATACTGTACTGTGTTGTAAAGTGGGTGGATGCTGCAGTCCTTTTTGGCAAAGATACCTATAGTAACTATGAACCTGTTATCAGTTTGCCATGCAGTCCCTATTGCAATATTACTAGCTTATCATTTTTTTTAATGCATGCAACATAGGCAATTTATTCCTCAAGGGCAACAGGCACTTTATTTGTAGAGGAATAAACAATGACATATAAAGTTGTTTGCTGGCAGCAACCTCTTCATTGTTACAGATTTCTTTAATGTGGAATTATTTAGATATCTTTTACACTTCAGAGATTGTGCATATTTACTGATACTGGTGGAGTGTAGAAGGTTGAGTAGACTTTTATGATGGAAATGTTCTGAATTGGGTAGTTTTGTCATTGGTGCATGCATTTTGTTTCATTGTTTACTAATGTTCAAAACAATAAATTTAAAATGCCCTCTAAACTGTACTGTATTGCACAAGGAATACAATTTAATACAATCGGGAAGGTGTATCAAAGAGCATGTGTATGTTTCGTGTTCAAGGGGCCTATGATTTGAAAACAGCCCAAAGTTAATCTTTATCTGCCACTGGCAAAATGTATTTTCTTTGAATGTGGGTTTCAATGCTGTTTCAATGCATGTGAGTTTCAAGGGCAGAGAAGTTTTAATGATAAGTCTGTTTTCATTGTGAGACTGCATTGCTTCGTTTAGCAGATATCTATTGGGGTTTGTGCTGTAAAAATGCAAAATAAAACTTTCAAATGAAATCCAAATCATCGCAGAAGTAAAGCAGTATGCACTTTACAGTGTTTATGGTAAATGGGGCAAAATAACCAAGAAATGGGACACTGGAATGGTTGCAGGGGGGAGGCTCCAATCAACCATGATTTTGAGAGGGGAAGGGCAGCAAACTCAGACAGCCCTGGTTGAACTATACCTCTCAGCTGTCCATATTTTTGCAGAATGAATAGATATTTGCATCTTATTTTTGGTTTGTTCCTCATAAAATGTGTGGTTTTCTGGCAAATCATTTAGGAATGAAGTCACTAAATGACAGACATTGAGTTTTACGTCATAACCTTCAGAAAAATGCATGCTAAAGCAAGACCTGTTATTCTATCAACTGTCTTAAGTTTATACAAGAGCAATTTTTAGCAGTGTTTATATGTTCCCTCAATATATTTGGCCTTGTCCAGATCTCCTGCATTAACAAGCTGAAAGGTAAGTGCAAATAAAATTGCTTTATAGAATTAGGCATATCCAAACCTCTCAACTGCCCCCGATTTTGGTTCAAAATGTTGCTCTTCCCCTAATAATCCCTCTGCAAAATGGCAGTTTTGGAAGAAAACATGGAAGGTTTACAATTAATAAATAACTATAATAATCAGTTATAGATTACTTTTATTTCAAACATGCACGTAGATTCTTTTATTTTGTCAGCTGCTCAAGTTAGCAGTACTAATATTAAAAGTGTCCATTCTTTGACAGGTCCCCATCTGTATTGTGTGGCTATTTTATATTTTTGCATCACATTTTTGGTCCATTTTTCATAAAATTGTGTTTTTTTTGGCAAATTAGTGACAAATCATTAAAGACTGAAGTTAGAAAATAATGAAAGACATTTGAGTTTCCGATTTCGTACCTTTCAGAAAATTCATACTAATACAAGACCTACTATTCTATTATCTTTCTAAGTTTATAAGAGCAATATTTAAAAATTGTCCTTATTTTTGGGCCTTTGTCCCACTTCTATGTATGGCTTTGTCCAGATTTCTTGCTCTGAGGTTGAGAGGTATGACAAATGTGTCAGGGCCATCGCAGTCAGCCAGAGACATTTCAAATTGTGACAAACTTGTTGCACCCCACTCCCCCATGTAGTGACTCTGGATGTGTCCAAGCAAGGCAAGGAGCAGTTATGCAGTGTAAATGTGCAGACTACCCCCCCCCATCCAAGGTAAACACAAGTACTACAGTGGCTTTTCATCTGTCATTGATTTTGCAGAATGTTCTGGTTTCTGTAATTTTTGTACTGTTGATATATGCTTATTATTATTCAGAAAGTGCCTTTTGCTCTGTGTTTATATAGCAGTGCTTTAATGACCATCAGGTAAGCTTGTCTGATATTGTAAGATGCAAGTAAGTTTTAATAAGCAGTATTGCCAACATTGAAAGCCTTTCTGTTGTTGCCATGCAGAGAATACTTACATAATTAGATAATGTATAAGCCTTGGGTATTGAAATGCATATGACAGTATTTGTAATAAAGGCCAGGATTAGATTATGTTAAGCTCATTACAGGCTTTACCTGCAAACTAAACAGAATGCCAATCTATTATGTGTGGTCCATATCCTCTGCAGTAATCCTTTAAGCAATATATGTTGAGCTTGTTTCTTGTTTACTTTTCATTTTTTACTTTGATCATGTTTTCCCCATGAAACAAGTAGATAGTTGTCAGGCAGCAGGTCTTTTTTGGATAAGAAACATTTTTACAAATGAGGGAATCACAGAGATTGTTACTTTCAGCATGTTACTTGGTACTTTAATAAAGCTGAATATAAATTATAATTAGAACTGGAGTGCAAGGAGAAGTGATTTGAGTTAAGTGCTGCTTGTTTTTCTTATACTTGATTTTGACTGGCATTCCAGTAATGTATTTAAAAAGTAATTTATTGTTGATGCCTCACATCCTTTTTGTTTCCATCTAGATATTAAGTAAGCTGTCATGCAGCCAATGGATTGAAATATTTTTTTCTTCTACACTTCATTTTGTCTTGATTGGACTCCCATCATGATGGTTTGGCACCCAGGGCAGCATATTTAATTAAAGTTTTTGTGATTTTGAGCACAGCTACTCCCCTTTCTAGTTGGTCACACTCATTCCTGTTGACCCCACCAATTCAGCTGTCTCCTGCAGCCCCCGTTTGATTTGAAGTTACCAGCCACCACTGATAATGAAAGCGCTTAACCTTTAATTAAACCTGTTTTTGTTTTGACTTACTGCAAGTCCTCCTATTTCTAGAGGCATTTTTCAAAGAGATAAAGATATTTGTAAACTTACATGTGACAGCTAATCTAATCATACTAAACTATTATACAAAAAAAGAAAAATCAATGCACATATTCATCTTGCTAAAAGTTATACATATATTTTAGAGATCTGACAAAGCTCTGAATTGATTTTAAAAGTACAAGTGTCTATATCTCTACAAGTCTCCATATCTCAAAATCACATTATACTCTTAATATGATAAATATCAAAATATTTAAAAATCCTTTAGCTTATAAACTACTTCATTAATATATTGCTGAGGTCAAAGAAAATGTCTTCCTATGGAATCAGAAAAAAATGCAGTCTCTGTTGTATTCAACTGTTACAATGTGCTTAATTCAAAGCCCATTCTCCCTTCCCAGGATTAAACATATTGAAAAATCTACTTTAATTTCTATCAAAATGGATGTACTGATTCAGCGATATAACACTAAAATTTTTACTCTGACTTATGAAATGAGTTGTTTCACATAGTATTAGTGAATCTAGTAACACTGAATATTGAATATTGGAACTCATGTAATTAGTAAGTTCTAAATTGTTAACGGTATAAATATTGTTAACAGTAATAGACACCCAAAAAATAAAATATATCCCAAATTGTTGAACATAAATAAACTCACAATTTTTACCAGTCTTGTGAATAGTTATGAAACATTTAGTATCTAGAATATTTTATATTAATATTTTAATAAATATATATATATATATATTCCAAGCAGAAATTCCATGTCTCTAACTCTATCATATTCTATTTTTATTATATGCTTTTATAAATATATATATATATATATATATATAATATATAGAAACATAAAGATATTGGGGACATACAGACGAGCAGATGAACTTTATTTTGTTTTCTTGAGTTCTCTAATTAAAAGCAGAACACATTTTCTTTTAGAGATGAGAGCTGCAGAATACTCATTACCAAAATGAATTGTTTTGCTATCTGTTTTGATGGAGATTTTGTCCAGGCAGTTTTTAGGATTGATTCCTTATCTGGACAAGAAAAAAAAATCTCAGTGATGAGTTATTTTTTGAGGAAGATGTAGCAAAGACCTATATGCTCTTTCAGTTCCAAATTATGTTGCTTCGAGCAGGTCTAATAGCTTCAGAAGCCATGATGTCAGAAAGCTTACAATGTTAGTGCCTTCTATTTTTTTTCTAGTAAACCAAAAATACAGGTATTATTTCTATGTAACCTGTTCTCTAAGTCATCAATTTTGTTTAGCAAGAGTATTTTGTTTTAACAAAAATTCAATGTCATTTGCATCTTCATTTAGTCTGTTTTCCATGTCATTCAAGGGGTCCTCGATACTTCTGTTACTTCTGTTATTGAAGAGCTTCCTGGTTTTGATCCATTTGTTTTGAGCATTTTTCTCTTAAATTATCTAATTTAGTGTCCATTTCATCCATCTTCAAGGATAATTCCTGGATGTTTGTGAGAACTGACTGAAGTTCCTTTTTAAAGGATGACTCTTATGAAGTTGCTTTTGAATTATTCATTTCCAGACTGGATATATGAATGATTATCCAGATACATTTTTGACAGGAAAATATTTGATAATTAAAACATTCTTTGAAATAATCCTAGGGAATACTTTAAGTTAGTTTCCTGTCAGAAATATAAAAAGCAGCAGTGCAAATGAATTCTGCTCCTACTCACTCAACATCCTAGCCAGAGCCCCTATTACAAACAATCTTGAATATATATATAAGAATTCCTGCTTGTTTAATTTGAATGTGTGTTTTTTAGCCATTGCAAACTGCTGCTCTGATCTAAGCTTCACTTTCTGACATTAAAATTTAAATACTGCATGTGGAAATGACAACTCACATCATATAGCAGCTACTCATTTCCCCTGTAAGTTTCTCATTCCTCTTAATTCTTTCAAACTGTTCTAAGCAGTAGCAAACATCTAGCTTTACTTCTTTCCATTAATATTTATAGTTAGAGTCAATAACAATATAGCATAAGCTATTAACACTCGGCAAAATGTAAATAAATTATATGCCAGCAGCAGCTCAATATAAAACATTACTATAGCTTTTATTTTACCAATTCTTCACTTCTAAGAAAACAAAAAAGATGTTATTTTGAGTAGATTTCTCACATATATACTTCAAAAAGGAAGAAAGAAAAAGAAAGTTCCTTTCTATTTTCACAGACATCAGTGATGAACATTGACCTAGATTTTCTTCAGAACAGCTCAGTGGGAAGCAAGTTAAGGAAGAATCCAGAATTTTGATACAACTGGAACATTCTTTTGTACTCAAGGAACAAAGAAAACAAAATCACTAGTAGTTTAACACTTCTGATTAGCATATTACTTAGATCTGACATATAATTAACCCAGAAATGCACATCTGAAACAAAGTTGAAAAATTAAAATAAAATTCTTTCTTAATTAATATAGCCTTAAAGTTACCAATTGCTTTGCTTATACTTTAATGACATTCTCTTACAGGAAGTATTTGTTTAACATTTAAAAATATACTTAAGAGTTAAGTTAAATGAAATATATTAAGTGTTTTCAATGTAGTAAAACAGTAAAACTAACCATTTATATTTCTCACCATGAAAAAGTTTTAGCTTAAAATATAAATACATACTTAAATATAAAATGGAAGAAGAAAGGCACAAGTGTGAAAACGAGGAGAAACAAATCCGTAATTAGTCCAGATTCTTATTTAGTCCAAATAACGATGTCCCGTAGATTTTGAACAGATCAGTTTATTCACAAATAACGTAGATACAGGGATAAGCGCTTTCACTAAGTTAGCTTCTTCAGATCCTACAACACTCTCCATGAATCAATGCTTTATATAGTCTAACTTAATTCCTTAATACATTAATTAAAATCAGTTGCCAGTACTTAATTAAACAATCAGTGTACCATGGACTTATAAATACAAATATAGGTCTAAGAACTATAAAATACATACAAAACTACAATGCAAAAGAGTAATAAAATCACTGTAATAAATATAATACATTTTATACATTGTAATAAAGGGCATTTAATATAAAAGCCCTTGATGGAAATAATAATATGTATATATCTATTTGGGCAAACATTTAAAATGAAACAGTTCATGTCTATACGTTATATGAGATGCTGAATAGGTATATATGTATATGTGTACAGAATGAAATAAACACGGTTGTTAAAATGACCACAATTATTATATATCAAATATCATTCTATATATTTGGTATATATTAATGTCAAATGTACACAATGAATAAATCGAACACCATCTGACTAACATTGCACCAAAATTCCTAGAGCTAGAAGATGCAAAATATATAAAAAATCTATGTATGTATGAGATGTATAGATGAAATATATGTAATAAATATAGATGTAATAAATATAATAAATATGGATGAATAAATTAATATTATGCGTATAAGACGGGTATGGATATGTATACTAGTGTTTGTAGTTAATATAAATATGAGTAGGAATGTAAATGTAGAGGTAAAAATGGATAAATAAATATATGAATATAAATATATATATAGTTGATAAATAAATAAATAAATGGATGTGTGATATATGTAACGTATGAGAAATAGATATGTTTATAAATGTATAAAATGTATATTGTATATATAAATGAAAATGCATGGAAATATACATGAATATGTATGTATGAACATGTCAAATATATGTATGTCTAAAAATGTCTAAAATATTAAAAATGTTTAATTAAATATATATATATATATATATATATATATATATATATATATTATAATAAATATATCTAATGAATATGATAAATATGATATAATGTATGTAATGTCAATGAGAATATATGTATAAATGTAAAAACTGTATGTAAATGTGGAAAATGTATGAAAAGATGGGTATGTATATTTGTATATCTGGCAGTATGTACAATCTGCTCCTCATTCTATGTAGGTAAGACTAACCGCTGTCTACGCGATAGAATGAGGGAACATTGTTATAACATCAGAAAGAAAACCCTAAATAACGCCTTAGCAAAACACATTTCACAAGCAGGAGACTCCCACAAGTTTACGTTTAAGGTATTAGAAGTGATCTTACCAAATAAAAGGGGAGGTAATATAAGGTGTTATACAGAAGGCAGGGAAAGTGGTTGGATCATTTTACTCAGAGCCGATAAAGGATCTGACTTAAATGAAAGAGCTTCAATCAAACCTCACCTTAGACAATGTAGGCACATTAAATAACATATACTCATACATTTTCATATATACCTACTTCTCTCACATACATACGTGCACACATTTTTTCATATTTTCATCAATAACACATATCTTTATACATATATATTTTTCTCATTCATCTATCAAATATACATACCCATCTTTTCATACATTTTCCACATTTACATACATTTTTTACATTTATACATATATTCTCATTGACATTACATACATTATATCATATTTATCATATTCATTAGATATATTTATTATAATATATATATATATACTTAATCAAACATTTTTAATATTTTAGACATTTTTAGACATACATATATTTTACATGTTCATACATACATATTCATGTATATTTCCATGCATTTTCATTTATATATACAATATACATGTTATACATTTATAAACATATCTATTTCTCATACGTTACATATATCACACATCCATTTATTTATTTATTTATTTATTTATTTATTTATTTATCAACTATATATATATTTATGTTCATATATTTATTTATCCATTTTTACCTCTATATTTACATTTCTACTCATATTTATATTAACTACAAACACTAGTATACATATCCATACCCGTCTTATACGCATAATATTAATTTATTCATCCATATTTATTATATTTATTACATCTATATTTATTACATATATTTCATCTATACATCTCATACATACATAGATTTTTTATATATTTTGCATCTTCTAGCTCTAGGAATTTTGGTGCAATGTTAGTCAGATGGTGTTCGATTTATTCATTGTGTACACTTGACATTAATATATACCAAATATATAGAATGATATTTGATATATAATAATTGTGGTCATTTTAACAACCGTGTTTATTTCATTCTGTACACATATACACATATACCTATTCAGCATCTCATATAACATATAGACATGAACTGTTTCATTTTAAATGTTTGTCCAAATAGATATATACATATTATTATTTCCTTCAAGGGCTTTTATATTAAATGCCCTTTATTACAATGTATAAAATGTATTATATTTATTACAGTGATTTTATTACTCTTTTGCATTGTATGTTTGTATGTATTTTATAGTTCTTAGACCTATATTTGTATTTATAAGTCCATGGTACACTGATTGTTTAATTAAGTATTGGCAACTGATTTTAATTAATGTATTAAGGAATTAAGTTAGACTATATAAAGCACTGATTCATGGAGAGTGTTGTAGGATCTGAAGAAGCTAACTTAGTGAAAGCGCTTATCCCTGTATCTACGTTATTTGTGAATAAACTGATCTGTTCAAAATTTATGGGACATCGTTATTTGGACTAAATAAGAATCTGGACTAATTACGGATTTGTTTCTCCTTGTTTTCGTACTTGTGCCTTTCTTCTTCCATTTTATTTTTTATACTATTGTCACAAGTGTGTTAATTCGTGATACAGCTACGTTGTTTTAATTTTATACATACTTAAATATGTTTTGAAGCTTAAAGTCCAACAAAAACATTTTACTTAAAGGGTAAATTTATTGTTTAAGAAAATAAAAATCCTGCAATCAGAGAATAAAAGTAATTTGTTTTTAAGCTTTTTAATTTTAGAAGCTGATTTCCGGGAATTCAGCTCACTATGTCTCTCAGAGATATATCATTCCACTCCATTCCTTTAGTATTATTATGGATTTTATTGTTGATAACAAATGTGGATGCCTCCTCCCATCTGTCAATATTTTAGTTCCTTCAGAAATAAATAATTTGATCTTTGCAGGAAACATCAAAGTGGCTTTTATATTTTTCTTTTTAAGTTCGTTGATCAGTGGTAAACAGGATTTCCTTTTACTCATTACTTTACTGGAATAATCGTTGTCAAATCTGACTATGTGTTCACTTATTTTAATAGATGGACTGGACCATATTGTTTTTAATATTTGAATTTTTTCTAAGCTAGACATAAACTTAACTATAATTGAACATGGTGGTGAACTTTCCTTCTTTGAAGGTGCTCTTAGGGATCTATGTGCCCTATCAATTCCAAAAGATAACATTTCAAGTAGATTTAATGTTTTATGTAGCCAGGTTATTAACACGTTTATTATATTGCCAAACTTTTCAGGTATACCATAAATTCTAATTTTATTTCATCTCAGTCTATTTTCTAAATCATCAGCTTTATCTTTGAGCCAGTTATTTTGTTTTAAAAGAAATTCAGTCTGAGACTCCCCTTCATGATCATTTAAAGCTTCTTCCATACTACTGAGTTGTACACTTTGTTGTTTCATAAGAAGTTCTAAATATTCCATCTTCGATCCAAAGGTAAGAAGAAAAAAACAGGTACTGACCCCCACGCTGAGCAGCTTCAAACCTTTTATTTAAAACACAATTAAAAACACTGGAATGAGCGCTTTCATGACCAAGCCTTTCTTCAAATACAAACTTAAATGAAACTGCAGTTTTTATACAGCTCTTCAGTTAACATTCAGTATCACACTCTCCTTTTCTTTAGTGCAGGTCTTAAAGGTATAACCCCATTTAAACCTGGGGTTTTGTATGCTGCTAGCTCAATGATCAATTTATTTTCATTCAACTCTGTCTCATTATTCAAATCACCTCCCATTTTGTTTTTATTTACACATTGTATAACCATAGATTTAACCTTATGATTTTCATGCTTAGAAATGTGCTGGAAAAGTGCATTGTGTTCATGTTTAAAGAAGAATGTTGTTTACCTGGCTGTCTGTCAGGACTGCTGCTCATTCTATGTGGGAAAAACTAACTGCATGCTGAAAAATAGAATTTTGAACCATTTGTCCTCTTTAAGATTAAAACATGAACACAATGCACTTCACAGGCAGAAATTAGGGGTCTATATCATAAAGACGAATGTTTACTTACCCAAACACCTAAACGTTGACCCATCTTCATCGAACTGGGAAAACATCGATTGCCCAGAAGCGCGAAAGCGGAAACGTCAAATCGTCATGGTTGGCCCTTCTGCGGTATAGCTCCATAAGGTAAGTGTGTGATAGTTACGGACCTTAGGGTTAGGGTGCAGGTTAAGGTAAGTGCACAGATGGTAATGTATGTTAGATTTAGTGTAGGGTTAGAAGTAGGGTTTTGTTAAGTGTATGTGTGTGGATTACTTTGTTTGGGTCTAGCTTTTTAAGGTAAGTGTGCGATAGTTACAGACCTTAAGGTTAGGGTGCAGGTTAAGTTAGTATATGTAAGATTTAGTGTAGGGTTAGAAGTAGGGTTTAGTTTAGGGTTAGAAGTAGGGTTTTGGTTAGTGTATGTATGTGGTTTATTTAGTTTGTTTGTGTAGGTAGTATGTAGTGGCCACTGGGGTGGGACAAGTATGACAGTTCGACTTTTTGAATTTCACGGTTTAAGGTGTCCGGTGTATATGCAGTTCGCGAAATATGTGTTGATGTTTAGGTATTCGGGTAAGTAAACTTTCGTCTTTATAATATAGACCCGAAATTAGAATGGGTCAATTAAGGAGTCACACATAAGTTAAAACAGGTCAGTTAAGGTTAATCATCTGTGAAATGAAGGGTTGGAGCTAGGAACTAAACCTTCTATTTAAGGGGTAAAATAAAACATTTCAGAGCTTTACTGGAAAGGCTCACCCAGACTCTGCCACAGCTTGCTGTGAGGGAAAGGTCAGTTTGCTTTTTATTTCTTGTATTTTGTATTACTTTATTGACTTTTTCTATTTTATATAATATGATTTGTTTTCTTTACACTGTGTTTTACTTGTATTCTGCTTTTAACGACATATTAAAAATTGAAAAGAGACCACAGCTCTGTCTCTTGTGAGTCAGACAGAGTGTTTTTCTACCCTCCCACCTTGTTACTGTGTTCTTAAACACCACTGTCTTTCTGGTTGCCTGCCTCTTATGTTAATTTGACCATATATCTTGTCCCCTCTCTTCTTTCACTGGCTGGTGTGAGTAAGCACAAGATTATCATTTTGTGAAATCACTCCCCTTCAACTATTTAAATTTATTGGCCATCCTACTGTATTCCATAGTACCAGAAATTAAAAGTGCTGACCTCCTTTCAATCTACCTTGCTCTTTTAAAAATAGTGTCTCTCCACTAAAACTTAACTTTTTAGACAGCTTAAACTTAAGTTACCCTCTTTCATAGTTCACTGCTTAGTGCACACTGCAGTGTTCAGGATAAATGTTTTTTTTCCTCATCTTACCTTTAAGCATCTATTGCAAGACCACCAGTTATTGCAGAGCCCACATTCTGCCTCTCAGTAGTTATCTTGAGATTAGTGCTTCTGTCTTCTCCTGGTGAGAGAAGGAGCACAGGAACATTATTTCCTGAATATGGCTGATCATCAAAAAGCCTAATAACTGCTTTATAGGTGACAGCTTGGAATCTGTGCTTATATTCTGATCCTGGTGAGAGATGGAGCACAGTGTGTTGATTCCTGACTGTTTCTGGTTGGAGAGTGAGTGTCTGTGCTTAATGTACATGATTGGTCTAGTTGCTATTCAAGGCATCTACCAGAAAAGGACTACAAGCCTACAGACCCTTGCAACATCCAGGACAAAACTGTGGATCACCAAACAGGCTGTGGCCTGCTTCTCTTCTTCAGATTGGTGCTAAAAGTTTGGTTCTAGTGAGAGAAGAAGCAATGGAGCATTGTATCCTAACAGAGTGAAGCTGTGGTGAGACCAGCATTAGTAGTAGCCAGGCAGTAGCCATTCATGCGACTCTCCTCTTTTCATCATTCTTGACAAGCTAATTATTTGTTTTCAGTAAGTACTGCCTGATTTGTTTCTAATTTCGGAATATCTGCCTAAATACTTCATTCTTAAATTTTCAGAGTCTATGTATTAGTTTTCCCTCAAGTGTTTAGCAGTGCTCTGTACAGACTCAGACACCTTGAGTTACATCTTTCCTGTAAAAGCACAACTGAAATGTCTCCAATACCTAGTTGCATACATGACAACTAGTTTGCCGTGACAAGCACTGTCAACACAGTTGCAAACCGGATACTCCTGACAGTGATTGATAGTCTCACTCCAACTGTCTAATCAATAAAAAAGGGCCTGTTGCCATGGATATGAACTTTCCTACTGTCTCTGTTACCAGCTTGGTGGATATGGGCATCCTGAGGCAATGTAGAAATTGCCTCATGTTTACTGACAACCAGTTAATTCTCAAACAAACTGATATGGTATGTGAGAGATGTATTTACACAACATCACTGGAGGCAAAGCTCTCACATAAAAGTACTCCTAATGTCAATAAGGTTGTCAGGAGTACACATGCTGCACCCATCATGCACAATTCAAAGCAGACATATAGATCCATATATACTGAGGCACTCACATGTACCTGTCCTAAACCACAAAGACCTCCTAGATGAAGTGCACATAACAAATACCCTTAGCAGCCAGAAATGCACTCTTTCAAAACAACACCCACATCAGCACATACAGCTACATCTCATAGAGCCTCTACCTCTAATCCCATAAGGCAAGTAACCACACAATCCAACATTCTAGTCATTGGAGACTCCATAGTGAGACACACTGATGTCCTTCTCACCAGGCTGAGTAAGGAGATAGTTACGGTCAGTTACTTATTGCGGCTAGGATCCGCCACATTATGCATGCACTTAGGTCATTGGACCACAATTACCAATATGACTCAGTCATGGGAGTAAATGACCTGAGACGTATCTTCCTAGACTATATGAAGAGAGACATCATGGAGCTCTCAGAATATGTGTCTCAGGCTGGTATGAGCCTGGCATTAAGCAGCAGTTTACCTTCTCCAAGGATGATGCCACAATACGAACAAAAGATGATTGACTTTAATAACTGGCTTAGTTTTTGGTAACATTCTAAGGGGGGGGGGTGCAAAATTTGTCAGCATGGAAGGAGATGGTCAACAGACCACACTGCTTTGCCAGGGATGGTCTGCACCTCTCTCATCTAGGCTTTCGAATATTAGCTAAAACATTGTCTTCCCCCCATAATGCCTTTTTTAGGCAAAGCCAAACTGAAAGTACTTTTGACATAGCAAATCAAAACCAAGAAAATCTAAAGGTATTACTGCTCAATGCTAGGAGTCTAAACAAAAAACTCCACTCCCTAGATGTTCTCTTTACCTTAGAGAATGCTGATGTCTGTGAAGTCATTGAGACATGGTTTAAAGCCGTGGAGAGTACACCAACAGTCCAAGGTTATAATGCCTTCCACACATTTAGGCCAGCTACTTCACAGACAGGGACTAAAGGTGGAGATGTCTCTATTTACATCAAAAATAAATATACTTCAAGGCTGGTCAAACAGGACAATGCACTTGAGCTGCTCCATGTTCAAGTCATCATAGATAAAACCCAACACCACTTCCTTGCAAGCTATAGTTCCCCCTCTATGACACAGCAAACCCATACCATGTATTTAAATGTATTATAAACAGTAACTATCCAACCCCACACCACATTCATGTGTGAATTTAATTACCCTACTATTAACTGAGAATCCTATATGACAGCAAACATACATGCACATAGATTCATGGATTTTGTGAACACAACTTCCCTGGACCAGATAGTTAACGCACCAACCAGGGGTGCAACCATACTGGATCTGGTCCTCACTAATATGGGAGAGTGCTGCACACCTCCTACTGTAATGCCTTCCCTGGTAAGGTCAGACCACAAAATGGTCTCCTTTAAAGTAGAAATAAAACCTTGACCCCAAGCTAGACCTAGAATATTCAGGAACTATGCTAAGGCTAACCTCCTGCAATTAAGTGAGAACCTGGCAAATTTTCAAACCCCCATAAACCCTGAGAACACTTCTGCCTATGCAGAACTGTTTACATAAACTCTGTACAAGCATGTTAATAGCTGCATAGAGGCAGCTGTACCCACCAGGAAGAAGTACAGAAATAACTCAAAAAACAAGCCACCCTGGTGGAATCACAAAATCAATCATATGTATAACAGAAGGAAGAAAATAATGTAAAAAATTAGAAGGTGTATCACCCAGCAGGATAAAAGCACTCTCATCAAACAAAACAAACAACTCAGAGGAAAAATAAAGTCTATCAAAGCCAAATTTAATGTAAATTTGCCCACCCAGGCCAAAGACAACCACAAGGCATTCTTTAGCTATGTCCGCAACCTCAAAGGCAATGCATAGTTGTGTGCAGAGCTCATTGTAAATGGAGCTACTTATAATGAGCCAGATGATATAACAAACCTGCTGGCTGAAAAATTCAACTCCAGCTTTACCCCTCTCTCCCCCAGAACCTTCCCTCAGGAAATACCATCAAATATTACTCCCACTGCTATCACTAGGGAACAGATCCTAAATACTCTCTCTAAGGCCAAGAACACTGCATCAGTGTGCCCAGACAATATCCCAGGATGCCTTCTAAATAGCATGAAACATGACCTGTCAGGGTGTCTGGAATTACTATTCAACTGTAGCCTCCAAACAGGCTTCATGTCTCATAAATGGAGAAAGGCAACAGTCATCCCTCTGCACAAAGGTGGGCAATCTACAAACCCTGGAAACTACACACCCATAAGTCTCAATAGTCTTATATGTAAAGCCATGGAAATAAGTATCATGGAGATGATTGACAGAGCTATTGTAAACCTCCAGACACTGGACCCAACCCAGTTTGGTTTCATCAAGAGCAGATCATGCCTACTCAACTTGGTGGACTTCTTTGAGGAGGTCACCAAAGCAATGAATGAGAGCAAAATCATATAATTTGGGAAGTCATCCATCTCTGGTAACTATCACATTGACAACACACCCCTTAGAGTTGACCCAGTAGTCAGGGACACGCATAGAGAGTATTCTAGCCTTTGTCCATCCCATGTCTACAGTGGTGAGGAAACCATTCTATGTTGTGCAACTTGTAAACAAAGGTATGACATCTAAGTCCAAGGAAGTCATTGTTCCACACTATTTGGCAGTCATCAGACCTATCATTGAGTACAATGCCCCTTTGGTACGTACCTAACCAGGCATATCCAATAATTGGAACATCCACAGAGAGTCCAGAATACAGGGCGTAAGCAATATGTCCTATGCAGACCGTCTCAAGGCCCTATCTCTGTATTCTGTCTCCTACAGGCTTTTGAAGGGAGATCTATTCCTGGTATACAGGGCATTATCAGACACCACTCTGATGGCTCTCCTGTCTATCCACAAAACAAATAGCACCAGAATTACTTGTTCTTAAGACTTAAACCTTGCCTGTGATATAAATAGAACCTGCTGGAGAGACAGGCATGTATCCCAGAAACTACCATGTCTATGGAACAGGCCTCCATCCATGTGAACCAGAGTTACTCCCTAACCCAATTCAAGTGCAACTTGGACAACTGGCTGGGAAACCAGAAATCCGTCCCTGGTTTGGCACCTATGTCTCTAATAGACACAGGTAACCTCTAAATGGTTCATCTCCAGGTCAATGCTTACATTTATCAAGGGTAGCAGAACTTGTCAGAGATTTGGGATGCATGGCTAGGCTTACAATGGCCCTTGTGGTTGTTAGCCTGGTAGACATCTATGAACCTATGAACCACAGTGCCCTCCAGTGTTCCTTACCCATGGTAATTGCCTCTCAAGCAAGCCCCCATCACCACCACATACATAATTGCCAGAGAAGCCAGATAGAAGTTTCCAGTTCCCCCTCAGCTTTCATCCTAGCATGTCTGCCACCACTATGGAATGGTGAGAGACCTCAAGTTATCTGTTGCTGCTAATTAGCCCAATGTGAAGTCATACACATTATTATATTGTCTGGTAATAGGCCCAAATGATTTAGTTTGTTACAGTGAGAAATTATATGCCTCTTCTCACTTAATACATAGCAAATACTAAATAGACCATTTATTATAATGAATAGACCACGAATAATAAATAGACCAGCCAGAAGAGCTTAAGTGAATAAATAAACTTTACTTCAACAATAAAGCAGCAGTGCAGTTACAGGTTAAAAAGTGTGCATTGAAAAATACAATAAAATAGTTAAATATGCAGGAATATTTAAAGAAAATTATGTGTCTAAGCTAGTTACATACATCAAACTGTATCTAGCTTAAAGTGTATGGAACAGACAGAAAGTGAAGACAGTAAAATTACAGGGGAGTGGTCACCTCAATGTCTACCAAGCAAAGGCAAGACAGAGCAAAGATCAGGCTCAAATATTTACATACATTTCAGATCAGTTCTGTTCTCACATATCACTGCATCATTTCTTTTAGCAGAAAAATTATTAATTCAGTTTCTTTTAGCTGTTGGCTTTCCTACAACAAAATTAACAAAACCAGATCTACCACTTGTTAAGGGACACAAGCTAAATTACATCAGTCCAGAAACAATAGAAAGCACAAATACACAGGATATCAACATGCATCCTTTACCTGTCTGCATCTTAATATCTGCATTCTTTCCACAGCTCTAGTCAGCTACTTCTTTGAACTGGACTGCAATTACACATTGCCATCTGCTAGTACAGGAAATATAAGGGGTTATATCTTTGAAAAGATCCATGCAATTCCTTTCTTTTCATCCTTTTTTATATTTACAAAAACGGTCAAAGAGTTACATGTATTTTGCAGGCCAAATGTGTTACTAATAAAAAGAAGAATGAGACAAGTAAAATACATCGTTTTTACATCAGTTTTTCTTAGCCTGCATCAGTCATGGCACCACACTGTCAGCATGCCAACTGTACCTCTTACACTCATTTCCACAGATCTATCACTTCTTCAGACTCCCAGCACATATAAAACTAATCCACATTTTTTGGCACTCACACCTCAAGCACAACCTATTCCATCTTAAGTTTTCCTTTTCAATACCCCTGGTGTAATAAACTACTTACACAATATTCACATATACATTTCCTATGTTGGCCTTGGCCATACCTTTCAAGCAACTATGTCGTTTTCTAACATCCTTCCTCTCCCAATTCACCAAGCATGCATAAATGTCAATGAACCTTGAACCATCGACTGCACTTGTCTCCACATGTCTCTCATTTCCTCATACTCCCACTACATGTGAAAATGATAGGTATTTGGATATTCTACCTCCAACACAAACTATTCTCTCCATCTAGAGCAATCCATGCAATGTAATTAGCCACCTTTGTAAAATATGCATACACATTCCCCACAATGGCTTACTTCACTAAATCATTTGCTCACATTCACAGTAGTCTCCCAAAAATCATCTGGCTCCGTCTCTGCTACTTACATCCTCCAGCTGTTATTCAACCTAGTTATCCCATAGCTCCAACCATCTCACCCACATCTTTGTCTATTCATAGTTTACCAATCCTGTCCTTATATACACATCTCCAGTGAGTCATCATCCTCTCCTGTAGTCACTTTCCCTAGATATACACACCTTATTATGTGCAGCTTATGTATGCCATATTTTGTATAACTTTTGGTGGCACACCTTGTACATCTCTAATGAGCCTAGTTTCTCCTGCATTTCCTCAAAGGAAATTAATCCTTCTTGTAATTGTAAGTCAGCAGTCTACAGTTTTCCTATTCCTTCAGTTCCCCACCTTTTAAACAATTTGAGCATCTCCTTCTCCTTCTAAGGTTGCCTTCCAGACACATTTATCCATTTATCTCAACTCTCCCCTATCATTTCCAGATAGCCCACTGATTTCTGTGCATCAAGCTCTTCCTGCTCATTCCTTACATCTTCCTCAACTCTTTTCATTTTCAGTCTGCTGTCAAAATCTATAGTCACCATGTACCAATTAAAGTCAGACATAAGCTAGCTTCCCAACTCTCTACTAGCCTGGAACGTCTCTTTCTCAATATTCATTCCCTGTCCATGAAATCTGATGACAATTATTCTGCCATTCCTTCAGATCTGCCCTCTGGAGCTACATGATATGACTGGTAGCCTAAGTCACAAGGGGGGCAGTCATGGCCCTGACTAGATCAATCTTGCTGACTACAGCAGTAACCTGATCATTTCACCTGTTTAACAAATTATACATTGTTGCAGTGCCATCCTGTAAGTTAATTTGCCTTTTGATCAATAAGCTTGTCATGATTCCTACGCTAAATACTTCCTCTCTTAAGTTTCTACTGCAAAAGCTACCCTATCTTTTAGCCTTATCTAATAAAGCAATCACCATATTAGATTTATGAAGAAATAATTACCATTTCACCATGTTCCCTGATAAGTTGACAAGAGTCTAACCACATCTTCAAGGATGAGCGTATGTTCATCTGCAAATAAACTAAATATCTATTTGAGCCCCCTCCCCCCATTAGTCCTGTGTATAAAATATTGCATTTTCTGTCCTAAAGTCTATATTACTAAAATAAGCAGCAGATTGTTGGAGGGCTGACAGCATCTCTGCATTACCTCTTTCAGATAATTTATTAATACATTTCTGATCAAGGCCATTGACCTTGTTAACTTGAAACAATGAGTCCTGTTTTCATGCATCAAAAGACCTTACATTGAACAGCATGACTCCCTTTTCACTCACATCCTATCTTTATATATAGTCCATGACATCTACCAAAGTTGCCTAAATACTGGCCAAGGTACACTCCCCTTGCAAATCCTGCCTACCACTAATTTACCAGCTGTACTGTGATTTTCTCAAAGCATACATCATGACCCTTTTTTTGTAAGCATTTAGCATCTGTTTTATTTAATTAGATAGGTTTGATATTTGTCATCTGTTCTCAGTTCTCTTTACCATCATACTGATACCACTGATGTTTCCCTTAGTGAATCTAGGAGATCCTCTTCTTCCCACCCTCAGTGGGTTATATCATGTAGGACAATACCTAGCACCAACACTGCTATCCTATAAAAATGTGTAGGAAAGCATTAGAGCCCACTGTCATACATTTCTTTAAGTGTCAGATGGCAGTTATCTCATCAGAGACACAAATATCTCCCCCAGACTCTCTTATGTCATCTTTTTTAATATCATACCAGACCACAGCCATTTATACCATCATCTATACTGGCCCTGGTCAGACCACATTCTATAGATTCACCTAGCCCCTGGCAATGTCTTCAGAATGCTTCACACATCTCCTCTGCCTACAATAACCTTTCAGATCTCAGATTCTTCCCCTCTTCACTAAGCTCCTCCATTCCTTTCTATGTCGCTAACATAGTATGAACATCCACACATGCTCCTGATAATGTGTCTTATCTGCGTAGCTTCACTATTGCCTCGGACATCTCCAGCACAGTTAACCATTTCTTCAAATTTTCATTCCAACTCTGTACCTTCAGCACACTTGCTCTCACCCACTCATCAATTTGATCCTTCCTCAATCACTGTTCTACTCTCACCATTTCACACTTAGTGATCTTCATGCAGTTGCCAGTTTTATTCATGATTTCACTTCTCCGTACAGCTTTACTCCCATCCCACCTTAGCCTTCCCCAGCCACACACAATTCATGTTCTGTACTGTCATCCATTAAAAACCAGTGTAGCATAGTTTCGTGTTTCACTTCTTCCCTAGAGAATGTAAACAATGTACAATTCTTGTTTCTCAGTCTCCATGCTTCTACTAGCCTCAGTTTTTCCATACTATCCATTAACACTTTCCTGCAGCCTGATAGGTATTCCCTTCTTCCAAATAATATTATTTTTTATTTATTTTACAATTTGATGCCTGGGTAGGTGTGCTGGTCTACTGACCCTTTCCAGGCCATGACCTGGGCACAACTGTACAGAACAAATCAGTTAACAGTACCACAGTTTGACATACAAAGCATCAGTGTATAGTAACACAATTTGGTCTATAACATATAGGAAGTTAGTTACTACATAAAACGTACAGTGAATAGAAAGCACAGTTTCTAAAGCAAGTGACAGTGTAGCAAATTCACTATGTACAAATGCAAAGATTCCAAAACATGAGTCCCTACAATTATGAGAATCAGAATTTGACAGTTTCCTGAAAACAGATGCACTTTGATTCATTTTGCAAGTGGAGTCTAAGATTTTTTTTTTTTTTTAAGATTGAAGCATTTCAATGATTTTATATTCTGTTGTTAGCTGATTCCATACAGCTGGTCCCCCCCTGAAAAGGTCTTTTCCTCAACTGGCCAGTTTGAATCTGGGTCTGACCAAAAGTAACCACATTTTCTTGTCTGCTCCTGAGGGAGAATCATTGATCTCTTTTTCTGAGTACTGTTTTAAGTGGTGAGCAACAGCCTTGTATAAGATTTTTTAATTATTAGCATATTCATTAGATAAGTGATAAGGGGTAAATAGGCCACCAGTATGTCTTTTCACACATGATGCAGTGATGGCTGTTTATCCATGCTAGAAGGGCAAACCTAAGTATTTTATCTTCTACTTGCTTTCTCCTTCATTTTCCATGCTACTAGCATAGTATGAACCTCGTCACATGCCCTTGATGATGTGTCTTATCTTTTTCTGGGTTTTTTTTCGCTCAGAGTAAAGAGAAATAACTGAGAGGGCATATTCAATTTTAGGAATATGACATATTAGACTAATATCATATATGCTACTGGGGAGAGCAGGTATGAGAGTCTAGAACATAGTTTTAATTGTGACAATATTTTGCTGAAGACCTTATCTGTATGAATATTGAAGTTTAATGATGGGTCAAGTTACACAAAGATATTTTCCTTCTGTAACAATTGGTATAACATTCCCTTTTAAGTCTGCTAAGATTATGGATGGTAGTGATGTAAACTTCTTTGCACTAGTATTATTATTATTTTTTTCAGTAAAGATCTAACAATTCTTTCTTCTTCCTCCTTTTCTCTTCACCCAGTTTCTAAGTACTCATTCAGTACTCTGATAAACATCTGTCTCTCTTTCAAACTCCTTTCTTTTATAAAATGTAAAATATACTCAGTTCATTCCTAACAACGGTTGTTCTTTACTCTATGTCAGTACAACCTCTGACTCTTGTAATCTTGTAATCTTATTTCAT
The DNA here is from genome assembly GCF_019279795.1 of Protopterus annectens. NCBI lineage: Eukaryota > Metazoa > Chordata > Ceratodontiformes > Protopteridae > Protopterus > Protopterus annectens. Next base: position 170,720,722 of record NC_056725.1, read on the forward strand.
TTTCTAAATCTTCACTTGAGGGCACACTTTGTTTTTTTAGATACTGATAACATTTTAACAAGATACCATTGACTGTAACAAAAAAATGTTAGCATATCTAACAATCGCCTCCATAATTTCTCTTAGGAATCAAACTGCCTTCCTTTTCTTATGTATCAATCTTTTATTATTACTTCTTTTCTATTTTGTAGAAATATCTTTTTTCACCTTTCAGATAACAGCTCTATAATACATGTGTTATTATTTTTGTTTTCCTTAAAAAGTATGCCTCTTTCAAGTATTCCATATCCCTTTTTCCAGTACAATACTAAATATTTCACTAAGCTTTGATAAGACTTATAATTGAGCACCAGAGAATGTATTTTTATTTCAATATAAACTTTTTAGATTTCATGTTAAAACTCAAATATGACTCAGAACAATGTACTCTAATATGATATCATGATCATGTGATGTAAGTATATATTTTTATTTATTTATTTATCCATTGTTGGTGAGATTGGTTCCACTAAACTAGTAGCCTCTTTTCAGGAGAAACCTGGGGTGGTATTTATATGACTAGTGGAAATGTGGCCAGGGCATTGTGGAACTTCCCTTACTTGTTATTGTTGTGAGTGGGACCCATTTTGTATGAGCACTTCCCATTTCCATTCCAGGCACAGAGGTGGCCCAAATAAACATGGAGTCAGATGGAGAGAGAAAGAGATAATGGCATGGTGAGAGAAATGGAGAGAAAAGTCAATATCAACACCAGAAAAATGTGTGCAGGATTCAGAAGAGATTTTTCAAAGTAATCTGTTTGATGGAGATGAGTTGGCAAATGATGGATGTACAATTACAAACATTCAGTCAGGAGGTTTGCAGAATGATTTATGTAATAAAAAGATGATACAGAGAAAGCCAGAAAATGAAGGAGACATTTCTGGGAGGGGACATTATGGAGGAAATATAAAAGGAGAATGCAGAGATAACCCTGATGAATATTGATGAGATGGAAAAGAAAACATATGCAGAGAAAGTAAAAGAAGGCAAAGAGAGTGGCAGAAAAAAAGACAAAAGAAAATGAAAAATGGAATTACATGGTAAAGAATCAAAGTAAAGAAGACAAAGAAATGTACAGGTATGAAGTGCGGGAAAATTTAATAGCTCCTTTCAGTATAAAAGCACATGAGGTAAGGGTCTATATTATATCCTCGAATGCTTAAAAAAGCGAACGCTGATTGATCAAACTTATTTTCGCGAAACTGCAAAATGTCGAACCAGCAGAAACTCAATTTTTTTCCTAGGGAAAGAATTTGTTTGTCTGTTTCTGTTGCTTCCGTATTTTCAGTGTTATGGTGGAAAGCTACCGGTCAGATTTCAGGTAAGTGTGCGATTGTGTGGATGTGAGTGTTAGGGTGATTTAGGTGAGTTAGGGTTAGGGCTTGGGTTAGGTGTGTGTGCGATTGAGTGGACATGAGAGTTAGGGCGGATTTAAGTGAGTTAGGGTTAGGGAGCGGGTGAGGTGAATGTGCGATAGTGACGGACCTTAGGGTTAGGGTTTGGGTTAAGGTAAGTGGGTAGTTAGTGGTGTGTGCATAGTTTAGTGTAGGGTTAGGTATCAGATTTCAGGTGTATGTGTGTGGATTTCTGTTTGTTTGGTGTGCTTGTGTTGTGTGTATGTGTTTTGGATCAGCGATTTTTTTCCCAGGGAAAAAAATCGCTGATCTGACAGTTCGAGATTGTAAGCTTTCGCTTAAATTAGGTTGATCAATCAGCGTTCGCTTTTTTAAGAGTTCGATGATATAATATAGAACCTGAGGTAAGAGCATTTATTCTTATTAAGAAAGAGATATTTTGTGACATTTTATTTGGGACTGTTTTCTCAATGGAAAATTTTCTTGGAGAATATGAAAAAAATCTTTTAACAGGGAAACAAAAAAGAAAATTCATGAACAATTTTGAACAGAGGTGGAAAGAGAGACATTTAAAGGACATTTGAAAACTTCATTTAAAGAAGTATAGAACCCTAAAAAGGCTTATGATAAAAAGGGGTTATGGACAAGTGAATGGGATTGTAATATTGTGTTAAAAATAGAAAGAGAAAAATGTATACATATACTAAGCATGATAAATGTGGTGGGGAATAGAAATGTTCAAAAATACTAGGGGCAACCTAAAACATGTTTTGTGTGTGTGTGTGTGTGTGTGTGTGTGTGTGTGTGTGTGTGTGTGTGTGTGTGTGTGTGTGTGTGTGCGTGTGTGTGTGTGTGTGTGTGTGTGTGTGTGTGTGTGTGTGTATGTGTGTGCATGTGTACGTGTGTGTGTGTGTGTGTGTGTGTGTGTGTGTGTGTGTGTGTGTGTGTGTGAGATTGTGTGTGGAAAAGGACATTTGATAAGTAACTGCGATAAAAGAAAATGTTATAGTTGTGGTGAAATGGGACATGATGCAAAAAATGTGAATTGACATGTTATAAATGTAACAAAATTGGACAATTATGGATGGATTGTAAAGACAAAAATAATAATAATGAAAACAAAAAGGAAGAGAAGACAATGAACAAAGAGACAAAATTTTAGAAGTAGTAAAAATAGAAGAAAATTAGATGAGAAAAATAATAAGGAGGAAATAGAAGAAGGCTTTAAAATAAGTGATGAAAAGACAGAAAAATAAATTTAAAGGTACAAGTACAAAAGAAGAAAGAAAGGAAATGGATAAAAAATGCAAACAGCTAATGGTTGGGGGTTGGTATAATGATTAGGATGTTTGACTCACAGACTCAAGGTACAGTGGGAGGGAAATTGGCTAGGTTTAGAATGGCCCATTAAGGCATCTAGTCTAATAATTAGCTATGAAATTATGATATCATGAATCTAAGGAAAATGAAAAATGAAAATTTTAAAGTGCTTTCTGTAACTGTCAATAGTTTTAAGAATATAATAAGAAACATAGGGATTGTGGTGTGGTGTAATATATGTGATGTAGATGTAATTATATTAGAAGGCACAAGATTTTTAACAAATGAAAGATTACAGATTACAGAGAAACTACGGGTAAAAGATAATATGGAATTTGAGAAATGAGAGATGTTCTGGAATAGCGATATTCTGTAGAAATACAGTAAAGATATTAGATACAACTTTCACGAAAGAGGGAAGATTACTGTAGATTTAAAATGAAAAGAACAAGCATATAGAATCATAACATTATATGCTTATACTAATCATAAAGAAAGGAAAAGCATATTTCATCAGATTTTAGACTATGTAGTGATAAATATGAGCATTATAATAACAGTAAACTTTATAATAACAATAAACTTTAATTGTGATTTAGAAAGCAAGTATGAAAAGAAATGATAAAAGAAAAACATGAAACGTTAGAAGATGTGTAAGCGTCAAAACTTTGGAACAGAAACCCATGGACTTACAAAAGGGATATGTATAGAACTGAAATTGATTATTTTATAATCTCAGAAGGTTTAGTTATAGGAGAACAGGAGGTAATTGAAACATGATTTTCTGATCATCTTACAATATGACTAGAGATAAAGAAAAAGGAATATATAAAAATAGGCAAAGGAATAAAAAGAATAAATAAGAAAGCATGAAATGGAAGAGGAAAGAGATTAATAATACAGTTATAGAAAAGATCACGTTACTTCGAGAACATTTTATAAAACTTGGTTTGACTGGTGGTTGATATTTAAGTAAAAATACAAAATGTTTTTTGTTTACAGTGGAAATATAATGTGAGAAAAATAGAGAAAGAAAAATATAAAAGAACATATAGCAATGTGTTATAAGATTTAGAACATAACGATAGAAATTACTTTGACAAAGAAAAAGAATTACATGAAAGACATCAAGAAAAATACAAGAATTATTTAAGCAAATATTTTTTACAAGGAAAAAGAGAAGTATCAAGTTACTTAATCACTTTAGTAAAGGAAGATGGAAGTGTAATGAGACAAATAAAAATGTAAAAGAAGAAATAGAAAGAACTCAGAAAAGATTGTGAATCGTGCAATACAATCTGTACAAAAAAAGAAGATACTGAAAAAAACATGGCCTGTAAAAAAGTTAACAGAAAAGAGAATAAGGAGTTGGAAAAGGAAACGTATTTACATGAGCTAGATAAAGTAGCAGGACAAGTAAATATAGGTTTGGCTGCAGGACCAGATGGAATAGAGTATGAAATGATAGGGTATGGAATGTATAAACATTTAAAGGATTGTCAAAACATATTTTTAAAGATCTTGAATAAATGGTTAAATGAAGGTTGTATATATAAGGAATTATGTAGTACAATACTTAAATTTATACGGAAGAAGGAAGATAGGACACAATCAAAAAACTTTATGAAAATAATACAAAAGAGATTCAAAACTAGAGTGGAAAATATTATGGAAGATAGTATATATAGTATAAAGGGGAAGGGTTATTAGGAATTATTAATGATAGAGAAACTAGATGATATTATGAGAAGAAAAGAAGAAGTGAAAATCATTATAGGAGACCTTAATAAGACATTTGATACAATTTGACATGAAAGCTTATGGGTAATAATGAAAGAATATAATATAAGTGTGAAAGTTAGGAAATTATGTATGTCAGCATATAGTAATAATAAAGTAAACATACTTGTAAATGGCTGATTAAGCCAAGAGGTGTATCTGAAGAGTGGTATAAGACAGGGATGCCCATTAAGTTGTATACTCTTTGCATTAGTTATGAATGTGATAGTATGTCAAATAAATTGCAAAATGAAGGAGGTGGGGTATATAACACCTGAAAGGTAAAGAATTCCAGATCTGTTAACATATGCAGTTGGCAGTATAATTGCAAAAAAATTTTTGATAAAAGAAGTAATAATTTGTACATATGAGTATCTAGAGATGATATGGATGGCATTAAATGAAGAGAAAAGTAAAGGTTTAGCTGATGTAAAGATAGGGAGGATATGCAATGAATGAAATTTCTGTGTTAGATATTGGTTCATAGGTTCATAGGTTGATACTAGGCTATCTGCCCTAGGGCATTTATAAGCCTAGCCAGAGTGTGTTTGGCTTTCACCACCCTTTTAGATTACTTGACGGTGCCTCTGTATAGTAGGTCACAGAAGGTAGCTCTTTTAAGGTTAGTTTACTGTACCTCTGTCAAGCAGGGACACAGAAGAGATCCCAGGGGTAAACTTACGATCTCCCATCCACTCATCAAGATTTCTCTTGAAGAGGGTCAGTAAGGAGCTCTGCCTAACATGAATTGGGATTTTGTTCGAGAGTGAGGGAAGCCTCTGGGATATGAATCTGTCCCTCCAGCATGTCCTATTTATTTCTGTGCTGAGGTTCAAGTCCCTGGAGCGTATAGCTCTAAGGGATTTGGATTTACTGAGGTGAAGCATGTCCATTAATTCTGGGTTGGACATCTCTTTATACGTCAGACACAGATCGCCTCTGAGTAGGCGGTACACAACTGAGTAGAGCTGGAGTTTCTTTAGCCGAGCTGCATAGGGCATCTGTTTGAGCCCCTTGATCCTCTTGGTGAGGTACTTTTGGGGTCTTTCCAGTTGCTGCAGGTGTCAGGTAAGGTACATCCCAAATGGGGCATTGTATTCAATTATGGGCCTGATAAGTGATGAGTCGAGGGGCATAATGACCTCTCTTGATCTAGATGTGAATCCTTTCATGATATGGTGGGCTATATAGAAGGTCTTTCTAACCACTTTGGCAACATGATTGTCAAATGAGAGATTGCTATCTACTTGGGTCCCCAAGTCCCTAATTATTTCTTCTGTACTTAATGGATTACCACCTATGTGGTAATTTGTGGGCACTTTGTTTTTCCCAAAGGGGATGACTATGCACTTTCTGGCATTTAGCTTTAGGCCATGGCTCTGGCACCAGTTATCCATCTCTGTGAGACCTTTTTGCAGGATGCTTGTGTCAGCCGGAGAGTTGATTACAGCACCCAGTTTGCAGTCATCTGCGAACGTGGTCAGCCATAGTCCACCCGTGTTAGCCTGTACCTCTGAGAAATATATACCGAACAAGAGAGGTCCCAGGACTGAGCCTTGTGGGATGCCACTTGTAACTGGTTTAGAGTCTGACATGGCACCTGCTATTCTGACCATGTGGGTTCTATCCCTGAGCCAGTTTGCAACCCATCTTGTGATATAGGGGTTGATATTTAAGCTGGTGAGCTTATTTATGATGCCCGAGTGGGGTATTGTGTCGAAGGCTTTCATGAGGTCCAGGTAGGCTGTGTGGACTACCTTCCCTTCATCTATGGCTTTGGTAACTGTTTCAAAGAAGTCAACCAGATTCAAGAGGCAAGATCTGCCCTTAACAAAGCCGAATTAGGTAGGATACAGTGTCTGGAGGTTCCCAATGTCTTTGTTTATGATTTCCATGATGATACGCTCCATAGCTTTGCAGACCAGGCTAGTCAGGCTTATAGGGTGATAGTTTCCTGGGTCTGTTGTGGCACCACCTTTGTGGAGTGGGACCACTGTTGCTGTACGCCATTCCTTGGGTACATATCCTGTAGTAAGGCTGAGATTGAACAGTGACTTTATATGAGGGTTTAGTTCTTCTTGGAGCTCGTGTAAGACGTAGCCCGGGACACCGTCTGGTCCTATTGATGCTGTGTTTTTTGCTTTGGAGAGGGCAGCTCTCACCTGTGCATCTGTGACCTTAGGAAGGCAACACTCTGTTGGGATAGACATTTTCTCTTTTGGGGGGGGGGAGTGGGGGAGAAGTTTGACCTGAAACTTTCTGCCAGGATGTTGGAAATGTCTGTGGGCTCAGTGTATTTTTTGTCATTTTGCACTAACTCAGAGCATATCTGGGAGTTGCCTCCCAGGTTTCTGACATAACTAAAGAAGGCCTTGTGATTATCTTTAGTGTCTTGTGCAATTTTTCTTTCGAAGCTGGCCTTAGATGATTCTATGAGGGATTGTAGTTTCCTGCTAGTACTGATCAGAAACGCCTTCCCTTTTTGGGATTTTGCTCTATCATGTAGTAGCTTTCTCCTTCTGTTGTATAGCTTATTTATCGCCAGGGTCCACCAGACAGGTCTCCTGCCTTTGGAGGAGTGAGTCTTGGTTTTATTTGGGATAGCATGCTCCATACATTCCTGTAGGTGTCCATAGAATGCTTTTGTAAAGGATTCTGCATTTTGGGCCATATTTTCCACTGGCCCAGGGGCTTTGAAGGATTCCACCTCGGTTTTGAGAAGTGTGAAGTTTGCTTTTGAGAAGTTCTTCACCGTGGTTTCTTTGGCTAGGGGTGGGGACGGAATATGGATGTCCAGTGAGATTAGTTTATGATCTGATCTTACCAATGAGGGGTATACCTCTGGTGTGGAACATAGAGACCCCATGTTGGTGATGACCAGATCCAATATGTTTTCCCCTCTTGTGGGAGTGGTGACCAGTTGTTCCATAGCATTTGAGTTTATAAATTCTAGGAACCGTTGGGCGAGGGTGTTTGGGCTTGAGTAGTTTTCCCAATCAATGTTTGGGTAGTTGAAGTCACCCAATATAATGGTGTTTGGAGAGACCTTCATATTCTCCAGTGTTCTCAGGAAAGCCGAGTGAGGTTCCTGTGTTTGGGAGGGTGGTCTGTAGCAGGCTACAAACTGAAAGGCAGTTTTACCCACTGTTAGTTGCACATGGATGGTCTCCAATGCTTCGTGCAGTGCCACTAACCTGGAGGTGTGGGTATCTTTGATAAATATGGATACTCCCCCTCCTTTTGTGGTTCGGTCCGAGTTTTGGGCCCGAAGCATGGTATGAATTATAACCTGTTAGTGCTGGGGTGCTCTTGGGAGCCTTGAACCAGGTTTCTGTTACTGCACAGATATCGATATTCTCCATACTGAGGAGAGTCCCGAGTGCGTGCATCTTGAGGTTTAGACTTCTGGCGTTGAGCAGCATTACCCTTAGTTTTTTTTTTTTTGTGTTGCCTATGGAGGTGAGTTTGTCTTTTGAGCCTTGCCTAAAAAAGGCACTATGGGGGAGGCAAGAGCCTTTGCCAGTATTCGAAAACCCAGGGATGACAGGTGCAAGCCATCCCCAGCGAAGCATCGTGGCTTGTTAAGCATGTCATCTCAGGCTGACAGACACTGGATCCCCTTTGAATGACACCAATACTTTAGCCAATTGTTAAAATTGATCATTTTGTCTTTATACTGTGGCATCATTCTTGGTGAGGGTAAGATGCTACTCAAGGTCAGGGTCATACCAGCCTGGGCTACATGATCAAAGAGCTCCTCTATCTCTTTTCATGTAGTCCAGGGAGGTACTTCTCAGGTCATTCACACCAGCATGGACAATGACGGAGTCATATTTCTACTTGTTTTGGAGTGATCTGAGTGCTTGTGTTATGTGGCGGATCCTGGCACCCGACAGGCAGCTTACAGTGACCTTCTCCTTGTTCAGCCTGGTGAGTGGGATGTCAGTGTGTCTGACAATAGAGTCACCTATTACAAGTGTATTAGGTGTGTTGTTTAGCTTTAAGGGCTGTGACTGGGTGGCACACTAACTTTGTGAGCTATGTGGGTATTGTTTCATGGTAGGGGTTGCTTGGATGTCTGCTCTGGAGGTCTCTGCTGCTTAGGCAGATTTTTATTTAGGGCCTCCGAGTAAGTTTTTGTGTGTTTATGTGTTTGGTTTGCTGATGCGATAGGTCTATGTGAGACTGGATTTGTGGTGTGTGGGGTTACCTTCTCCTCCTGACAGGCTGTGCTTGTACTAGGTTGAGAGAGTTTAGCCTCCAGTTTGGTTATATAGTTGCATCTCTCACATATATTTGAGCTTGTTGGGAGGAGGAGATGGTGGTCTGTATACATAAGGCAGTTGTAACATTGCCTCAAGATTCCCAGATTCACCAGCTGGACTGGAGAGTAAACCCGAAACTGACCTTTGCACATGCCTGAATAATATAGGGAACTACCTATTGACTGATTAGAAAGAATTTGGAAATAAAGATGTAGGCAGAATTCAGTGGAAAAACAACAGAAGAAATAAAACAAACGTCTTTTCTGGAGAACATATACATTATCATTCGGAAAAAAGGCTTATTTGATAAATTCAGTACTGTTGGGAAAAATAGCATACACACCAAGTGTATTTACATTGCCAACAGTATTTGAAAAGGAATTATTACAGATTTGTTTTTCATTTATATGGGGTTCTACATTAAATTTAGTTAAAAGAGGAGTTTTGTATGTAAATATAGAGGAAGGAGGTTTATGGTTAATTAACACAGTGGTATATACTGTTTCATTAAATTTGTACAAAGTGTTAAAGTGGTTAAATGAAAAAGATGACAGATTAGTAGTAAAATTGTAAAAATGTAAGTATGATCAATTTTAGAGTTTGGTAAATAAGCGTAAAAGAGAAAAAGATGCAGAACAAAACAGATGGAGGCACCAGACCACAGCAAATAAAACAAAAAAAAAATGATTCCAAGAAAAAACAGGTGAGTGCTTTCACAGCCAAAAGCTGCTTCATCAGACAATCATTAAATTTCCTGTTATTTAAATCCATCTCAACCAGTCTTGAGGCAGAAACAATTAACACACAAAAAATCTATTAAGCTATAACCTGCTTATTATATAAAAGTAATCAATAAAAAGTACATATAACAAAGTACATATAAAATACGTATACAAATATATTGTATATTAAATATAAATAAGAAAAGCCATTTCTTATTAAATTACCTATGGAGTGGTCTACTAGCTAGTAATGGTTTTATGGATAATTTATCATGTAGACCATTGCCTATTGTTGCTCTCATTCTAATTATCCACTCTAGTTCCTTGGTTTCAACCTTATTTCTAATTGGACCTCCCCTATTACCTACCCGTACCTTCTCAATGACCATGAATCTAAAAATATGTGATACGTCTGTTGCCATAACATGCTTTGCTAATGCACTAGTGTCTGCTTTCCTAGAGATGTCATATATATGTTCTTTAATCCAATCATGGAACCTGTGTGTAGTCATGCTAATATAAAATGCTTTACATAGAATACAGTAAGCTACATAAACTATATTCATGGTATTGCAGTCAGCCAATAAATTAAAAGTCAAAACTTTCCCAGTATCAGGATGTTGAAAAACTCCACTACTATCCAAAAATTAACACGAGTTACATCTCTTACATGGAAGCATACCATGGTCATTAGTGGAGGCATTAATACTGACTGTATCATTATATCTAGGGCTACACAACATTCTCCTGAGTGATTTCTTATTTTTGTATGCATAACTTGGAGAATCTCCCACTAAGTCCTTAACATGATCATCTGCACAAAGAATGTTCCAGCTCTTATTAAATATTCCCTGTAAAACCTTAATATTGCTGGAATATGTTACAGGGATTCTCATATTTTTATTTTTAGTATTAGGGCACCTATATTCACCATTACTGACAGTATCAGAAAAATAAGGTTTTCCTTCCTTACCCCTTGATGATACCACCTCAGAGGTAATAGGTCATATCTCTTTCTGAATATATCCTTTCTCAACAAACTTCACCTCCAAATTATGAATTTCTTTAAGGAATGTACCCTCATCTGCTGTTAACCTAGATGTTCTAAGGGCTTGGCCCTTCATAGCATTTTTAAATACATATTGTGGGTGTATGCTATGTCTGTGTATGTATGTGTTCCTCAAACAGCCTTTACAAAAGATTTGTGTAGAAAAATCCCCTGTATCTTTTCTTATGATGTTAACATCTAAGAACTCAATTGATTTAGGAAAACCCTTATCAGTAAACTTTAAAAAATCAGTACTGTTGTTAATATCATTCAGGAAGCATCTAAACGTACTTTCACCCCTTCCCATAAAAGGAAGAGGTCATCTACAAACCTTCGATAAAATACTACATGCCCCTGTAGAACTCCCCTTAGCATATTGTGACAGAAAATGTAATGATTGTTTGTCTGATGAAGCAGCTTTTGGCTGCAAAAGCGCTCACCTCTTATTTCTTGGAATAAACATTTTTATGGTTTTATTTGTTGTGGTCTGTTGCCTCCATCTGTTTTGTTCTGCATTGTTTGTACTTCTGGGGACCAGTTTGCTTGCATCACTATCTTATTTTTTTGAAAAGAGAAAAAGAGTTTATAAATTCAGAAATAAAATGTTACTAAAAGAAATATTTTTGTAGAAAATAAAAATTGATGATATAGAAAAAGAAAGAAAAATATTAAAATGAAAAAAAAAGCTTCCACCACAATGAACAGTTCACTGAGAAATTCTGTTAAAATATAGGCTTTAATAAAACAAAGAAATAAAAAGCACAAATTGTGCTGTTCAAGTTGCAGGTCAAACAGGATAAGTGCTTTCAGTTCAAAAACCTTCTTCAGATCCTAGTGTGTAGACCTGACTTACTGCTGTTAAATAAAGATCCTTAATTGCTCAACCAATCACATACAGCAATCAGATGCACGCCTTTCTTAAGCCTCCACTTCATTTCTTAATTAGGCTTCTCTCTTTCAAAATAGGTTTAATAGGAACTACTCTGTTGTGCCCTGGAAATAAATTAGCTCTGAGTTCATGATCTATTTGCTTTCTTCCTTTTCAGTTTTGTTGACAATGTCTCCTCCACGGATGTTAGTAGTCACATTTGAGATAACCATAAAGCTAAATGAATGCCCTTGATTTTCAGACACATGTCCATACAGGGCATTGGTTACCATTTTATTCTTGATGTCTAACAGGTGGTGAAGTATCCATTCCTTAAACTTTCTATTGGTCTTTCCTACATAATAGGCTTGGCACAAATTACAAGTGCCAATGTATATAACATTCTTGGTGTTGCAGTTAGCAAAACCAGAGAACTTATAGGATTTGTTAGTTACCGGGTGAACAAAACTGTTGGAACATTTAATTTGGCTGCAAGCTTTGCAAAAGCCACATTTCCAAGTTCCTAACCTATTTCTTCCTTCTGTACTCTGCTTGTTAGGTATTCCATCATAGTTGTACAGTAAATCCTAAGTTCTTCTTGTTTTTATAACCAAACTTAGGTGTTTCCCCTACAATTCTCTTAATTTTACTGTCAGCAGTTAAGACTGGCCAAAATTTCTTGATGGTTTCATGGACATCAAAGGAGTCAGTGCTGTAGGTCATCATGCATCTGAGACTGTTGCTGTTCCCACCTTTCTTCACGTCACTCTGCTTCCATTTTGAGTAGTACGGTTGCCCTTTGTTGTATCGAATGGACATTACTTTGCCTTTACTCATGACTAATTGTTTTTCATTATAGCCTCTTGAAGCAAAATTCTGTAAGAGTTTGTCTTGTTCCTGCAGAAAATCATCATCGTCAGCACAGAGCTTGGATATCCTGGTCACTTGATTTTCAACAATATTCTGAAAAACATGTCTCGGGTGCATGTTATTGTAGTATAGCATATGGTTCCTCCAATTTGGTTTCCTGAATATAGTGGTGCCAATTCCTTTGCTATTATTCATTGAAATTCTCATGTCTAAGAACTCGATCTCACTTGCTGATGTTTTCACTTTGAATCTTAAAAAGCTAGTCATACTTGTTAAATAGTTGACGAAATCATTTAGGCGTTGCATACTGCCCTTCCATAGGAATATAACATCATCCACAAACCTATTGTAAAAGATGATGCATTCCTTCCATTCATTTTTCATATCCATTTCCCATTGCCTTTCCCAATCAGCTAGGACTATATTGGCATAGCTGTTTGCACAGGGGGGTGAACATGTCTACCCCCCCATTTCTGCCAATAGTAGCTCTCACCATAGAGGAACACATTGCTCTCCAGGACCAATTCCAAGAAGCTGCAGACTAGATTCACATCCATGCTTACTTCAAAATGAGAGGCAAAGTCCCTTACTGCCTCTGTTCCTAGATCATTGGGTATGCAAGTGAATAAATTGTTGACGTCCATCATTGTAATTTGTGCCAAGCCTATTGTGTAGGAAAGACCAATAGAAACTTTAAGGAATGGATACTTCGCCACCTGTTAGACATCAAGAATAAAGTGGTAACCAATGCCCTGTATGGACATATGTCTGAAAATCCAGGGCATTCATTTAGCTTTATGGTTATCTCAAATGTGACTACTAACATCCGTGGAGGAGACATTGTCAACAAAACTGAAAAGGAAGAAAGCAAATGGATCATGAACTCAGAGCTAATTTATTTCCAGGGCTCAACAGAGTAGTTCCTATTAAACCTATTTTGAGAGAGAGAAGCCTAATTAAGAAATGAAATGGAGGCTTAAGGAAGGCGTGTATCTGATTGCTGTATGTGATTGGTTGAGCAATTAAGGATCTTTATTTAACAGCATTAAGTCAGGTCTACACACTATGATCTGAAGAAGATTTTTTAACTGAAAGTGCTTATCCTGTTTGACCTGCAAGTTGAACAGCACAATTTGTGCTTTTTATTTCTTCGTTTTATTAAAGCCTACATTTTAACAGAATTTCTCAGTGAACTGTTCATTGTGGTGGAAGCCTTTTTCTCATTTTACTATTTTTTGCTTATTAAGGCTTCCTCTGGAGGTGGTTTTTGGTTTGGTTGTTTGTGAAAGAAAAATATGGTATAAGAATGTAATGGTAATGCACTACTATGTAAAAATCTAACAGATGAAAAAAATTAAGCTATGAAAAGAAGAACCAAATGGTGTAATAAGAAAGCAGAATGACAAGATTTTTTTTTTGTGGAGACTGGTAATAGATAAATTGCCAGTAAAAAGACATATGCCATATAAAAAGAAAAATGATAGAATATGTTTACATTGTCAAGAAGAAGAAACCATTGAACATGTGTTTTGAAATGGAAAACAGTTAAACAAAGTTATGGGGAAAACTATGGAAAGATTTTTTATTTGACGATATAAAAGAAATGGATAAAATAAACATGGATTTGATTAAATATGGATGTTATAAGAATAAAAGTAAAGAATATGCAAAAAGAACAGATAAAAATATTTTATGTCATATGGTTTATATGGAATGAAAGAATAAATGAAATTATGTGCAAAGGAAAATGGATTTTACCAACAATATTAAATAAAATCAGATAGTGGTTATGGGAAAATTAGTATGATTGTAAGGAAAATTTTGAATATGTGTAAATATATTTGTATAGCTATATATTTCTACATTTGTAAATATTTGTAATGTGTTGTAAATAAGATTTTTTTTTGTATATAAATAAAGGCCCTCTGCTCTTTTTGATCCACTTGAGCTACCCCCAACTCAAGAGAAGGGACCTCATGCTTTAATATCTCATCCAAAAAATGACATACTCAGGAGTACAGCAGCCCCCTTATGCTGCATTACAGTGTCAGTAATTGATGTACCTTGTGTGGGAAAAGAACCACAGCCTTCTGCACCAAAGGCAGGTGTGCTATCTCTCGTGCTACTTTCCTAAGTGAACACATCTAAATCAATACATTTCCCTCAACATTTTAATTGCTTTCCCTTCTACTGTTATTTCCATATTTTACCAATACTAGCCCATATGATCAAGTGATCTGTAAATCCTTCCAATTTACACACAAACCAGAGTGCTCATATGCAAGTAGCTTGTGACATGCTTGCTGCAACTTTCTCTAATTTGCAAGTACACTAGTTCCTACTAGTCTGATCCAAGTGAATTACCTAGTCCTCCCATTAACTGAGTCTACTGAACAATATAGGCTACCATAACCTTATCTCTAATCTTATACCTCCCATCTGGTCCCTAACCCTGTCTATTGCACTCCCCTCCTTAACCTTAAAGTCCATAATTGCCCCCTAAATCTAAAACTACATTCTCGCTCCCAAAACATAAAATTCCCAATCACTCCCTAACACCAAAATTCTATTTGTACTCTGTAACCTTAAACTACCCTCCCACTCCCTAAACCTAAAACTCACTTCCTGCTCCCTAATCCTAAAGTCTGGAATCACTCCCTAACCTAAACTCCCATCCAGTTCCCTTAACCTAAAACTCCTTTCTCTCTCCCTAAACATAAATTCTACAATCATTCCCTAACCTTGAACTCCCATTCCTCTCCCTAAAACTTAATCTCCCTTCCTAAACAACAACCCCCCTTTCTGATCTCTGCATAAATCCCTAACCTGCACTTCCACTCCCTCCCCAAGGCACTAACCTTGATCAAACTCAGCTACAGCGTTCAGGTGAGTTATGCCAACTCCACTCTCTCTGCATGGCTGCTGCACCTCAGGCTCATTCAAACATGTAGGCAAGTTCAGGTGTAAGCAACCAGCTGTGCAAGATGCAAGACTGCTGAGTCCCTGGCTGAGGGATAACAATATTCAAGTGCCTGGGACTTAGGCACTAATAGAAGGCCACTAGTTCAGTTCCACACAACTCCTTAGCATACATAGAATGGCTTTCTTTTCTCCAGTACCAATCCTCCACATTTTAACAAATCTCTATACTATAACATCTCTTGTGTTACTTTTTTCATTTTACTGATAAAGTTTTCCACTATCACTATATTCAGATTCACTGTAGTGGTCCATCTTCAAAGTTATTTTTTCTTTTCCTGTTGAACAAACATTTACTACTATTGTCCTCATAGTTTCATATTTTGTTCCTATATTTAAGTGTCCTGCTTTTCAATTGCATGATGCAATACAGCAATGGCAGAATTTTTTAATAAAACTGCAATTCCAAAATGTGTCAGCCATTCCAGAGCATTGTTTTCCCTATAATTTGTATAACTGCAAACATTTTTTTCTGTTAACAATCTAATATACAAGTAAATATATGACATCAGTTAATAACTCCTTACGCTATCCCGATCTACTTACATTATTTTTATGCTCTTAACTCCCATGTACACCATCATCATTTTCTTTTAACTTCTTTTGAAAAGGTACATTTTAAGTTCCTTTTCTTATGTTTTATCAGCACTAATGTTCATTTCTTCATAAATCTTCTCATCTTCTTTTGAACCTAAATATTCAAACCTATAGTCAGTCTGAACATTTAGTTCATTGTTTTCTGTAAGTGCATTATCACCTTATTTCTATTCACAGTTTAATGCTTCCCTTCCTTTACTTTTTCTGTTTCTGCATCATGTTTCACACCACAATTTCTGTTATGATGCCATTTAGTATCTGAACATAATCAAACCACAGATGGCCAAGTTGATGACATCTATGACATTCCATTTTACAGCTGGTAGTTACATGTTCGCTCTCACCACATTGTTTGAGCCTTGCTTTATTACAAGCCTTAAGCAAATGAGACTCATCCCCACAAAAATGAGCTTTGAGTCATCCCATTGTCATGTCCCTCCTTTAATTCAATTAATAATAATTATACCTGGCATGTGTTGCGTATTATTGTTCTTAACCTTTCTCCCTGGGCCTCCGCAGAAAACTGGCTTCATTCCAAGTCAGACATTCCTGGTAACAAACGATAAATAAATAAACCTTGAAGGATGCCTCAGTTTTCCAAGGACCATTCCATACATCATGCTCATCCTTCATTTTCTTAACAGTATGAGCACCATAGCAGATCGGTTTTAAATGGTTCAGTATGTCCATTTTCTCTGCAATGTCTATGTGAAACAGAGCACCTTTTCTTATTTGAGAATGTTGTCACCCTAAAAAATATTAATCCCAGTGAACCATATTTTTGTTTACTTCACACACAGCCAAACACTAATATGAATTATTCAAATGTTAGATGGCAAGAACGTTTCTACCTAAACATATAAAACAAAACTTAACCCTGTTCATCAAAGCCTAGTTAATCAGCCATAGAATCAGACACATAGAATCTGAGAACTGGAGTCTTTTTTTGTTTTTATTCTTACCACTAGATTTGTTTAAGTTAATAGATAACTGGCTGAATGATGTAGCCAGCATGTCAATGCAATCTTATGCTACTATCCAGTACCTTTCCCTTCGCTTCATGTAATTGCAAAGGTCTGGAAAGATTATTTGTAATGTTCTTAGTGTATTTTCTATTTCATTAAGAAATTGTATGAAGATAATCATGTAACCAGTTTATCTATGCTTACTGCTAGTTTTGCCTTGGGATTGTTAAAATAGTTTCAAGCAGAATATAGACCATCAGCAATATGAAACGGTTTCCATAAAAATCAATATGAAGTGCTTTCATGGTGAATCAACAAATTGAGACACTTTTCAATTTGGGATTACCTCTTGTCATATCATTTAAAGATCTACTATTGTAACTTTGTTTTTAACATAACACAACCTAACCCTAAACTTATTGGATTAATTTCTGCTTCTAAAGGAGCCTTACATTTTCAATCAATATAATTCATTATAGTTTTAGCACTGATTTACATTTTAATTTTATAAATGCAGAATGTAGTGTGCCATTCAATAATGTCATCCTTTTTCATTAGTACCTTCAGAAATTATATCATTGTACTAAAGGTTCTGATAATTATAATTTGCCATTAAAATCTTTGCATCATTTGCATTCTTAGGAGGCATATCAGTGTATAGCGCTTTAAGTCTGAGTCAAATAA
Organism: Protopterus annectens; assembly: GCF_019279795.1. Taxonomy (NCBI): domain Eukaryota; kingdom Metazoa; phylum Chordata; order Ceratodontiformes; family Protopteridae; genus Protopterus; species Protopterus annectens. The sequence goes on from NC_056725.1 coordinate 170,738,216, forward strand.
CAGCCATCCTGTTCAAAAAATTAAACTATAACGTTTTTGTCGTACAATAGAATGTCATCACTATGACTCATACAGTCTGGCATTCACTGTATTACCTAGTATATCATATTTTGGAATAGTTTGGCAACAAATCTTAAACCAAATATATATATCTCTTATACCTTCTGACACCTATAGTTCTACATAATGACATTATGCTTCACCTGTCTGGGTGTCGCTAAAGTTGGTGGTATCCATATTTTAAATATAGCTTATTAGATTCTTTAACAATATTAACTGAAATGATGATATCATGGGTGTTAGATGAATGACTCCATCTTTCTGCCTCTCTCTTTTTCTGTCTTTCTCACAGTTTGTATTGCCTCATTTGCTTATCAAATGTTCACTTGTCTATGCAGATATGACCTTTACCTGACTGTTCTTGCATCAGAGAAAACCTGTTGTTTACACATATTCAATAGGATCCATGAGTTATCAGTACTGTTCATTTTCTCTAACAATTTCTACCTTCTGACATCAACAATAAAATATCTTATGATACTGTTGTACTGCTGGTTTTATAGACTGATGTCTATGTAACTTGAACTAGAAAAGTTTCATATTTTCTGCACCCCCTTAGTAACGGGTGTTAAATCTAACCCTGCCTCTTCCATCCAACCATAATCCTAGACCTTACTTAAAAAACTTGCTGTAACATTGCCACTTTTCAGATGAATTTGAGGCTAGTGTTATGGGCATTTTAGTGTGAAGATCAGCAAAGGAAATATGTTTCCTTTCTCAGTCTTCTGTAAGTTTGATATTTATAGTGTTTGATGTTATGTACTTTCAAACTTCTTAATGCCGGTATTTAATGTTTGAAATTAAGAATATTCGAACATAACACACTCATCTCTCTCGCTCTCCCTATATACATATATATATATATATATATATATATATATATATATATATATATATATATATGTGTGTGTGTGTGTGTGTGTGTGTGTGAGAGAGAGAGAGAGAGAGAGAGAGAGAAACTAACCAGCCCAACAAAAGTGCAGTATTATTACAAAATGACCATGCAGGCACATTTATTTTTTACCAAACAGTAAACTTGACTTTCTCTACACATAGAAATTCAGGAATAAGCAGGGGAATCACACTATAAGTCTTGTTATTAGAGAATTCAGCATATCAACTGTTGTTTTTACAGTTAAAAACTGCCCTTTCAAATTCCATTCTAGAGTGTTACCTAAAACACCTGTCAAGCCAGTGAAATATCCTTTTAATAGGAAAATAGAAAAACCATGAAGTCATTTACATGTTAAACTCACTGTTGTGGAAATTAACTAAGTTTGCTACAAGAGGTCATGTGCCATTTACTCACAGCTATTTTGTTTGGTGCCACTTAACTGAAACATCAAGTTCTTGAACTTCTTCATTCCAAGATGGTGGTCGGCTAGTTAGCACCCTTCCCACGAGCTCCTACCGTTAATTTTTATTTTTTATAGCCTTAAGTGTTTCTAAACGGATGTAATTATTACTCGGTGATACAAGAGACTAATATAACTTATCCGAAGTTAATTGGTGGTCTGTTTTCTGGCAAAAACCGTATTTTTTTTCCTGTTTATCCTGTTTCTGGGACAAGGAGTACGAGTTTTCAGGAGGCCTGTGTGAGAAACTTTGTGCCTGACAGGATTCGCGCTTCTGGTATTTGGCTCCTTATTTCTGTATTGTTCATCGAATTCAGTCATGTCAGAAAGTGCGGAGAATATGGATGCCCAGAATTCTAAGGCAAAATCTCCTCAATCCTTTCTCCTGAGAAAGATAACACATGTAAAAGGCAGAGAACTTCAAAACTGCTCTGGATAGTAGTTCCTCAGGTAATAAAACAAATGCCAAAACAAACTGAACCAAATCTTCATATCGAAGATTTGAAAGTTGCTTCAACCAATTCAGGATGCTGTCCAGCTTATTTCTGACCAAATGTCTGGTCTTACTAAATCTATTAACCAGTTAGTACAGAGAATGGACACATTAGAGCAAAAACACAAAATAATGACTTTAAAATTAGTCAAGTGTCTGATATTACAAAAACAATTCTGTGCTTATTGAGGAATTACAAACTAAACTAACAGATCTGGAAGCGAGAAGCCGTCGTAATAATATCATTATTAGGGGGCTACCTGAAACATATGATAACCAAAACCTTATTTCAATCTGTGGACAGATTTTCAGTGCACTTTTGGGTCCGAGTATTACTGCTGATAAAATAATAATTGAAAGGGCGCATAGAGCAATTAGACGCAGACAGGATTCACAAATCCCTCGCATCATTTATACAAAACTGTTGAACTTTCAGGGTGTGCAAAACATTTTACAGTCAGCAAAGAAGCAAAAAACATTGTTATGGAACAGTCATAAAATTACTTTTACTCAAGACTTGCCACATCAAATAAAATTGAGTAGGCAGAGGCTAGCTCCCTTCTGTGCTGATTTAATTAAAAGAAATATAAGGTTTCAGATGAGATACCTGAGTGTTCTTTTATTTACATATAAAGAGGTTAAGTACTCAGCGAGTGTTCCGTCGGAAGCTAAAAAAGCTTTTATTAAAGCCTTTAACTCTTACCCAGTGGTATGAAAAGGTTTTTGGTTATCTTTCAGTATGCTTTACACTATCGTTGTGAAGAAATGCTGTTCTCCTACAAGTGCTGAATTGTGTAAATGTTTTTATGCGAGTAATATTTTGTTCAGCATGTGTGGTTGTTCAAAGACTATTTTTTTTTTGTGTGACTGTCGAGGCTTATTTCTGTCAAATATGCTAACAAAGTAAGTAAGCCTTGCTGTTGGCTTAACATTGTTTCTGTTATGGCGTGAGTCCTTGGTTAAAGACCGTATCTGAACTATTAAGCGGGAAAATCGGGTAGGAGATAGAAGAATGTATGACTCTGCAGATGCCAGTAAGCGTCAAGATGTTCCGGAATTTGAGACTGTACAGGCGTCTTGATTTGTTCGGAAGAATATTCTCCTGATATATTTCCTCTTTGTGGTTCTCTGTGAGTATTATGGCTCTCATCTAACTGTAAGAAGCGGAACCTTTGCTTGTGATACTGTTGCTGAGATGCTGATGTGCTCCACTTCAAGAGGTGTCCTACAGTGAATGTTTATTGTTCTGGACTTCATTCTAGAGACATTTAAGAAACAGCGATATAGTTTAATATATATTTAATGTATTACTTGTTAATGTATGCCTTATTGCATGATGTATTGGTCGGGTTTACATGAACCATTTAGGTTATATATAGATTCTAGTTAGATAAGTTAATTTTTTTTCTCTTTTATTTATGGCTATTCTCATTATTCGGGATATGATCTCGTGGGGGTGGTATATATGGGTTCTAACATAGCTGGGTCTTGGAAACATAGTGTGCTGTATATATGTACATATTGTTGGAGTTTTAGTTTGTTACTTAATTTTTATTTAATCCTTTGTTATAACAAGAAATATTATGCTAACATTTTATTAGCTTTACAGTCGTACGATATATTATCTCCTTCCATTAACATTGAGGGGTGGGTAGGCACTGGGGTGGTATGGAAGGATTCTTATTGCTGTCATATTTTGTTTCTTTCCTTGTCCTTTTTCTATGCTTATTATCGTCATTTTATGATTATAGATAAACGACAGTATGGAAAATATAGGAGAAGATTAAAAATAAAAGTCAGTTATGTATTTACGAATAAAAGTGAGCGCTTTTGGTTTTTACACAGTCTCCGTATTTACTCTCTTAGGTTTTTCCTTTCTTTTACAATAATTATATACTAGTCCCAACTAAGTTTATTGTATTATGACTTTATATATAGATTCGTGGAATGTTAGAGGGTTGCAAAATAGATCTAAAAGGGCGCTTATTTGTCACCTGATTCTCAAATCATATGCGAATATATGTTTCCTTCAAGAAACACACCTGTATGATAGCGATTGGGCAGGAGTGAGAGAGAAGAAATGGGTGAAACTTATTATTTCTTCAGGTAATAGTTCTAATGCTAGAGGTGTAGCGATAATTATCAAAAAATCTTTTCAGGGTACCATACTTAATATAAGATCTGATGTAAATGGCAGATGGTGTTTTTCACATCTCAATTTCCTAATATTAATAAACCTATTATATTTTTTAATTTATATGGCCCATATTCCCAGCAATATATCTTTATTACAGAAATTCATAATATTTTGGCAACCTTTAAAGATCATTATATTATAGTTGGGGTGATTGGAATGCTGTGATTGACCCTATTGTTGATCGTTCTAATAAAACTTCCTATTATTGGTACAATACTCAATCCTCATCTGCCTTGGAAGATTTGATGTTTGACCTTAGTCTTATTGACCCTGTTTCTTTAAAAGACCAAATAACGAAAGAGGAGCTATACACTTATTATTCAAAATGCTCCAAATCTTGGTCAAGATTAGACTTTTTCTTAATCTCGGAATTTTTCACTCACTTTGATATTGCTCTATTCTTGGATCTGAGATCCGTATCTGATCACTCTAAGATTTCGATAAACATTAATCCTATTCATAAAAAAAATTTCCCCTCTAAACATAATAATTGGACACTTAATAATAATTTACTCCGTAATAAAGACATTATCCAGGAAATTACTGAAATACTATCTAATCTTACCCTTAGTCTGGATAGTTCTGATATACCTTTGGATATACAATGGGCAGCTTGTAAAGCGTATATGAGAGGTATTTTAATTAATAAAGCCTCTTTTCTTAAAAGGAAATATAAGGATAAAGAAACTGAACTTACGAATAAACTACTTGTACTAGAAAAACAACAAAAAATAATTGTAGATCCCAAGAGAGATGATTTAATAAATGACTTACAATCCCAATTACTTCAATTACATAAACAGAACCTAACCATTTTTGAACAAAGGATGATTGCTACCTACTCTGAATGGGCACAAACTCCATCTAAATTTCTTGCAAAATTAATTAGAAACAATCAAGAACCTCCTAAGATATCTCGGTTGCACTTTGATAATAAGATTTATAACTCTGATCAAGAAATAATACAACTTTTTTCTAACCTTTTTTCTGACATATATTCTAACGGAAATACAAATAGTTCTACGCATACAAATATGATTGAGTTTTTTAACTCTATTAAATTCCCCTCCATAAGTAAAAATCAAGGAGAATTGCTCTCAGCCCCTATAAGTCTACAAGAAATTCAAGACGTTATCTCGAATCTCAAGGTTGGAAAATCACCTGGCCCTGATGGGTTTACAGCGAATTCTTTAAAACTTATAAATTATTGGTTTCTTCTATATTATTAAAAGTATATAATTATGTAATAAAACATGGTATCTCAGACTTATATTGGAATACTTCGAGAACAATTTTAATCTTAAAAAATCAAAAGGACAAATCAGATCCGCACAATTATCGTCCCATTTCTTTAATTAACATTGACATAAAGATTTTAGCCTCTCTTTTAGCTAATAGACTTAGAAAAATTCTTCCTTCTATAATATCCATGGAACAATCAGGCTTTATGTCAGGTAAACATACTTGGGATAATACCTTAACTCTAGATTCATTAATGCATATACTGAAGAAAGACAAAAATCCAATTTATGCCTTGATAATAGATGCGACGAAGGCTTTTGATAGGGTTAACTGGATGTTTCTTTTTCTTTCCTTATCATATTTCAACATTCCCTCTTCTTTCATAGACATGATTAAAGTTTTATATAATAACTCCTCGACTTGCCTATGGATAAACAAAATTTTATCAAAACCAATTTGAATAACTAATGGTACTAGACAGGGTTGTCCGCTATCTCCTTTTCTTTTTAATATATTCATTGAACCCTTATTTCTTTATATAAAATCAAATACATTCCATATGATTCCTAGAGTAATAAAGACTAATGTTTCTTTGTCAGCTTTTGCTGATGATTTAATCATTTATTTTCAACTTCCTAACACTGATCTTCATAAGATTGTATCTTCCATTGAGGTCTTTTCTAAAGTTTCAGATTATCAAGTTAATTTTCAGAAATCTCACATTTTTCCTATAAATCCTCAGGGACACAATTCAAAGTATTTTCCTTTGTCTTCTTTTAAAATTACTTTTGATATCAAATATTTAGGATTTTCTTTAGTCATAATCTTTCATCTACATTTCAAAATAATCTTCTTAAATCCTGGTCCAAAATAACTCTGGATATTCTTAGATGGCAGAAACTGAATTTATCGTTTTTGTCTAAAGCTGCTATAATTAAAATGAATATTCTGCCTAAAATTCTCTTTCAATTCAATGCTGTAGATCAGGTAATACCTAAATCTTTTTTGTCTAAAATATGTAGGGATTTAGCTAAATTTATCTGGTATCCAAAATCTGTGAGAATTGCATATGATAAACTAATTATTCCTAAATTGGGGGGAGGAGTGGGACTTCCAAATTTTCAGTTATATTACTTCATTATTGCGGCAAGTAGGTTATTATGTATTTCTAAATTTAAATTAGGAGACTACAATTCTTATCCTCTCTGGTCTAAAATATGGTTTCAACATGTTACAAGCCTGAATTTAAATCCGAAACCCTCCCTTTTCTCTTAAATGATTCCTTAAAAAATCTCAAACTTTCAAATAATTTAAAACATAAGATTATTATTTTTCAAAATTTAATGAAACTTATAAATTTAGATAAAACCTTTCCCTTACTTCAACCCTTACATCTAAATCCTAATATTACAATTAATAATCTTCCTGTTAATCTTTCTAAATTCCGGAAATTAAAAACTTGGTGGTCTGGGATATACTCAAACATAATAAGGAATCATTATCTAACCTATGTGTGATTTTGAAGATAAATAAAACTTATATATCGTTAATTAGACAATTGAGAGATATTATTAAACTTAGATTTATACATCTTTTGGATAATGGACAAAATATACCCTTATTAGAATCTGTTTTGCATAATCTTACTCTACCCAAGAATATGATTTCTAATTCATATAAACTTATATCGTCTATGATAAATAATAGTCCATGTCTTTTTTCAAACTATTGGAATAATTATCATCCTCTTCTTTCACATAATCAGAAACTTTTGTCCATAAAGAACACTGTCAATTTTTCCCCCTTTAAGAATCTTTTTTACACACAATTAATGATTAACAATAATACATATTTTACTCCAGCTAGATTAGCAAAAATTGACCCCAATAAATCTTCTTCTTGCCCTTGCTGCTCAGCACCCCATGCTGATCTATTTCATATTTTTTGGTCTTGTTACCATACTCACAAACTATGGACTTCGTTAAAGGTCCGTCTTCAAAAAATGGGATACCACAAATCGACCCTTTGTTGGGAGTTAGCCATCCTTCACATACCTATGTGTACTCTTTCTTTATTTGATACCCATGTTTTGGTTTTATATGTTCTCTCATGAAATTGTACATCTCTAGAAATTGGTTGGACCGTACTAAGCTTTGTTGGAATAACTTTAAAACATTGGTATTTACTTACATGGCTGCTCACAAACTCATTAATAAGAGTCCTAAGAAGAGGGCCCTGTTTCTAAAAATTTGCTCCAAAGTCAATACACTTCTCCTTATTTCTAGTTGAGTTAATTCAGTGGTTTGTAATTTAATTCAAATATCTAGTACTATTTAATTCCTGCTATATTATATTTTTCTTTGTTACGACAGCTTGTGGGGAAGATTGTTGAAAATTTGTGATTTCTATTAGTATACTGTGTATTTTATTTATCTTGTTATTTTTCTTGTTATAATTTAATTGGTTCGGTTTTTATTGTATTAAAATAAAAATACCAATAAAAATTTTTTTTGAAAAAAAAAAGTTCTTGAACTTCTAGATCAATCCTGGTAACATACATAGACTACTCAAAATTCTAACTGTTACCCTAAAATCCACATCCAGTTCTTAGTCCTAACATTAAAACCTCACTTCCTAATACTCCCTTCCGCACCTAGCCCTAAACTCTCAGATCACACGCTAACCTTAAATTTCCTGATTACTCCCTAAGCCTAAATTTTCTGATCACACAACCCTAAATTCCCTGTTCTCTTCCTAACCCTACATTCCCCAGTCACTCTATAAATCCCCCCAACTGTTCCTAATATTAAAATTCTTCTTTTGCATCCTAATTATAATCTCAAACACACTCCTTAACCATTACCATAAATCTTCTAATCATCTCTAAACGTAAATGCTAAACACCCATTCTCCCCATGTATGCTTCACTTAGCTTGCTGGAACTTGGCTACATGTTCATGTGTAACCTCCACTCTCTCCCCACAGCTGCAACACCTTCCCCTAATATGTAGTTATATTTAAGCATAAGAAGCAGCCCATGTGAGCTGATTGATACACTAGGTCCAGGCAGTGAGACTGTGGTCTGTCAGCAGCTGTGATTCAGCCAGTTAAAAGTGACCCAAATGAACTGACACCTGCTCACACTCATACCTTCTAGTTATTAAATCATTTCTTTGTGCCTCCCAATACAGCAGAGAGCTATCCATGAGCTGAACTAAGTTGGCTTACCTTATAACCTATCTCTGAAGGGTCTATATTATATGAACAGAAATTCATAATATTGAATGCTCTGAAGAGCGAAAATGCCAGACCTCGAAGTGCTTCTTGTGGGATCGCAGTACAGTGAAGGTCAGAATATTTGCCCTTTCCTCACTGTAGTATGATCTCAGAGTTGGTATATATATTTAGCGGGGGGTGTGGGGAGCACAGCCCCTCGCAATAAGCAGTTTGAGGTTTGGCATTTTCGCTCTTTACAGCCTTCGATATTATGAACTTTCGTTCATATAATATAGACCCTCTCTGAATGCTTGCAAGCTGGTTACTAGTTAATGGACTGGCTGTTACCTGCCATTCACTAACCTGCATATGCTTTTTATAGGTTCATAGGTTCATAGGTTGGTACTAGGCTATCAGCCCTAGGGCCTATGCAATCCTAGCCATAACAATTCCCTGGCTATTTCTTCCCACACTATTTACTTCCCTGGACCCCTGTCGTGATCCCCGGGGTGAATTTCCTTTCTCCCATCCAATCGTCAAGGTTCCTTTTGAAGAGGACCAAAGAGGCACTCTGCTTGACATGTATGGGTAATCTATTCCAGAGTCTGGGGAGTCTCTGGGTCAGGAACCTATCCCTCCAGCATGTTTTGTTTATTGTGATGACAAGGTTTAGCTTCCTGGAGCGTGTGGCTCTGAGGGATTGGGATTTCTTTAAGTGTAGCATGTCCAACAGCTCTGGGTTTGACATGGCCTTGTATGTTAAGCAGAGATCGCCTCTGAGTAGATGATGTGCAACAGAGTATAGCTGGAGTTTTTTAAGGCAGTCAGCATAGGGCATCTGCTTTAGGCCTGTGATTCTTTTAGTGAGGTATTTCTGTGGCCTTTCCAGTTGTTGCAGATGTCTTGAGAGGTACATACCAAACGGGGCATTGTATTCTATAATGGGTCTAATGAGGGATGAGTACAGTGGGACAATGACCTCCTTTTTTCTGGATGGAAAGCCCTTAGTGATGAGGTGTGCCACATAGAAGGATTTCTTGACTGTTGTGATGATGTGGTTATCGAAGGTGAGACCGCTGTCCACCTGTGTCCCTAAGTCTCTTATCACACTTTCGGTGTTTAGTGTACTGCCACCTATATGGTAATTCACGGATACATGTTTTTTCCCAAAGGGGATAACTATACATTTCTTGGCATTAAGCTTGAGCCCATGGCTCTGGCACCAAGCATCTGTTTCTGTAAGGCCCTTTTGTAGAGTATCCACATCATTTTCTACCAAAATAGGTGGTGAATATGTGAGAGGTATGCTTTATGTATTTTCCTTATTCTGCATTGCTTATTATTGTTTAGCAACAACATTTTTGTAAAATTAAAATCTAACATTTCCCTCACTAGATAAAAGGAAAATATTAATAAGGCAAATAGACATATATAAATTCAACTTTACATCCATGCACTATTTTGTCCTTTGGTGTATTATAAAATGCCTAGCTATTGACAGCCAACTGCTTCGCCAAAATAGTTTCTGGTGTCATTGTATCATTTTCATAGCACCCTGCCTGTGTTGCTACCTAGCCTGCGGAATACTAGGGGGATGAAAACTCAGCATGACAATTAATTATACCAGAAATGAAATAACAGTGAGACAGGGCATTATGAAAGAAACAAAAACATTTAAAAAAAAACAAAGTCAGTGATTGAACTAAGAAAAATAATACATGGAAAACAATGTCTTGAAATAAACATAAGCAGAAACATAAACTGACCATCAGAAATAAAAAGAATGCACAAGAAAATAATTTGGCAATGAAACTGGAAAATTTGAAACTGAATTCTTTGCATACATATGCAAGGCAAAACATATTAAGATGACAGATGGCTCACTAATGGAGCTCAGAAAATGAGCAAAATATTCTAGGGAGTTAATATTACTGACAAAATGTTATAAAAAACACAGTAATAGCTTGAAGAGTAAAGCAAAACAGGTTGCTGATAGATTTAAAATAAGTGAAAGGAAGACAGCTGGATTGGATGAGATACATCAAAAGCATTGACATTGTTGCTGGAGAATTGTACGAAAGGCTGAACATTATAAAAAATTAAGAAATTCAGTGGTGCACAGAGCAGACATAAAGCAATCCACTTGACAAAATAGTGAGTGGAGTCTAATAGTTAACTCATATCTGTAGCCAAATGAACATCTAAGGACATGGGCAGATCTGGTCAGCCATATAACCCCAATGGGTTACCATGGTGTCATTTTCTAAGATGTCATATGTATCCTTCCAGACATAAAGAACCTAAATAGACCAGGCTGTCACAATGGCAAATGAAACCAAAAAGTTTGTTCTAACATCAGTGCTTTTTAAACTCTATTATATGCTAAAAGATTCATTCAAGTTAAGATGATACTTTTACTTCTGACGCTTTGACACTTCAAACTTAATAGGATGTTTTTCCGCTATCAACAGAATTAGTAATGTTCTGGCTTACAACGTATCTGACAGAAGGTTCTGATTCCCAGTTCCTGATAGCTTGTTATTGTATGATAAAATCTGTTGCAACACACTGATAACAGTATAAATACAGCACAGATTGCTGACTGTCCTTTTAAATATAGTCATTCCACTAAGTAATAAAGTTTCCATCACTCCCTAAAATAACATCACATGAAATCTAAAAATGTATTATTAAAGGTTATTTGGTTTCATAACAACTTCTCTGTGTGCACTTGAGTTATTTAAAAATGAAGTTGTGAAATAGTTACATTTGTTTCACTGCCTGTACATAACCTCTTACTATAAATATACTTTTTGGAAATACATTGCCTTAATGTGCAACTTTATTGATTTATATGTTTGCTAAATGTGTTGAAGAGAGGCACCCTTTACAGACATGACTTAGGCCATAGATATTTACATGTAGTGAAAAACTTCATATTTTGATTGTTTGCATTTTTATGACATTGGCTTGATATAATGATTGCATATCTAGAAATATTAGATTCTGATAGCTTTTACGGTTGGTACCATGTACGTTTCTCTGAAACATGCATTGTGCAGGCATATATTTGGTTTACCCATGTGCCACATTTGGCAGAGATTGTCAACATTCTTTTAATATTTATGAAAATATGCTGTAAAATATCTTCTATTGGCTGTAAGTAAATCAATCTTTATAGTCATAGTCTGAATGAAAAGATGTTCAATTATATCAAATGTTAATGGAATTGAGACAGCATGCTGGTGCAGTGGTCAGAGTTTCTTCCTCACTTCTTGGTTTTCATGTTTGGTCCTCATGTGGTATGGCTTCCATGTGCAGTCCATATGCGTTCCCTGTGCCCTTGTGGATTTTCTCTGGTGCCTCTGGCTTTATGCCATATCCCAAAGACACACAAAAATATGCTGAAGTCTTTTCTTCTCAAGTTTCATAAAAAGATATACTAAACATTATCCACCTTGTCTGTCAGCTTAGTGGAGAAGATTAAAGCTATGAGCTGCTAATGCACTTCATTCTCAAATCTTGGTTTAATTCAAATTCAAGTTTAGTTGAGTGCCTGAACCCTACCACTGTACAATGCATAAAAATATAAAAGCAAATATAAAACATTGATATAAACTGAACCATATAAAATATGAACAATATCAAATAAATAAATCATATTAATGGTAAACCAATTCAAAAAGATGTTTTAACACCCTTTTTAAAACTTGCTAAAGTTAAAGAATTCCAAAAGTCCCACTAGGCAGGAGTCCCCAAAGTAGAGTGTATTCACAGCTAGTTGAATAATGACCAGATGATTCCAAGTTCAAGGATAAAATTATCAGGGGGCCATGTGTTACGCCTATGTAGCATATCAGACAACTATAGAGGATCACAGTTGTTAAGAGCTTAGCAGACCACATCGAGAGTGTTATAATTCATGCACTATTTCCCTGTAACCAGTGAAGATTCAGCAGAATGGGGTGGGGTAATATGCTGGTATCTTGAACCCCCTGGTAGTACTTGAGCTGCAGAATTTTGAAGCATTAGGTAACAAGCAAGCTCTGAATAAGGTAGTCCAATGTATAGTGCATTGCAGTAGATAAAGCAGGAAGAAACCAAAGTATGTAGCATTGCAGGAGGTCACTAGGAGGAATAAGAGGCCTGATAAGGGTGAGATTCCACAGATGAAAACAGAAGGACTTGACAACTACTGAAATCTGGTCAGTAAGTGTTACTCTTGTCAGGTATCACACCTATACACCTATATGACAAGTCTTTGATACAAAAAGAAGCTCATCACCCTGATAGTAAATATCAAGTAATAAAACAGGATGCAAGGAGTCCATCAGTGTTGCATGAACCATCATGGTAACAGTATTACAGGAAATTAATTTAAACCTATTACTGACCATGCAGCCATGAATGAGTTCCAGATCATATGAAAGAGAATTAAAGGTAGTCAAAGAGTCCTGAGTGAATGAAAGGTTAAGCTGTGTGTCATCAACATAGCAATGGTACTACAAACCTCTAAAATGAATAATGCTGTGCACAGCAATAGATAGTGAATACCAAAGGGCCAAGAATAGAGTCCTGTAATACCCTATAAACAAAGGATGGGCAGAAGAAGGATTAACACCCAAAATCATTCTCTGCATATGACCAGATAGGAAGAAAGCAAACTAATCAATTACAGTAACCGAGATCCTACAGTAATGCTTCATATAGTTTAAAATAATATAATGGTCCACCAAATAGAATGCCAAGAATAATTAAAGCAGAGTAGCTATGGTAAAATCTCACAACCAGGAGATCTTTAAAAACTCTAGCAAGAGCTGTCTCAGTATTATGTTTCACCCTGAATCCAGACTGAACTGAATCAGAAGTGCCCTGATTGCTTAGGAATGACTCCATCTGAAAGTAAGCCACTTTTTCTCAAGAATCTTCCCAAGAAAGGGAAGATTCAAAACGGTAATAATTGCTGAGATTGTCAGAGTCCAAACCTTCATTTTTAAGAACTGGCAAAACAAGAGACTTCTTTAAATAGGTTGGAAATACCCCATTCTTGAGTGTGGTGGTGATAGTCTCAAGCACCAATGGACCAACGGCCTCCAGGGAAACCAGCACAAGACTAGAAGACTATGTATCCCATGAAAAAGTGGTATTATGCATAATGAAGACAAAAGCATTAAGGTAATCAGTGCCATGAATGGAGAGCTCTCTCCAAAAAATAATCAAAAGACTTTTCCAAGAGAACAACTGCAAAGCAAACAGAATTTCAAGGGAGAAAAGAGAATTTGATTAGCCTCATTTTTAACAATATAATAACAAACATTCAAGTCACATTCATCAGAGTACAGGGGCATCTGAGTGTCAAGACACTGAGGATTTTCATGGTGCCCAGAAAAGAGCCATTGGGTGATTGGCAGCCTTGGATATAAGTCTAGAAAGATGGGCAGATTTACAGTGATTAATCTCCAAATCAAAGGTTAAACAGTAATTTTCCAGTGCAACCTGGTCCTGATGCAGACCCATCCACTTCCACTTTTGTTCCAACCTATGATCTGTCCTCCTCTGAGACCTTAAGCACTGTTCAAATTATGGCTCTTGGGGAACAAGTTGAACAGGATGGATTTGTGTTGGAGTAACCTGATTGAGTGTCTTCCCTAGTACTGTTCCATAAATATTAACAAGGCCTACTAAATATATGGAAAGTTGTGCTATCACAACATAGGGAATGCTTGGTTTCATTAAAAAAATGAGCACGTCTCCAGCCCCACAGTCAGCAGTGCAACACTGATGTCAGGATAGTTAAGATTAGGAGGTACAGAACAAGAGGAGGTAGCATCCCATACTGGTGGGGGACAGCACAGCCATGTTCACACTGTCAGTAGGCTAGCCCCGCTTAGATTGTTAATACCACACACACACACACACACACACACACACACACACACACACACACACACACACACACACACACACACACACACACATACATACACACACACACACACACACACACACACACACACACACACACACACACACACACACACACACACACACTTATTGACAATTTGGTGTGTCCAATCCCTTTGGAACAAATCAGGTACCATTACTACAACAGAGCCTGTTAAAATGTTTAAAAAGATCTATGGTATCTATAAAATTGCTGCTGAAACAAAATGTTAACATTTCTCAAGAAAATAATCTACAGATGATAATAAATACAGTTAAAAAAACATGTAACAAACTTTATCAAGATACAAACCGGCACTAATCAGTTGTTTTCTCATTAAATATTTATTTTGTTTTAGCTCTGTTTGGATTCCTAGTTGGATATGGAGATTTGCACTGCATACTACACTAGTCACCACTTCTTCAGTTTATTTGTAGAGTGTGTGGTGACTGTTGGACCTCCTGTTTTTTGTTCGTTAAATATTTTTATATGAGGGATGCAGTGTTAACAAAATCAGGATTTTGATATCTAGTCTTGGTTTAAGCTGAACAGAAAGCCTGTGATAGAGAAAGTGTATACTGTACTTCAGAATAATGTGAATGAATACATAGAGTGCATTTAATACCCTAAGTATCATTTAACTGTGGACTAGTTCTCTAACCATCAGTAGATTAGAGAAAACCTGAAGCTCGTGATAATATCTATACACGTCATACGGCACTAGTACTGCAGACATCAACAGGTTACATGCTGCCTCGTGACTACACAGCTGAAGTGTGGTTTGCAGTCTGAGTTATGTGGAACATAACTGTGGTGAATCTTATGATCATAGCAACAGTTTAATGCTGAGTTTCCTGGCACATCATTTGTGCTTAGTGAAATTGATTTACTCATCCCATTTTCTGTACCCATTCATTTTCTGGGATATTTCTATAAACGTGTCATGTCAAAGGAGAATCCTCATGAATATGATACCATATCTGTAAGATTCAGCACCAAGGTGTGGTGCTCCACACCTGTACATGTTTCTCTGGGTCAAATATGCACAACACATGAGAAATATTATCCTTAGAATATGCCTGATGTTGTTATGAACTATGTCACTTCAGACATTCTTGAAACCTCTGGCAGCCCAGCTTCTGGAAAATGACATTTGTGTAGCAAACATTATATAGCCAACAATGCCTGATAGTTGACTGTTGGAGGAATCCCATCAGTACTATGGCTTATGGGTTGGATGTTTTGCAACTTTTAGGAGTTTCCAAAAAGCGGTGGTGGTGCTGCGGTAGCGTTGTCGCCTCACAGTAAGACGTTGTCCTGTTCGATTCTCAGCTAAAGTGTCTTCTTTGTAGAGACATGTGTGAATGGGCATACCTTCGTTGAAGGTTGTGCATCAGGGCTGGCAACTCGGTACGTAAAAATCTACTGCCAATCATTAGCGGACTGGAGCCACACTGTGGTGACCCCTAACCGGGAAAAGCCGAAAGATACAACAGGAGTTTCCAAATAACAGACCATTCAGAAGTGCTGTGAGGTCAAACACTGCAGGGAAAATTACTTTCCCACCCCTGGAAGGTATGTTATTTGCCTACAATGTCCATCCTGAATGACATTATTGTACTTAGAAAATGGCCACTGTGGGATATCCAGTTAGGGTGTACCAAGGAGAAGTGCATACCTTTTGTTTTCACCCTAAGGAGGGTCTTTCAGTTGGTTACAATGTTGTGCATATCTCTCTGAAACTAACAGAACAGTCTGTGAATAGCAGAATGCTTTGCATAAGTGATAAAAATGGGCAAAAACTGAAAACAAAGCTCCAAAGTGTACCAAACTGGTGACAGATTTTGTTAACCACAATCAGTCATAGGGAAGGAAGCAGCCATCCTCACCAAAAGCTGGGGCATATTTGAATCCAATATGAAACAAAGGTATTGTTACAGGTGATCTGGCTGAAATTCTAAAGGTCAGTAATAAACTGGACGGTTTTCAATAATAGTCTAAAATAGATACAAAGTTAATGAAATATTGAACACCCATTCAGCAGCCATGCTGGCTTTACAGCTGGAGAATAAAGCAATGAAAAAGCAATTTGCTAGTTTGGAGCTGAAGCAAGAAATGCCAGGAAAAATATGTACAGGGCAGGGTCCGGTGATGAAATATCCATGAATATGGAGTATCAGGGAAAGAAGAGTGGACTTATTTTGTTGCTTTTATGAAGCATAAATTGGCAGCAAAGGCTGTTTTGCTGGTAGACCAAATTAAATCAGAGACAGTCCAGAGGCACTTTAGGCCAGGCCAATTTGTGGAAGTCTGGCAGCCTCAACATTTGTTAGTGTGATTTGACAACTTTCCATTAAAGGACCAAATTCTTAGTGCATTGTGGAAACTTGGCCAAATCTATGAAACAGTTGAAAATGTGTCTTTTTAAAAAAAAATATTCCAGTTCAGACCTGTTTAATACAAGACAAATTCCAGACAGTGATACCAAAATATAGAGTAAAAACACTGACGTTCAGAATGCTATATCTAGGTTATTTCAAGATTTTCCTTCTACAGTGGAGTAAATGTTTTAGTTATGTAAAATAAGCCTTGAACTGTATATGGGAGTATGAACTTGAGGTGATGAATAGTGGCCTGTGTAACAGCCTCTGGAAGTAGTGTCACAAGATAACAGAGATGACATGGATAGCAGGCAACAAGGGATAAACTGCAAACAAAGCTGGCTGGTCAAAATGGTTTCTTATTTTTAAATCTAGAATGCAGCAAAGATAGAAGGCAGGAAAATAACTCCAGAGAAACTGATATAATACTGAATCTTCAATTTGGGATGAAAGTTTAAATTCTTATTACCCTTTTTATAAAACAAGAGTTGTATTTTCTTTTTTATTACTGAATGTACTAATGTAGCATTTCACCTGTAAAGTGAACAAAAATGTATTTTTTTCTTGCATTTTCAACCGCTCAAGGGATTCTTGATGTAGGCATAATGCAACATTTCACAACTAATGGGGGATCCCTAAAGAAACTCTGATAACTGTCAAGTTAGATTATATCAACCACAGTTCAACAGATTCACTTCACTGTGACCTATTGTCGGGATTTGTAATTATATATACTAACTTTGAAATGGCGCTGTCTTGAGAAAAAGACAAATTCTAGAGATAGCACAATATCCATTTTTCCTACACAACCTACAAACTCATTATCATGTGTTTTGTTGCTTCTCTTGATTTTCTTATATAATGTTTTAACTCATGGATTTTTGGTGTTTGGATCTTGTGCATGTCTGGTGATGAGTAATAGGGATAGACAGTATAAAAGAAAATAAGGCAACACAGCTTAAAGTCTTTGAGCAGGTGCACTGAATACGACAAGCTACCAAATCATGAAATTGTTTATAGTGGGAAACCAAACCCTGAACCAAGTGACTGGCTGTTGAGAAGCTCATAATGAGATTTGGTGATTATGTTTAATATGTACCCATGTCTGTGGTTCCTATTACCCACCTTGGGAAAAGTCTGTAAAGCTGTATACATGTACAATGAATATGCTGCAGAATTTTTGGTAGTGTTAACTGGTTACTTAAGAATGAAAGCTAGTAAGCTGTTCTAGAAAGTAATGAGTCTCCAAGTGAGATTCACAGCTGAGCATGGCTTCCCATTGGCTGTATAAGGAAAATCTATAACTAATATAAAATTGTAACCATTAATAAATTCAATGTTATGCTGCTAATGGTTCCATGGAAAGCAGACAACAAGGTTATTCTTATAAATGGAATCATTTTAAATGTGGATTTCTTGCATCCTAGCATAATAGTGGATAGATTAAAACAGCATTATAGTTTAATGTGCATATGGGAAAACTGGTAGTTATGTTGCACATTAATAGATGAATCTAGGTTTCTTGATTCTTTAAAATTAAACATTTCTTCAGAGAAAGTGGTGTAAAATTAAAATGTTAATATTCTGATATGGGTTGATTTGTAAAATGATGACCCTGTTATTAGGGTATAATGGCATATTTATATGTTCCTTTGTGAGAGGTGTCTGCTTTGAGTTGAGATGGTTAGATATGCACATCTAAGGCTTTTAATAACAAATATATAAAATGTTCTGGAAGTAAATATCTGAATTTAATTCTCTCTTGATTCACCTTCCCCCAACTAACTGGCCTAACCAACTGGCTAATCTGCAATGTATGTACTGTACCTGTGTACTATGCATGTATTCTACCTATGTTCCAAATTTCAGCTGTACACCACAAATCTATTAATTACCTTTATTTTTAAAATTAATATTTTTTTCTTTGTTCTCTCCACTGTAACTGTTTATGTGCTGCACACCACTGTAAAAACATGTGTCTTGTAATTTGTGTGTATACTGATCATGTCTAAATAACTAAATGTGTCTGTAATTTTTCTTTGTGGAGCTTTTTTCCCCAGGCCTCTGCTGAAAAAGGGCCTTTTTCGGCTCAGTCAGATACCCCTAGTTAACAAATGTAAAATATAAATCTACAGTTTTAATGTCAAACTGAAGTTGAAGTGTCAATATCAAATTCCTAGGATCGGAGCCATAGCTAAACTCATACCCCCCATCCAAAGTTGAGGGGTTAATGTAGAAAAATGTCTTCCAATAGCAGACTAGCTAAAAAATACCTTGCAAAGTTCTGTTACTGCTATAATTCTCTTTGCTACAGTTACTAAACACAATAAGCTACTAGCTGCCTGTTTTAGTACAGAATTGACATTCATTTAAGATGTCATGATATCACCAATGGCTTTTTCAGTGAATCCCAGTACTGCACTCACATCCCATAGGCAATTGTGGATCGCACCCTCTAACAGCTTGCATGTAAGGCAGACACGCCCTTGGCCCTGCACTAGTTATAGCTCTACAGAGGTTCATGGGTTTGTATTAATCAGAACAATAGACCATTAGGAGACTATCCAGTGTAATTTTCATTACTTGCTCCCTCTACCTCTAAGAGACCAAGAAGGCAGCTCAGAAGTGGATTTACAGATTCCTGTCTACACCGCAAGGTTGGTTTTAAAGAAAGTTCAGAAGCCTCTTTGTTAGGCATGGGGATGCTTATTCTCCTCGGTAAAGGATCTTTTTGGTGGATATCTATCCAAGCAACAGTTTTTTGTTAATATTACCCAAAAATAAAGTGCAGGACTTAAAGCTACTTCCAATCATAAAACTACAAAAAAAAAAAAAATACCAAACACAGCACTGGTCTAGATGGAAAGAAAAAAAAGTCCACCAATATAAAAGGACACTTAATTTACTATAATAAGCACGTTTTTCTTTTCACAAATCCACTATGAGATGAAAGAAAGCAATTGATTTGAATAACATGCCCGGTTAGATTAGCAGACTTTTCTTTCTTTTCCTTTCCAAATATACCAATGTTGTGATTGGTACCTGTTAATATCACTACACAGATGTAGGTCCCTAGACTAACTATTACTAGTATGAGAAAACACTTTAGGATTACATCCTTTATACCCTTGTAGACCAAGCTGAAGTTACCAAGTAGGAGCAAAGGGATGGGGGTTGTAGATGTTTTGTATAATTTAAGGAGCTCAGACCTGAGATTTTCTTGGTTAAGAATCACAGTGGTTTGTCAAGTCACACAACATGTAGGACTATATGCAAAAGTCAGGGGTATGAGTTATGCTTTCTTAATAGCTCAGGGGACTCCAGGTATGATTTATTATTCAAAGAAAAATACATCAAGTTCTAAACCTGATAAAATACAAATATTGGTAGGACATGTCTATGCAATAATGGAGACTTTTACTTATCGCTTTTGTGATATCTGCTCATGAGCATTAGAAGTGTAATTTATGGACAAATGTGTCTCCTAATACAGAGTGACATTGGAAGTTTCCAGTTTATTTGTTTTTAAATACTAAGAATTTTACAAACTGGTTCAACAAACTTTTAATGAATACTACAGATAAAATAGTGGAGCTGGTTAATCAGTTTTTGAGGGATGGGAAAGTATAAAAATAAAGTGGCAAAAAAGTTAGTATAACGTCAACTGTTGGAAAACGTAAAGAGGTATTAAAGAACAAAAAATGGAAACACTGGTGAGTCTGAAAAGTCATTTAAGGACAGGTGACTTAGTTCAACAAGAAATGATGGAGGTCATACATGTGGTTAAGGGTATATTGCATAGGCAGTATGTTTTTTTAAAGTGCTTCTTAAGAGTGCCCTTTTTTAGAACTCCATGGGATAGCAAAGGTCACTTATTGCAGTTGCATAAGCAGACGTTGTACAGGATCATTGCTGGGATATAATCATGGAATCCTCTAGTTACAGATGATCCGTTATCATTTGGGAGTATTGAATGAAGTTCACAGGAAAAATCAAAACCTAAACTGAAGAAGCAAGCACTATTAGTGTTTTCACCAAGAGGGGATAGAAACAATATGTCATCCTTCTACAGAGCTTTATCCATATGTCTATAATAGCAGTGAGATTAGCCATACTTAGAGTTAATTTAAAGTGATCGGTATTGGTTTGAGAAGTGACGGCCATTGCCTATACATTAAAAGCATGTTTACCAAGGAGTCTGTAAAGGAAAACAATTATCAGTAGCTAATAGTAAGCTTACATTTAGTGAAAGCATATGAATGAGCAGAATGGTGCTATCTGAAGAAAGTTTTAAATGTGTTTGGACTTTTGAATTATTTTAATAGACCTGAATATGGCAATATATTTTGATTTAATTGCTCATAGAAAGACTGATGTCTCGAGTCTTTGTTAAGAAATTCATTACACTGTCTTTGCTTCTTTATATTTTTCATTCTTTCCTGGCTAATACTGCAGGCCACTTTTTGAAGTCCATTAAAATATAATGCTAGATTTTATTTGGTCTGTGAATGAAATCTTCTAAAGAGTCCAAAAATAAGCTGATGATTGAAAAAGAATCTTCTTGACATTGTCCTCAAAAATATTTCTGCCAACTCCACTATCCTGCTTGTTACCTCAACTCTAGTCAAATCTGATCATCTCTATAAAAATCTGTGTTGAGGTCCCTAGTACCTCCTCCTCATTCAGAGATTACCCCAAACCCAATTATTTACTATTTACTGATCTTACTGCTAATCAAAAATGGGATAGCTCCCTGCCCAACCTTGCAACTGAGGCTGATGCTTACTGCTCTGAGTTTTATTTCATCTTGGATGGATGCATTGAGGCATCTGCATCAATCTACCATAAACATAATGGTAAGTTCAGAACTAAGCTCATATGGTGGAACAACGTATCCACAAACTCTGTAATGAAAGGAAAAAGCTCATGGCCGTCACTAAAAGATGTCTTTTTCATCATTATAAAAAAACAGTTAAGCAAGCCTTTCATACTTACTATTAGGAAATGAAAGGTCAGTTATGAACTTAGGATCACAACTAATACAAAAGACAGCCATAAGACCTTCTTCTAGTATACTAGGAAGTTTAGAAGTAACCTACAACTCTGCACTGAAGTTATCTTCAATGTTTCCTCCTTCTGCATCCCCAAGGACATTGCTAATATTCTTGAGGACAAATTCTCTTCCAGCTTCACTCCACCCACCCTTCCATTTGTCCCCTCTTTCACCTTTAGATGGTTGCAATGGTAAACCTGTAAGGAAACATTGTAATGAGATCCAGAATAAAGAAAAAAAAAACTTAGCATATGTGACAAATGGGTCTATATTAGAACACCAAAGTCTTAAAACTTTGAATGCTCTAATATCGACCCCCTATTCAGCGAATGCTGAAAATATCGAACATGCAGAACAATGAATTTTTTCCCAGGGAAACAATTTGCTGTTCCGAAACACAAACACACAACACAAGCACACCAAAAAAACAGCAATCCACACACATACACTTAAAATCCTACATCTAACCCTACACTAAACTGTACATACACTATTATCTATCCACTTACCTTAACCCAAACCCTAACCCTAAGGTACGTCACTATCACACACACACTCACCTCACCCGCGCCCTAACCCTAACTCACCTACCACGCCCTAACCCTAACGTCCGTCACAATCGCACACTTACCTAACCCGCGCCCTAACCCTAACTCAACTAGCACATGCCCTAACCCTCACGTCCACACAATCACACACTTACCTGAACCCAACCCGTAACTTTCCACCAGAGTGCTGAAAATAGTGAAGTGACAGAAATGGCCAACCAAATTCTTTCCTTAGGAAACAATTTGGTGTTCTGCAGCTTTGCTATTTTCAGCGTTCACTGAATAGGGGTCGATATTAGAACATTCGATGTTTCAAGAATTTGTTGGTCTAATATTGACCCGTGACAAACTGTAGCTTAAATTTTATAGTTCTGTAGCTTTTATTTGAAAAATCATATATGAATGAAAACAAACAGCTTTTTTCATTCCTATTAAGTGCCATTTATTTTCATTTGCTGCATGCCACTGTTTTTGGTTATTTATGTCATTGGTGAAAGTGGTTGCATTACATTACAATTCAGCTGCAACAGTGTGACTGCAAAATAATTAAGGAGCTGTCCTCTTTCTCCATGGTTGTGCTACCTTGTGGTTAGTATATTTAATTTATGGCTATGTGGGGCAAGACCCCCCCCTCATAAAAGTTAAGTTTTGAGTTGCTTCATGTGATCACAAATGTAATGGGTTTGTTTACAGTTGTGATCACTTCAGCTAGTTGTTTTTGTGTTTCACTGACAGTGATTGCCAATGAACCTGCTTGATATATTTTCTGTCTATCAGAGTTCATCTGCAATACACTCATTCTTGCTATGGTTTCCATTGTATAAAATGGAGATTTAATGGGTATGCGTCAATTAGGTTAATTACCCAAATTAACAATATGAAATGAAGTACATGAACAATGAATATATATATATATATATATATATATATATATATATATATATATATATATATACATATACATATATACATATATACATACATACATACACAAAACGTAACCTAGTATTGAGGAAATGTATGTGTAGAGATGACTTTGCCGAAACCAGAAAACAATGAACACTTGGATGACCAAAGAATTTCCCCTGGGAAGGGAAACACTTGGCCACCACAGTGAACTTTGTTCCTTTCCTCACTGGAGTGCAATTTCGGAGTGGGTATATTTAGTATATTTAGTTAGGGGGGGTGTGGGGATGAAGCACCCCACATGGGTGGGTTTAATTTGCATGGAGCCAGACACGTTGTTACTTGTGTTCATTGTTTATTGATTTCAGCTAAGTCATCTCGAGATTTACAGATTTGGGTAAGTGGGTTTTCATTAATTAGAAGTAGACCCATATATATATATATATATATATATATATATATATATATATATATATATATATATATATATATGTATATATATATATATATATATATATATAGTCTACACAAAGCTTCCAGCAGATGTTTTATTTATTTAGATGAGTAACAATTAGGGAACCTCAACAAATACAAGTCATAGGCTCACATTTTATTTAAAGATTACTATCACACCTGTCATTCTGCAAATCAGGTTTTAGAGATGACTCTGGGAGTGCATTTTTGGATGAAGATGTACAGCTGGACTATGGCTGAATTCACTGTTTTTGATCAAAGATTTGTGCTAAGTATAATGATACATATAACTCACCAGTCACTATCCTTTCTAGCATCCACTATGAGAGACAAAATTCAAACCAACAGCAAACATTCCACTCATGGAAAGCTCCCAAAGTGCAAATCCATGTAACATTTGGGGGAAACTGTAAAAATATTTTTTGCAGAGGGCAAACTCCCCTGCAGCCTACATGTGGAACACGTCACTTCCACACCCCCTTACTCATACAAACTAACGCCATAGCTACACATCATCAGAGAGAAAAGAAAATGTCTGTAAAGGCTGAAACATGGCAAACACAACTACAATCTCCCACTAGAAAGCAAACAATATTACAGCAGTGTGGAGCTACTGCTTTGGGGAATTCTGCCTCAGACCTTATGTTTACAAGAGAATCTATATTCAAACATATATAGATTTCATTCCTTTCTTCTAGCATTCATTTAATTTTCAATCACTGTTGGAATGCATGGCGTAGGAATGTAATTATATATAGAGTATAAAGATGTAATAAATGGGAGATGTAAAAACAAAAAATGTTCACAGTAATGATCTAGGAGTTTTTAAATATTTTACATGCTCTCATTTACCTACATCTTGTAGAAATTTTCAGAAAACATACATATATAATACCAATCTTACAATGAACTCAAGACCTAAACAAAGAACAAAATTATGGATTTTATGGTTGTGTAGTTTTTATTTGAAAAAATATTATGTGCAACATCTTACACGTAAAATTATTTTATCAAAAACATTAACATCCACCTTAAATTTGAGATAAAGCTACATTTCACTGAGCTTTTCCAATGAGACACCTGATCTTTTTTAAGAACAGCCATTTGATAAGAAATACCAGTAAAAAAACACACCAGCACTTACAATCCAATAAAAACTGGCAGAAACTGCTTCAGCAACGCGAAATGCATTTATTCAATATAGTAAAATCCAACTGATCAAACAGCACATAAAAAAAAACAACACAGTACATTGTAACAATTAAACAGGAACTTTATCAGACAATCTTATAAAACGCTACTACCATTCCTAAATGCACATGAACCAATCGCATCAGAAGTCTGAGTCACACCCACACTATATCCAATAAAAGAAAGAGAACATAGTGATGTAGTAAAACACACCCCTTATTTCATTCATAAAACTAAGTATAACCACAGCATAAAATTAAACATTAAATAAAAAACAACATTAAAGTATGTAAAATATATACATTTTATCTACTCAAAGCTTTTAGTTTAAAGGACAACAATGGGATATTAAATCAGATTGCTCAACCTGCTGCCACTTTTAGTCCTTGTTTTTTGATACAGCCTGAAAAAATCACCCATGCAGCTTTAAAAACTAATCCACTCAACTGTTTTCCCTGTTAGGCTTCCTACCTTTCCGTACTGTTTTACTTTCACTTTGAAAACCAAGTTGAAAAACCTCTAGCTGGCTCTGCAGTAATGATGTCGCATCTGCCAGAGCTCTTGCTCTAGCTACCAGGATGCTTCATCTCCCAAAGTGATGTAATCTCCGCCTGATTTGCATGCTGTATAGAAGAGCCAGTGGACTTCCTGGATTGTGATGTCAGAGCTGCCTTGCCCAGCTCACTCTTAACCTAGCAAAAATGTCAAACTATAATTTCATTTTCTGAAGAGCCCTACCAATATGTGACAAAGTACAGGCAGAAGCACAGTAACAGCTGCAAAAACTAAGAGCATTAATTTGTAATGACCATGCGTAGACATTAATTGCATGCTTTTACATAAGAAGCAGATGTCTGTCACAATTAATCGACAACACTACATCAGATTACAAGAAGTATGCAATACTATAATTTTCTTAAATTACCACTTAAAAAAAGCATGTGGGTGCTGCCATGCAAGTCTGTGAAATATTTTGTGTTTATAGTGCATCATTTGTTAGCTATTTAACCAAACAGGAATGAAAAATAAGTGGGAGTTTGATGCTTTGCAAAACAGTGATATGGACCTTGGTTCTAAATTTGACAGGAGGGGCGCAACAAAAAGTCTCCCACTGTAAGGAAGGAAAGGCTGACAAGAAAACAGTACATTAGTCTGGTCACCTGCTGTGAGCTGTCAATCACATGCAGATAATGGGTCAAATTACCCTTAGCTCTTTGACAGCTAGGGAAAGTAGGTGTGAGGAGAGAGGGGAGATACCTTGAAGAACTAAATTTCAACATTCACAAAAGAAATCAAGTTAGCATTTCTAAGAAGAAAGAGCAATAAAATACACTTTTCAATTCTGTTCTGTAGCATTTGCATTGCTTGTGTTTGAAGCAGTTATTGAAAAAGGATAACATTTTAATCAAAAGTAGGTGACTATAACACAGCAGTGAATGCCTGTAGAATCATTGCACTGACTGGAGCTTTAGGGAAAACATGGCAGATCTAATGCAATTTTTGAGAGAAAAAAACATGCATTCTGGAATATGTAGAGACAGACTTCTTCTTCTTATTTTGGCTTTTCCCGGTTAGGGGTCACCACAGCAGATCACCTGTCTGCTCATGATTGGCAGTGGAGTTTTATGGTGTTGAGTTGCCAGCCCAGTGCCCAACCTTCCACAGAAGGCACACACATGCACACACTTGCACCTAAAGCCAATTTAGAGTGTCCAATCCACCTACTGCATGTCTTTGAGATGTGGGAGGAAACCGGAGCACCTGGAGGAAACCCATGCGACCACAGGAAGGACATGCAGACTCCCCACAGAAGGCACCCCATCCAAGAATTGAACCAGAGAACCTCTTGCTGTGAGGCAGCAATGCTAACTGCTGCACCACCGTGGCTGCCCACTTAGAGGCAGACTAAACAGTCAGAATTATTTCAAGATGCCAGACCGCATGTGGTCAGAGTCAGAAATTGCATATAAAAATATCTAAAAAGCTCTAAATAGTCCCAGAGTGGTGTTAAAATGTAGGAAACACCAAACCATGATGACATACAACTTGTTTTTTGAGTCTGTGGGTGCGGTTGTCCTTTAAGTAGACACTTAGTACTTTCAGCTTCATTTAAACCTGGCCAATGTGTTCAAAAGCTGATTTTAAAACTTGTCCCTTTTTATAAACAAATGTAGGGGAACTACCAATGCAATTCCTGAATATCTTAGACTTAAGGGTATTTCACAACAGATTAATAGTTATGAACAATTACTGGACATGGTGTTGAGGTCAAATTTTATTCTATTTAATAAAGAGCTTTACTGTCAAAAATAAGGGGTGGTTATGGGGTCCTCCTGTGGCAGGTTATATGCAAATATAGTTATGTTTGAATGGGAGAGGATGTTTTTTTTTCAATCGCTTTGGTACACCCATTGTGTTCCATATACTTGTTTTTTGGATGACATTTTTATTTTATGGAATTGCCCCATTTCAGTCATCACTGACTTTATGTTGTTGTGTCTTTCGGCTTATCCCGGTTAGGGGTCGCCACAGCGGAACTCTGGTCCGCTAAACAGAACAGATCAATTGTTGAAAACTATGTGCCCAAACTCTGGAAAATATCCTGTTACACCCATACATAAAGGCGGGACCTCCACTGAACTTAATAACTACAGACCCATTGCTTTACTCTCCCCCCTGGCCAAAATCCTAGAAAAATGCATCCATACCCAGATGCTAAACTATCTCCTAGACTGCAACATCCTGTCACCTACTCAGCATGGTTTCAGACCTGCCCATAGTACCACTACAGCTCTCCTCTGCTTCACAGACACAGTAAACCATCTCAAAAATGAAGGCCTGCAAGTGACAACTCTTTTTTTGGATATGTCCAAAGCATTTGACACAGTCTCGCACCAAATCCTGCTAAACAAACTAAACCAATATCATCTATCTAATTCCACTCTTACCTGGTTCCAAAGCTACTTAAATGACAGGTACCAAGCTGTGAAATGGGAAAATTCTCTCTCTCCTCAGCTGCCCATAACTATAGGAGTCCCACAGGGTTCTATCTTAGGACCACTACTATTCACAGTCTTCACAAATGACCTCCACACCTCCACACAGCATGCATCTATAATTCAGTATGCAGATGACACTACCTTAATCTGTGCTGCACAAAACATTCCCACCCTCCTGCAAACAACTCAACTAGCATTCTCTGACGTTGAAAACTACCTTACCAAAGCCCAACTTATCCTCAATCCAAAGAAAACTCAGCTTATGATTATAACCAGTTCTAACAAAAACACTAACAGTCAATTCACTATCTACTCCACAAATGCTACTCCAATTGCTCCAGTGGCACAGGCTAAGCTATTGGGAATAACCATAGACTCCCACCTAAAATTTGATAGTCATCTGAACTTAACTATTAAAAAGTACATGCCAAACTGGGGTCACTCTACCGTATCAAACCATTTCTTACCAACAACACAAGATCAGCCATTGCTCGCTACCAACTTCTATCCACCCTACTCTATGCATCTCCCATTCTGACTAATCTCAACAAAACTGAACTAAGCAAAATGGAAGCTTGCTATAACAGAATTGCCCGCTTGCTGCAAATTGCTCATATAGAACTCATCACTGTACTGCTTTGAGACAGCTCCACTGGCTTGAACTGCCCAACCTCCTAACCTACAATCAGCTCTGCCTCTGTCATTCTATCTATTACCTCCCCAATAAGTGTCCTGCCCTCAAAAACCTAGTACAACATCACTCAGCCAAAAGGCCTCTTAGATCATCAAGCAAACTACTACTAGAAGTCACCAACAGCTACAATAGCTTTGGAGATGCACTATATAGTAGTTCGGTGGCTAAAAATGGAACTCTGTCCCTACTAGCATTCAAAACACATCATCCAAAGCCTCCTTTAAAGACCTCATCAGGCAACATCTCAAGCAAAGTTGGCAGTGCCATGATTGCTCCCCAGGCTAGTGAAAGCGGATAACATATGCATACTAAATCTAGAGCAATTGATAATAGTTTTTCAGTCTTACTCACAAACACTGGCTAATCTACAATGTATGTACTGTACCTGTGTACTATGTATGTATTCTACCTACATTCCAAAGTTCAGCTGTATGCCACAAATCTATTACTTACCTTTATTTTTAAAATTAATATCTTTTTTGATTGTTCTCTCCACTGTAACTGTTTGTGCCGCATACCACTGTAAAAACATGTCTCTTGTAATTTGTGTGTATACTGATTATGTCTAAATAACTAAATGTGTCTGTAATTTTTCTTTGTGGAGCTTTTCTCCCCGGGCCTCTGCTGAAAAAGGGCCTTTTCGGCTCAGTCAGACACCCCCGGTTAACAAATGTAAAATAAAATAAATAATAAAATAATGTTTGGTAGTGGATTTTTACGTGCCGAGTTACCAGCCCTGACACACAACCTTCAACGAAGGCATGCCCATTCATGCATGCCTCCACACAGAAGACTCTCTAGCTGAGAATCGAATGGGACAACGTCTTGCTGTGAGGCGACAACGCTACCGCAGCACCACTACCGCAGAGTCATCACTGACTTTATAGATTATATTAACAACACTACACTGTTTTTGAAATTTACCCATTCCATGAACATTAACCAAATAGCATATTTTTATGTCCTTATTATTAAGGACATACCTAATAGTAGATTTGTGGCAGAAATCTATTGAAAAACAACATATTCAAACACTTTCTTACATTTTAGTAGTAGCCATCCTGATACACAGAAGTGAGCAGTTGTCAAAGGACAATTTGTTAGAGTGGCAAAGATGGTTACTACTTGGTCATCCTTCTTAATTGAGATCAATACGATGAAAAATATGTTTCTTCAAAGGGGGTACCCCGACCCATCAGTCAATGAATTGAGTTGTGAAGTCATTTATAAGTGAGGTAGGGGTTCTTTTAGCCTTATTCTAAGTGAAAAATGTAATAGGGTGATGGGTAGTGAGCAGAGTCGATCAGTGTTTAACCATACCCTTGAACCAGGGAGAGTGGATGCTACTGAATACAGTACAAATTATAATTATGAACAAACAGTGCACAGTATTAGAAACTTTTTGAATGCTATTGTCACCACATTTAATGAATAGAGTAATGTTTGTTTATAAAAAGGGACAAAATTTAAAATCAGCTTTTGAACACATAGTGCCTACACGTAAAATAGGATGAATTTATAAATGTGGGACTGGGATGTGTTTTTTGTCATTATATTGATACCAGTGATGTTTGTAGTAATAATTATAAGGTGAACATTTATAGTAGACCAAATTGTAATACAGCTAAGATAGTGTACTGTGCCATTTGCTCACACTGTCCTGGCTTTTATGTAGGGAAATCTGAGCGTAAATTGAAAAACAGAGTGAGTAATCATCTTACTGACATTCATTTGGGTAAAGAAACTAATGCATTGGCAAGGCATATATTCAATAACCCTGGGCATGCTTTCAAGTTTATTGTGTTACAGACTGTTTTAACACCAGAACGAGGAGGCACATGGCCCCTCTTGCTTGAGAAGGCTGAACTGTTTTGGCAGCTCCATTTGAATGCTCATTTTTGGCCAGGTTTAAATGAAGCTGAAAGTATTAAGTGTCTACTTAAACTAAAAGCTTTGAGAAGATAAAATTTATATGTTTTACATACTTTAATGTTGTTTTTTATTCAATGTTTAATTTTATGCTGTGGTTATGCTTAGTTTTATGAATGAAAGAAAGGGTGTGTTTTACTACATCTATTTTCTCTTTCTATTATTGGATATAGTGTGGATGTGAATCAATCTTCTGATGTGATTGGTTCATGTGCATTTAAGAATGGTAGTAGCGTTTTATAAGATTATCTGATGACGTTCCTGTTTAATTTAATAGTGGGATGAAATTGCTTATCTTTTGGAGTGTTGCAATGTACTGTATTCCATTTTTTTATGTGCTACTTGATCAGATGGATTGTACTATCTGGAATCAATGCATTTTGCATTTCGGAAGCCGTTTCTGCCATTTTTTATTTGATTGTAAGAAATAGCAGTAACTGCAAATCCTGAAGCAATGCTGAAAAACACAATAGCAAACAAAACGTTGCCACTGGAAAAGTACCACAGAAATAAACTCTTTAATGAATTTAAATTTTAGCATTTTCACTTCAAAACTAATAGTGGAACTTCATCAGAATAACATGAATTGAATACCCCAGAATAAATACACATTTAGCATCAAGTGACTTAACACAATCAAGTTCATTGGTTAAAATATATATAAATTAAAGTTTTTTACTGGCGGTGTCATTTAGGCAGTTGTCAAGATTGCTTATGCACTTGCTAACATCATGGCTTTTAGGACACTTGAATGGCCAAACCCCACATTTTGGAATCAATGGCAATCCACTAAGGGGATTCACAACACACCTCACTTGTGAGTCCATGCTCCTGCACACTTATTAATTAAGGATACCATCACAAAGTTGCTTGGTAAGCTAAAAGGCTGCCCCAAAAGAAGCACATGCAGCATCACTCCCCTGCCAGCTCCAACAAGCTCCAGAGCCACTAACTGAAGTTTGGTTTCCTAAGCCATAGTCAGTGCTTTTCCTTCTGTGTCACACTGGATTTGCCCAGCAATTAAAACATATGTCCACAACTTTCAACATCTAGTTCATCTTCTATTTCTCTCATCCAGCTTTGTTTCATTGTCTCTACCACCTTTCCTCTTAACTGTCTCATTGCTTTAAATGCTTTATTTACTAGCCTTTCAAACATCAGTAAATCACCTCTTGCCTCCGTCAACATTAAAATTAAAAGCTAATTTAAGTCCACAGTACAGGCAGTCATTATATTTACCTCACAATGCAACCTCAAGGCATTATGCAGGCCAAATTTCTGTTAAAGTTGTGACTACATACCTTATACCTCTCAACATCATAACTGTTCCCAGCAAATCAGGCAGTTTTTTTATCTCCTTCCAGAATCTCAAACTATCTCCTCCTGGGACTCAGGGCTTTTACTCCTTAGTACCTAATATTTTTTTAATGCCCCAAGTGACCCCTTTAAGACATAGGGTGGCCCTCTCCTCTTCCCATAATATAGCCATACAGCTTTTTTCTCAGAATCTTCTCTACTTAAACCCATTAAAAACTGTCATGTTGCATTTGACATTACTAGTCCTCATTTGCACTAAATATGTGATTTTCAAATGAACTGCCTCATAGTATAAATATGGGTCTAAGACTCTGAATCTACATATTCACAATTTTTCCCCAGGAATTTTTTTTTTTGGCTTACCACTGTCTAATACGAATGCACACCTCAGCTTATTTTCATTAAAAATACATCTCAATATGTTAGCAAAAGAATCAAGAACAAAGACAAAATATAATGAGGGACAAAGACACAGAATCAGAGACAGATTTAGCTTACCTACTTGTAAAGTTGCTGCAATAATAGTTTTGGCATTAGCATGCATTTTCTGAAGGATATATAGTTTGAAACTCTAATGTTTGTCTTTTTGTACTGACTACAGTCCTCATTGCTTTGCCAGAAACAGCAAGTTTTATGAGGAGCGGAGCAAAGTATGTCCAAAATCAAGAGCATTTTGTGAAATCAGGGACAGATGAAAGCTATATAATTTCAGCTTTGTTTTACAAAGGATACCCACAAGTGTACCACCTTATTTCACACAGGTATACATTAGTCCTCCAATGCCAAATAATTAACTGAGCAAATGACCAGAGGGTAAGTTGCTTTGGTCCAAGAATAGCACCCACTCCCATTCAGCAGTTACAGCCACTTCATCACATAGACATCATCTGTTATATTTGTTCATATTAAACACAGAAGCAGAGATGCTAATTTACATATTTTTATTTGATTTTAAGTCTTGAAAGATAAGTATTGTGATGTCCCTCCTCTGGGCCAGTGATCAAGCAGCCTCAAATCTCACCACTGACACTGGTGGAGAACATTTAATTAGAACAAAAATAGTTACACACAGTATTTTCAGATGCAGCTTGCTGCACCAAGCATAATTTCCCCTAAGAACACACAAGGAGCACACTCCAGTCCAAGGGCTGGGCTTCCTCTCCAGGCCCAAATAAGGTTCCACATTTCTCTCTACAAAAGTCAGTGCTCTCTGTCCCTGTTCCAAGTATCTGACACACACACACACACACACACACACACACACACACACACACACACACACACACACACACACACACACACGCACACATGCACATACAAACACACACACACACACACACACACACACACACACACACACACACACACACACACACACACACACACACACACACACACACATAGGTTCATAGGTTCATAGGTTCATACTAGGCTATCTGCCCGAGTGCATTTATAAGCCTAGCCCATAGTTTTGTGGCTTACGCCACCCCTTTAGTTTGGAGAAACTATGCCCATTATTTTGCTGTGCCTCTGTCGAGCAGTGACACTGAGGTAACCCCTGGGGTGTATCTGCGATCTCCCATCCATTGGTCAAGATTCCTCTTGAACAAGGCCAGCGAGGTGCTCTGCCTCACATAAACCGGGATTTTGTTCCACAGCATAGGGAGTCTTTGGGTGATGAATCTATCCCTCCAGCACGTCCTATTAATAACCGTGTCGAGGTTTAAGTCTCCCACCCTTGTGGCTCTGAGGGATCTAGATTTTTTTGAGATGAAGCATGTTCATCAAATCTGGGTTTGACATGGCCTTGTATGTCAGGCATAGGTCACCTCTGAGCAAGCGGTAAGCAACTGAATATAACTGGAGTTCTTTCAGTCGGGCAGCATAAGACAGATTTTTGAGACCCTTTATCCTTTTGGTGAGGAACTTTTGTGGCCTCTCCAGCTGCTGCAAGTGTCGGGTCAGATACATTCGAATGGGGCATTGTACTCGATCATTGGTCTGATGAGTGATGAGTATAGGGAGACTATGCTTCCCTTGATCTAGATGTGAATCCCTTCATGATAAGGTGGGCAATGTAGAAGGTCTTCCTAACTAATTTAGCAATATGAGTGTCGAATGAAAGGCTACTGTCAACCTGGGTTCCCAGGTCCCTAATAACTTCTTCTGTGTTCAGGGATTGCCACCTATATGGTAGCTAGGGGTAACCTTATTTTTCCTGAAGGGTATGACTATGCATTTCTTGGCATTTAACTTTAGGCCATGGCTCTGGCACCAGTTATCCGTTTCTGTGAGACCCTTCTGAAGGATATCTGTGTTGGATGTGTTTTCAACTACGGCCCAGTTTGCAGTCATCTGCAAACTTTGTCAGCCATAACCCTCCTGTGTTTGCTTGTACTTCAGAAAAGTAGATGCCAAACAAGAGTGGGCCCAGGACTGAGCCCTGTGGGACACCACTTGTGACAGGCTTTGAGTCTGACATGGCGCCAGCAACTCTGACCCTGTGGGTTCTGTCACTCAGCCAGTTTGCAACCCATCTTGTAATGTATGGGTTTACATTTAAGTTGATGAGTTTTTCAATGATACCTGAGTGAGGTATTGTATCAAAAGCCTTCGCCAGGTCTAGGTAGGCTGTATGGACTGCCTTTCCCTCATCAATGGCCTTGGTGACTGTTTGAAAAAGTCAACCAAGTTTAAAGGCATGATCTGCCTTTGACAAAGCCAAACTGGGTTGGATCCAAAGTCTGCAAGTTCCTATGTCTTTATTTATGAGATCCATTATGATCCTCTCCATGGCTTTGCAGATAAGGCTTGTCAAGCTAATGGGACGGTAATTTCCAGGGTCGGTGGAGGCACCGCCTTTGTGGAGTGGGACCACAGTCGCTGTGCGCCACTCCTGGAGTGCGTATCCGGAGGTGAGACTAAGATTAAACAGCTGTCCTAACTGTGGGTTTAATTCCTCGTTGAGTTCATGGAGCACACAGCCGGGGACACCATCAGGTCCCATGGATGCTGTGTTCTTTGCCTTGGAGAGAGCAGTTCTCACCTGGGTTTTAGAGATGTTTGGGGGGCTACAATCATTTGGTATAGATATCTCTCCTTTAGGGGAGGGAGAAGTTTGCACTGAACCTGTCAGCCAGTATGTTGGCAATGTCTGTAGGATCAGTAATCTTCACATCATTTTGAACTAATTCTGAGCATATCTGGGAGTTTCCTCCTAGGTTTCTGACATAGCTAAAGAATGCCTTATGGTTGTCTTTAGAGTCCTTAGCTATTTTTCTCAAAATTAGCTTTGGATGATTTTATGAGAGCTCTTAGCTTTTTACTTATAGTGATCAGCGGTGTCTTACCTTTTAAGGATTTTGCTCTATCTTGTAGTAGCTTTCTCCTTTTGTTGTAGAGTTTGTTTATGGCTGGGGTCCACCAGACTGGGCGCTTGCCTTTGGTACAAAGAGTCTTTGTTTTGCTTGGGATTGCCTGATCCATGCAGCCCTGCAGGTGCTGGTAGAAGGCATTTGTAAGTGATTCAGCGGTTTGAGTAATGTTAACTGCCGGCTCAGGGGCCTTAAAGGAGACCACACTAGTCTTTAGAAGTGTGAAGTCGGCTTTCGAGAAGTTCTTTACTGTGGTCTTTTTCATTTCGGGTGGGGGCGGGATGAGGACCTCCAGCGAGATTAGTTTGTGATCAGATCTCACCAGTGAGGGGTATACTTCCGGCATTGAACATTGTGCTCCCATGTTCGTGATGATGAGATCAAGTATGTTTTCTCCTCTTGTGGGGATGGTGACTAGTTGTTCCATGGCATTTGAGTTTATGAATTCCAGGAACTTTTGGGCTAGAGTGTTTGGGCTTGAGTAGTGTTCCCAGTCTATATTAGGGTAGTTGAAGTCACCTAGTATGATGGTGTTTGGAGATACATTTATCCCCTCCAGTGTTTTCAGGAAGGCCATATGAGGTTCCTGAGTTTGCGAGGGTGGCCTGTAACATGCTACAAATTGCAGAGCAATCTTGCCTATGGTTAATTGCACCTGGATGGTTTCCGATGCATCGTGCGATGCCACCAATATTGAGGTGTGGGTGTCCTTGATGAATATGGATACCCCTCCTCCTTTCTTGGTATTGTCCGGGTTTTGGGGCGGAGCATGATATGAGGTAAAACCTGATAGTGCTGGGGTGCTCTCAGGAGCCTTGAACCAGGTTTCTGTCACAGCACAGACATCGATGTTCTCCATACTGAGAAGGGCCTCGAGTGCGTGCATCTTGAGGTTGAGACTTCTGGCATTGAGCAGCATTACCCTTAGTTTTTTCTTTGTTTTGTTCTAGGGTGGTAGGTTTAGAATTTGAGCCTTGCCTAAAAAAGGCACTATGGGGGGTGGCAAGAGCCTTTGCCAAAATCCGGAATCCCAGTGGTGACAAGTGCAAGCCGTCCCTTGTGAAGCAGCATGGCTTGTCCAGCATGTCATCCCAGGCAGACAGACATTGGATCCCCTTTGAATGACACCAGAGTTTAAGCCAATTGTTAAAGCTGATCATCTTATCTCTGTATTGTGGCATCATTCTTGGTGAAGGTAGGATACTGCTCAAGGTCAGGGTCATACCTGCTTGGGCTACATAATCAGAGAGCTCCTCTATGTCTCTTTTCATGTAGTCCAAGGAGGTACGTCTCAGGTCGTTAACACCAGCGTGGACAATGATTGAGTCGTACTTGTACCTGCTGTTGAGAGACCTGAGTGCATGCGTTATGTGGCGGATTCTAGCACCCGACAGGCAGCTTACTGTGACCTTCTCCTTACTCAGTCTGGTGGCGGGGCGTCAGTGTGTCTGACTATGGAGTCACCAATGACTAGTGTGTCTGGCATTGTGTTTGGCCTTAAGGGCTGTGACTGCTTGACACTCTGACTGTGTGGTCTATGTGTTGCAGGTGTTGTGTTCTGAGGTGGTAGTTGTTTGGGTGTCTGCTTTGGTGGCTTCTGCTGTTTTGGTAGATTTTTGATCAGAGCCATCGAGTATGTCTTTGTGTGTTTATGTGTATGATTTGAGGTTGTGATGGTATTATGTGAGACTGGGTCTATAGTGTGTGTGGTTACCTTCTCCTCCTGTCTGGTCATGCCAGTCCTATTTTGAGAGAGCTCAGCCTCCAGTTTGGCCGTATAGTTGCATCTCTCGCATGTATTTGTGTTTTGTGGGAGGAGGAGAGGGTTGTCTGTGTACATGAGGCAATTGTAACATTGCCTCAATATTCCCAGGTTCACCAGCTGAGCAGGAGAGGACATTAGCAACTGATCCCTCGACATGCTAGAAGGAATAGACAGAAAAACTTAAGAAAAGGTTCTGGGGATGTGGGTGACCGAGAAATGGGGTTTGCTTTTTGGGGTACTTTCTATAACAAGAGTGCTGTATTGAGGTGATAAGTACTGTAGGAGCAAGTGCTTCGCTATACAGATAGAGAATAGTCTACTTGGGAGTCAAGTAGAGATAATTTATAGTTGTAGGATACACTAAATAGAACAGTAGTATACTTTGAGGAAGGTAGTTTTAAGGGAAAATTTGAAGAGTGGACTTTAGGTAGCCCTAATAGTTTAAATCTGATTATACACCGCTGCCCTAGTGTGCAACGGTAGCAGCTCTGCTCTAAATCGCTAAAGCGCTAACGCGTGCTTTATAGCAGGGGGCTGGAAAAAACAGGAAATGACCCAAAATGGCCAACAAATTACTAGTTGCTGCTTCTAACCACTCCTCTGAGGACAAACAAGCAGCTCAGTACTCCCCACTCCCACTGGTGAGTAAAGAAACTACCTCTGGCCACACAAGAAAATGGAGGAACACAGAAACCAAATACAAAGCCCAGGGATCAGCAAAATCTGATCACTGGAACAACTAGCTAGGAAAGTTTAGGAAAGGAGAAATATTTTTTTGTTTTTTTTTTTGCAAACAGACAGAAAAAATGCAGTAAATGCTTTGTTTTCGACTAAATTGCTATCAAAGGCTGGTACACTTGAGTGTATTAGCCTGTTTGTTACTTTTAAGCAATACTTTAGCCCACAAGTGCAATCAACAATATAAGCTCACAAAAACAGGAAAATAAGGTAATAAAACAGTAATATAGGCACAAACAGTAGTCGAAAAGCTCAAAAGATCAAAAAATGAAAACTAAAAAGTTTAAAAAATACTTATGATCAAGAAAGTTGCTTTTTCTGCTCTCTGCTGGCTTAGGAACTCTGCAGGGGACCACACACACACACACATA
This sequence comes from Protopterus annectens, assembly GCF_019279795.1. NCBI lineage: Eukaryota > Metazoa > Chordata > Ceratodontiformes > Protopteridae > Protopterus > Protopterus annectens. The sequence continues at coordinate 170,776,463 of NC_056725.1, forward strand.
CACACACCTGGGAAAGGCTAGCACAAATTTACCCGCTATGTCAACTCCACCCTGACTATAAGGTAGGTTCACTGCCACCAGCCAGCTACTTTAAGGCTCTTACCAGGGTAACCAATTACTCCTAGTAAAATTAATACTTATAGAAATGGTAGTGTTAACCAATCGGAAAGACTTTCAAGACCATGAAGCCACAGTGCCACCAAATAAATCCAGTTACTCTCAAAGGTTAAAATATTTTCTAAAAGACAAGCCACAATGAAAGGTATAAATATATTTAATAATAAATAATAAAATAGAAACCATTAAAATACTGAATATCTATTTACAATAAACACCAGAGTTTAAAAACAGTACTTTTAAGTAATCTCACTACATTTTCCTAACTGTTTCCCTAGTACTAAAGCAAGGCAAGATGAAGTGGATTAATGGTCTTGTCAGTTCCAAAACAGAGTGTTGAGTTTCATCTATCATATGTCTCACTGGTATCTAAATACAATTTAATTGCTGTCGACAGAATGACATCACATCTGGTCACCTGATTCTGTGGTTCTCACACTACCTCCCTGACTAGAAGCTGAGCCAGGCTCTAGCATAGATGTGTCACAATATATATCTAGAACATTGCTAAGGCTTATTGAAGCATCTGGAGACTGTAAAACAATTCCATCCCTTTCATCCTTCCTGCAGAGACTAACCAGACATTCTGTGGCACCCCAGGGAGGCAATTAAGAAAATAAGAGCAGGATCGCAACCCAAACATTATGTCTCTGGCTGCATTAAGGCCTGTCAGATAAAATCCTTATGGCCTAAACCAAGTCATTTCATTTCAGGCTATTTTTCTTAAGGGTGGTTGGGCTGAGCTTAACCCCTTCCCTTCTAGCATCTACTGTTAACATATATACATTGTATCATTTTCAGTACAGTCTGACATACATTTATATTTCTTTTCTGCCCAGCAGAACCTACTGTTGATACATTTTTAGCACAAGCAACTTTAGAAATACATTTTAACATAAGCATCTGTACAAATCATTCTAATATCCAAATGACATAAATTTCTATACAAAATTCCAGATAGCTATGATGGGATATGTTACACATGCACAGCCCTACTCTCTGGCATAGCTGGCACTATCTCACATCATCACAGATATATTATGCATATTTTACTCCCTGCATGTCTTGAGCATGTCCAGGTTTGGATAAAGTTGTAACTAACACATGTAATGGTATCTTTAAGGATAGAATACATTATCTTGCTCATTCAGGAATATGCATTTTTGCTGATTTATTATTTTCCATATTACCCTAAGCAAGCTACAGGGTCACAGCCCTTGTACAACTGTGCAACAGCCATCCTGTGTTGTTTACAGTGCTTCATGCTGTGCACTTCAGCAGTGCAATTATTTTTCACAAGTGTAAATGAGAGTTATTTGTTACTGTTTCTAGCAGCTTAGAGCCATGTTATCACTGCAGTATAAGGAAAGAGTCCACTGCAAAAAATATTTGGAACATGTCAAGACCTAGTTACATTCTGTGACTTCACTGAACAAAATGTATACTAATTTATTGTTGCTGTTATAAAGATCTGGCATTAAATGTGTGCCAGTCATAAAGTAATTCAAAAATATGAAAGCAACAAAATAATTCACTCTGCTCTTACCATTTAGCAATTCAGATCTAGGAAAGACAGCTGTACACAGTTCAACAGCCCCATTGTTTTATTTAATATAAGTGTGTGTGTGTGTGTGTGTGTGTGTGTGTGTGTGTGTGTGTGTGTGTGTGTGTGTGTGTGTGTGTGTGTGTGTGTGTATATATATATATATATATATATATATATATATATATATATATATATGTGTGTGTGTGTGTGTGTGTGTGTGTGTGTGTGTGTGTGTGTGTATACACACACACACGTGTATGTATATTGGAAACTCATGGTGGTCTGGCTGGAGTGTGATTCTCAAACAATCTGGAAATATATTGCTGATTGATAATTATATTTCTTGCCATTTTAACATTTCAGAGTTATGCATTGCCTTAATTTTGCCTGACTGAATTATTTTATATATTTTCTGGCATTGTTTTATGTTTCTCATCTGTACTGAAACTGTTTTTTTTCTACCCTCCCTCCCATGCTATTCTTGTGGCGTTGTTATAGTTGGTTTAGTTTCATAGTTTCATAGTATAGTACTAGGCTATCTGCCCTGGGGCATTTGTAAGCCTAGCCATAGTGATGTGGCATTTGCCACCCCATGAAATGGTACAAAAATGTACAGAATAAATTTAGAATACTGTGTCTAGTAGTGACACAATGAAGGTCTCCTTATATAATATAATTAGTTTACTGTGCCCCTGTCTAGCAGTGACACAGATGTGACCCCTGGGGTAAACTTACGATCTCCCATCCACTCATCAAGATTTCTCTTGAAGAGAGTCAGTGAGGGGCTCTGCCTAATATGAACTGGGATCTTGTTCCAAAGAATGGGAAGCCTCTGGGTTATGAATCTATCCCTCCAGCATGTCCTATTCATACTTGTGCCGAGGTTTAAGTCTTTAGCTCTCGTGGTCCTGATGGACTTGGATTTTTTGAGGTGGAGCATGTCCATCAGATCCTGATTGGACATGGCCTTGTACGTCAGGCAGAGATCACTTCTGAGCAGGCGGTATGATACTGAATAGAGCTGAAGTTTCTTTAGTCTGGCAGAATAAGACATATGTTGGAGACCCTTGATCCTCTTGGTGAGGTACTTTTGTGGTCTCTCCAGCTGTTGCAAATGCCAGGTGAGGTACATACCAAATGGGGCATTGTACTCAATCATGGGTCTGATGAGGGAGGAATATAGGGGTACAATGACATCCTTGGATCTGGATGTGAATCCCTTCATGATGAGGTGTGCAAGGTAGAATGTTTTTCTAACCACTTTGGCAACGTGGGTATCAAATGAGAGGTCGCTGTCGACTTGGGTCCCTAGGTCTCTGATTACTTTTTCAGTACTCAGTGAGTTGCTGTCTATGTGATAATTTGTGGTTACTTTGTTTCTCCCAAAGGGGATGACTATACATTTTTTGGCATTTAGTTTAAGGCCGTGACTCCGGCACCAGTTGTCCATTTCTGTGAGGCCTTTTTGTAGGATGTGTGTGTCTGCTGGTGTATCGACTATGGTGCCTAGTTTGCAGTCATCTGTGAACTTTGTCAGCCACAGCCCTCCCGTCTTTGCTTTAACATCTGAGAAATAAATGCCGAACAAGAGGGGTCCCAGGACAGATCCCTGTGGGACACCACTTGTGACTGGCTTTGAGTCTGACATTGCTCCAGCGATTTTAACTTTATGGGTTCTGTCCTTTAGCCAGTTTGCAACCCATCTAGTGACATAAGGTTTACATTTAAGCTGTTGAGCTTATCTATGATGCCTGAGTGGGGTATTGTGTCGAAGGCCTTAGCCAAGTCCAGGTATGCTGTATGGACTGCTTTGCCCTCGTCAATGGCTCTAGTGACTGTTTCGAAAAAGTCAACCAGGTTTAAAAGGCAAGATCTGCCCTTTACAAAGCCGAACTGGATGGGGTCAAGTGTCTGTAGGTCCGCTATGTCTCTGTTTATGAGTTCCATAATGATTCTTTCCATAGCTTTGCAGACCAGGCTGGTTAAGCTTATGGGGCGGTAGTTTCCAGGGTCTGTAGAGGCACCCCTTGTGGAGTGGGACCACTGTTGCTGTACGCCAGTGTTCAGGTACATATCGAGTAAGGCTAAGGTTAAATAGCATTTTTATGTGTGGGTTTAGCTCCTCTTGGAGTTCACGTAACACGCAACCCGGGATACCGTCAGATCCCATTGATGCTGTGTTTTTTGCTTTGTTTAGGGCGGTTCTCACTTGGACATCTGAGATGACAGGGAGATTACATTCAGCTGGGATAAGTATTTCTTCTTTTGGGGGTGAAGGAGGGAGAAATTTGCACTGAACCTGTCAGCCAGAATGTTGGCAATATCTGTGGGTTCAGTGTATTTTTTATTGTTGTGAACCAACTCTGAGCATATCTGAGGGTTTCTGCCCAGGTTTCTAACATTGCTGAAGAAGGCTTTGTGGTTATCTTTAGTGTCCTTAGCGATTTTTCTCTCAAAGTTGGCCTTGGATGTTTTTATGAGAGAACATAGTTTTCTGCTAATGTTGATCTGAGATGTCTTCCCTTCATGGGATTTTGTTCTGACGTGCAGTAGCTTCCTTCTTTTGTTTTACAATTTGTTTATGGCTGAGGTCCACCAGACAGGATGCTTACCTTTGGTGGAGAGGGACTTGGATTTGTTTGGGATTGCATGATCCATGCATTCTTGGAGATGTCCATAGAAAGCATTTGTGAAGGATTCGGCATTGTGGGATGTGGTATCCACTGGCACAGTGGGCTTAAAGGATACCATCTCAGTCTTAAGAAGAGTGAAGTCTGCTTTTGAGAAGTTTTCACTGTGGTCTTTTGTGCTGGGGGTGGAGGTGGGATATGTATATCCAGGGTGATTAGTTTGTGGTCAGATCTCATTAGTGAGGGGTATATTTCCGGTGTGGAGCATTTTGTCCCCATGTTTGTGATGATCAGGTCTAGTATATTATCTCCCCTAGTGGGAGAGGTGACTAATTGTTCCAGTGCATTTGAATTTATGAATTCCAGGAACCTTTGGGCTAGGGTATTAGGGCTAGAATAATGTACCCAATCTATGTTTGGGTAGTTGAAGTCTCCCAGTATGATGGTATTTTGTGATACATTCATATCCTCCAATGTCTTCAGGAAGGCTGAGTGGAGTTCTTGAGATTGGGAGGGTGGTCTGTAACATGCTACCAGTTGTATAGCAGTTTTGCCTATGGTTAGTTGCACCTGTATGGTCTCTGTTCCTTCATGTGTTGCTACTAACCTGGAGGTGTGGGTGTCCTTTATGAATATGGACACTCCCCCTCCCTTTGTGGTTCGGCCCGGGTTTTGGGGCCGAAAAGCATGATACGAGGTATAGCCTGGTAGCGCTGGGGTGCTCTCAGGAGCCTTGAACCAGGTTTCAGTTACTGCACAGATGTCGATGTTCTCCATGCTGAGGAGTGCATCAAGTGCCTGCATCTTGAGATTTAGACTTCTGGCGTTGAGCAGCATTACCCTTGGTTTTTTTCCATTATTGTTTTCTAAGGAGGTGGGTTTGTCTTTTGAGCCTTGCCTAAAAAAGGCACTATGGGGTGGCAAGAGCCTTAGCCAATATCCGGAAGCCCAGTGGTGACAGGTGTAAGCCATCCCTTGTGAAGCAGCGTGGCTTGTCCAACATGTCATCCCAGGCAGACAGACATTGGATCCCCTTAGAATGACACCAGTACTTGATTAATTGTTAAAGCTGATCATCTTGTCTTTGTATTGTGGTATCATTCTTGGTGAGGGCAAGATGCTGCTCAGGGTCAGGGTCATACCAGCCTGGGCTACATAATCGGAGAGCTCCTCTATGTCTCTTTTCATGTAGTCCAGGGAGGTACATCTCAGGTCATTCACACCAGCATGGACAATGACGGAGTCATATTTGTACTTGCTTTGGAGTGACTTGAGTGCGTGTGTTATGTGGCGGATCCTATCTCCCGATAGACAGCTCACAGTCACCTTCTCCTTGTTCAGCCTGGTCAGCGGGACATCAGTGTGTCTGACTATAGAGTCACCTATTACTAGTGTATCAGGCAAGGTGTTTGGCCTTAAGGGCTGTGATTGGTTGACACATTGATTTATTGAAGTATGTGTTGCATGTGTTTTGTTTTGAGGTGGTGGATTTTTGGGTGTCTGCTTTGGGAGCCTCTGTTGTTTTGGTAAGTTTTTTATTAGAGCCTCTGAGTATGTCTTTGTGTTTTTATGTGTTTGGTTTGCAGTTGTGGTAGGTCTATGTGGGACTGGGATTGTTGTGTGTGTGTTTGCCATCTCCTCCTGTCTGATCATGCCAGCCCTGAGTTGAGAGAGTTCAGCCTCCAGTTTGGCTATATAGTTGCATCTCTCACATGTATTTGTGTTTGTTGGGAGGAGGAGAGGGTTGTCTGTGTACATGAGACAATTGTAGCATTGTCTCAAGATATCCGGATTGACCAACTGAACTGGAGACGACGCCAGTAATCTACCACTCGACATGCTAGAACTGTATAAGGGAGTGCTGTACCTTTAAGGGAAGTGGATATTCACAGGGGTGGTAAGTAGATGTAGTGCTTTACTTAGTATGAGAGTGCTTACTTAGTAGAGAAGTATTGAGAACAAGTGTTAGGCTTATAATATAGTAAGTAGTCTGGTTATACTAAGAGTAGAGCTTCCTTAAGGGAAAATTTGAAGAGCAGACCTGGCAGAGCCAGAAAAAGTTTAACCTTGTTTAACCAGTGCTGCGCTATGTGCACAACTGCGCAAAGCCGTGCAAACGCGGATTTTAAACAGTGAACTACAAAAGAGCTAGAAATGGTCCAAAACAACCAATTACTACAGCTTCTTGTGCTGAGATCACTTCCTACAGGGACAGGTAGGCTGCTCAAGGCTCCCCACTTCCACTAGTGAGCAAAGAAACTCCCTTCTATCCAAGTAAGGTAATGGACAACACAGGAACTACACCACAGCCCAGAATACAGCAATGCCTGTAAACTGGTCTAAACTAGTCGAGGAAGGTGGGAAAACAAGGATTATTCTTTTGTTTTTTTGGTAGAAACACACAGAAAATGCAGAAACAGTGATAAATTAGTTACACAGGCTAGCACACTTTAGTGGGCAGCCTCCACAGTTAAATTAAACAAACAAACAACAAACCTTTGATCAAATTCGACTAAAATGTAACTTTAAGTGCAGATTTTAAAATAATGCAGCAAACAGTTAAAAAACAGTTCAAGCTAGTTCAGGGTAAGCTACAGAAGCTATTCCAAGTGAAAAAAAAGCAAAGATACTTAAATCCAGAAAGTAGTCACTTTTCTGAGTTCCCTGCTGCTAGGACCACTCTGCAGACCCACTGTGGTGGCTTTCCAGTTGCCCGTCCCTACTGTAAATTTGATCTGGGACACCCCTCCCAGTCTGGTGTTCACTCTACTTAATACAGAGAGAACATTTGAGAAGGCCAACCCAGTTAGGTTCTTAACCTTGAATTTTTCTGCTCCTTCTTCTTCTCTCCTTGCACTTTACTAAAAAAAAAAATCACTTTAGTTTGCTTTTGTATCTTCTTAAAAGTACTCAGTTGTATATATTCTGCTGCATTTATTACTGCTTGGTAGTAGCCTGATTAAATTGTAACTGTTATTCTAAGCCTTTTGGTTTAAGCACTTGGCCTTCGTACCGGTTGTTTTACATTAAGAAGGTTTGTGGTCTGCACTGTTGTGGCAGGACAGGTAGCTTACAACCTTCTAAGTTGGGAACTGCTGATTGAAGGCTCAGTGTCTGTTATTCTAAAAGTGTATTAGTCCTGGTTAAAGCACTTGGGCTTCGGGCCAGTTATTTTTATTAAGATTTGTGGTCTGCACTCTTGTGGGAGGAGAGGCCAGATTCTGCCCTTCTGAGCTGGGAATTTCTGGTTAAAGGCTTATTGTGCCTGCTTATTTGAACTTTTTCTTTCTGAAATTGGAGCGTCTTGTTTGCTGTACCATAGACTAGATTCAGGAATCCTGAATCAAGCTTTGTTTGTATAACTTGAGCACTAATACAGGCCATTCTTTTTTGGAGAAGGTTTTCCTGCACCCTGGTGGCAAGAGTGTGCAGTTAGATCTTGTCTGATTGAAGACTGCTGGAACAGGGCTCAGTCTTGAGCTTTTTTACTGGTTAATTGGGTAATTTGTTTAAATCAGTTTGCTTGTTTTCTATTGTTATATATATATATATATAAAAAAATACACTTTATTCATCTGCTTTTACTGTATTTGTGTTTCCTCCTACTTTATTACTTTATTTTGCTTTTGCTGCTTGTTCTTAAAAGTACTTAACTGCATTTATTCCGCTGCATTTATTACTGCTTGTTAGTAGCCTGATTAAATTGTACCTGTTATTCTAAGCCTTTGGGTTGAAGCACTTGGGCTTCAGACCAGTTGTTTTACAATAAGAAGGTTTGTGGTCTGCACTGTTGTGGCAGGACAGGTAGCTTACATCCTTCTAAGTTGGGAGTTGCTGATTGAAGCCTTAGTGTCTGTTATTCTAAAAGTGCATTAGTTCTGGTTTAAGCACTTGGGCTTCGGGCCAGTTATTTTACATTAAGAAGGTGTGGTCTGCACTCTTGTGGGAGGAGAGGGTAGATTCTGCCCTTCTGAGCTGGGAGTTTCTGGTTAATGGCTTATTGTGCCTGCTTATTTGAACTGTTTCTTTCTGAAATTGGTAGGTCTTGTTTGCTGTAGCATAGACTAAATTCAGACTTGCTGAATCTAGTTTTGTTTGTATAACTTGAGCACTAATCCAGACCATCTTTTTTTTTGGAGAAGGTTCCCCTGCACCCTAGTGGCAGGAGTGTGTAGTTCGAACATGTCTGATTGAAGACTGCTGGAATGGGGCTGAGTTTTTAGCTTTTTATTGGTTAATTGGTTCATTTGTTTAAATCAGTTTTCTCATTTGCTACTGTTATATTGAAAAAAAATGCACTTTATGCATCGCCGCTTAGCTAGGGTTAAACTATTCCGGCACCATAAAGTCTGCTCTTCAAATTTTCCCTTAGAACTAGCCAGCTTTTTAGTTTTAGCACTCAAATCTGTTTCTTTGAGCTCAGCACTTGTTCAGAAGTCATTGTAAACACTAAATAAGCTACACATTACTACAGCACTCAACTTTACTCACTTGTCTAGAGGAAAACAGTGTTTAGCACTTAATAAATAAGCACCTATCCAGGCATGTCTAAGGGTCATCTCCCAGTGTTTTCTCCTATCTACCTGATGAATCTGGGCATCTTGGGGCAATGCAGCAATTGTCTCATGTACACAGACAACCCTTTCCTCCTACCACCCAACACTACAACCTGTGAGAGATGCACTTATATAGCCAAACTGGAAGCAAAGCTCTCCTCACCCAAGACTGGACTAGACAGTCAAGAGGAGAAGGTAAACACTTACACCACACCACACTCATCACATAGTCCCTCAAAACCTACACCACCAAAAGACACACATAGAAACACAAAACACACACCTACATTCACGGAGGCTCTCAATAAAAATCTGCTCAAGCAACAGAGACCTCCAAAGCAGAAACACAAGCAACCTCCACCCCCCCAACACAACCCAAATGACACATATCCCACAAGGTCAGTGTGCCACTCAACCACAGCCCATAAGGCATAACAACATACCCAAACACTCTAGTCATAGGTGACTCTATAGTCAGGCACACTGATGTTCCACTCACGAGCCTAAACAAGGAGAAAGTTTCTGTCAGCTGCCTGTTGGGTGCCAGGCTCCGCCACATAACACACACACTTAGGTCACTCCACAACAAGTACAAATATGACTCTGTCATTGTCCATGTTGGTGTGAATGACCTGAGACGTACCTACCTGGACTACATGAAAAGAGATGTGGAGGAGCTCTCCAATCTTGTAGCCCAGGCAGGTATGACCCTAGCCCTGGGTAGCAGCCTGACAATGCCCAGAATGATACCACAGTACAAGGACAAAATGACTGACTTCAAAAATTGTCTATGCTTCTGGTGTCATTCTAAGGGGATCCAGTATCTGTCTGCCTGGGATGACATGATCGACAGACCAAGATGCTTTGCCAGAGATGGCCTGCACCTGTCACCCTTGGGATTCCGGATACTGGCTAGGCTCTTTCCACCCCTATAGTGCCTTTTTTAGGCAAGGTTCAAATGACAAATTCACCACCATAACAGGTACAAGCAAGCAAAATCTGAGGGTAATGCTACTCAGTGCTAGAAGTCCAAACTTCAAAATGCATTCACTCGAGGCACTCCTTAAAATGGAGAACATCGACATCTGTGCAGTGACAGAGACCTGGTTCAAGGTGCCAGACAGCACCCCTGCATTACCTGGCTATAACTCATAGCACACCTTTTGGCCACCTAACCTGGACTGAAACAGTAAAGGTGGAGGCGTGTCCATATTCATTAAGGATATCTACACCTCCACGCTAGTTGCTCAGCATAATGTATCCGAGATTATCCAAGTGCAACTAACTCTGGGCAAGACCGCAATCCAAACTGTAACTTGCTACAGATCCCCCACAATGTCCCAGGATTCCCACTCCTCATTTCTTGATATGCTGGAAAATATTAGGGTACAACCCAACACCCTAATAATGGGTGATTTCAACTTCCCCACCATTAAATGGGAAAACTACTCATGTACCAACTCTTTTGCTCAACGTTTTCTGAAATTCATAAATTCCAACGCCTTGGATCAACTTATCTACACCACCACCAGGGAAGCAATATCCTTGATATGGTCATTACCAACATGGGAGACCGGTGTTCCACACCAGAGGTCAATTCCTCGTTGGTTAAATCTGACCACAAGCTAATCACCCTAGACATCCACATCTCACCCCCACCCCCCATTATGGAAACCACCGTATAACATTTCTCCAAAGCCAACTTCATGCTTCTTAAGACAAAAGTGGCAAACTTCACGACACCCATGCAGACGGACAATAGAGGTACGACTGCTGAATCCTAAACAAATGCACTTTATAAGCACTTACACAAGTGCATAGATCGTGCTAGCCCAAACAGAACCAAGATGCTATCCTTCAAAAAAAGGAAGCCAATCTGGTGGTCCCCTGCCATAAACAAACTCAACAATGGAAGAAAGAAACTGTTGCAAGAAAGAGTAAAATACCATGATTGGAGGAACTCCCTGGTCAGCCTCAGTAAGTAGCTGTGATCCCTTATAAAATCCTCCAAAGCTAGTTACAAAAACAAAATCACCACTGATTCTAAAGACAACCACAAAGCATTCTATAACTATGTCAAGAATCTCAATGGCAACACTCAGATCTGCTCTGAGTTACAGCACAATGGCACTAAATATACAGAACCGACTGATATTGCCGATATCCTGGCAGATAGGTTCAGTGCTAACTTTACCTCCCTCTCACCCCCTAAAGAGCCCATCTCTATACCCGAAGAATGAAAAGTTCCTGTCATCGCGGCTGTACAGGTAAAAAACACACTCTCCAAAGCCAAGAACACAGCATCCATGGGACCTGATAACATCCCAGGCTGTGTTTTACATGATCTACAGAATGAACTGGCACCCCACCTAAGCACCATGTTCAATCATAGCCTCACCTCAGGCTTTGTGCCCACTGAATGGTGCAGAGCGACAGTTATCCCACTCAACAAAGGGGGAGCCACCATGGACCCCGGGAACTACCGCCCAATTAGCCTGATGAGCCTGGTCTTCAAGGCCATGGAACATATCATCATGGAACTTATAAACAACGACATTGGTAATCTCCAAACCCTGGACCCCCACCCAGTTCTGGTTTGTAAAAGGCAGATCGTGTCTCCTAAACCTGATAGACTTCTTTGAAGCAGTCAACAAAGCCGTAGACGAGGGTAATATGGTTCACACAGCCTATCTAGATCTCGCCAAGGCTTTTGACACCATCCCCTAACTCTGGAATTATAGAGAAACTCACTAAACTAGGTATAAATCCCTATGTCACAAGATGGGTTGCCAACTGGCTCATTGACAGAACCCACACTCTGAAAGTAGCAGACTCCAAATCTGACATCAGACCAATGACAAGTGGAGTACCACATGGTTCAGTCCTGGGTCCTCTCCTGATTGGTATCTACTTTTCCGAAGTACAGGCTAACACAGAAGGTCTTTGGCTAATGAAGTTAGCAGATGACTGCAAACTAGGAGCCATAATCAAAACTCCTAACGATGTGGACACCCTACAAAAGGGCCTCACTGAGACAGATGCCTGGTGTCAAAGCCATGGCTTCAAGCTCAATGCCAAAAAGTGCATTGTCATCCCCTTTGGTAAAAACTCTGTACCCATGAGCTACCACATAGGTGGTAGTCTACTTAACACCAAAAGTGTGATAAGAGACCTTGGGACACAGGTGGACAGTGGTCACTCCTTTGATAATCATACTGCCACAGTAGTCAGGGCATCCTTCTACATGGCACACCTCATCACAAAAGGTTTCTCATCCAGGAAAAAATAGGTCACTGTTCCCCTCTACTCATCACTCATTGGATCCATTATAGAGTACAACTCCCCTTTTGGTATGTACCTCACAAGACATGTACAACAACTGGAAAGTCTGCAGAAATACCTCACAAAGAGGATTACCAACCTCAAACAAATGCCCTACGCAGACCATCTCAAAAACTCCAGCTTTACTCCATCGCATATCGCCTACTCAGAGGCGATCTCTACCTAACATACAAATCAGTGCCAAACCCAGAGCTGTTGGACATACTCCACTTAAAGAAATCTCAATCGCTCTGAGCTACACGCTCTTAGGGACCTAAGCCTTGTCACCACATTAAACAGAACATGCTGGAGGGATAGAATCCTGTCCAAGAGACTTCCCATACTCTGGAACAAACTACCTATCTATATCAAACAAAGCTCCTCATTAGCACTCTTCAAGAAAAATCTTGATGACTGGATGGGAAATAGGAAATTCACCCTGGGGATCACCTCTGTGGCTCTGCTTGACAGGGGCACAGGAAAATAATTTTCTTGGGTGGCGAAAGCCAGGGTACCTTTTTGGCTAGGCTTATATAGGCCCTAGAGCCAATAGCCTAGTACCTACCTATGAACCTCTCTCTCTCTCTCTCTCTCTCTATATATATATATATATATATATATATATATGGGTCTACTGCTTTTGGTCGAATTCCATTTGGTCGAAAATGATTTCAGGCAGTTAACGTCACCAAAAATGCATTTCACTGAAAACCCATTTGGTCGAAAATGGAATATAGCCCCTGCCCCACTACAGTGCGACCATGGAGTGAGAATATAAAGTTAGGCTGGGGTGGGGGGCATAGCCCCCCCACATAATTGCAGTGTATTCAATATTATATACTTGTATATCCATTACAAATACATTGAAACATAGAACATCAGTAAAAACTAGCTACAAAATGTGGGGGGCTACACTCCCCACACCCCTCAATGTGGGGGGCTGTGCCCCCCCACACACTCTAACTTTATATTCTCACTCCAGGGTCGCACTGCAGTGGGGCACAGGCTCTATTCCATTTTTGACCAAATAGAATTTGACCAAATGAGCTTTCAGTCAAATGAGCTTTCAGTGAAGTGGGCTGCCTGAAATAATTTTCAACCAAATGTAATTCGGCCAAAAGCAGTAGACCCATATATATATATATATATATATATATATATATATATATATATATATATATATATATATATATATATATATATCATATGCACATACACTGCACTGCTACACACACACACACACACACACACACACACACACACACATATATATGTACCTCATAACTTTGCACTTTCTGCTTCAGTTTAGCTGAAGATCTTCAATTGTTTTTCGTAAAAGTTCTCATAGTGAATGAATCACATCACAATTTCTCCAGCTTGCTTCTTTAGAAATGTGGCTTCTGTGATGGCTACTAGTCCTATTCTCCATTTTCACATGCAAATAAAGTCATCTTTCATAATGTATGTTAAAAAATGTATGATTTCACATTAGTAAATATGTGCTCCAAGCATTGCATCTCCTAGTGCCAGTACAGCACAGGGCGGGGCAAGTACAATAACAGATAGCAACAAACTTACTCCTTCATCTTAAATGCATATTCATATGGTCTGAGGAAACACAATCTTATGACAGTTATAGAAGTGCTGTTATTGTGTCTACAAAACATTTACAGTGTACTATGAAACATATTTCAGCCAGTTATGCAAAAGAAACACATTCAGAAAGATTATGATAAAATTAGCTTGTTAATTGTGAAATGTGTGAGCACAGCACTCATTTAAATTATTAGCAGCTCTTATAGTGGTTTAAGTAGGTCATAATGATGATTTGCAGCAGATGGTTAAAGAAAGTTTGCTCTAGCACTCCTTGCAAAAAAGGCCCTGAGAATAGATGCCTTTTCATTCCCATGAATGGGAATGTTCCTGCATGCTTTTCTACCCTTTCCTCTAATAACCAGACTTCTTTTAAAAACCCAGAAGGACTCTCCAGAACTAATACAATTAACTCCCTTTTGGCCAAGGCAAGAGTGGTTCTCCTTTATTTTGAAAATGGTCAAGGCCATTTAGCAAAAGCTTCTTCACATGATGGACTTGCTCACACAACACAGGGGTTCCTTGATATACCACAACCTGAACATTCTTCACCTCACAGCATAGATAATAGTATTGTCTAATGGCTTTTAGGCATTTCTCTGAGGATGTGTAACAGGTAATAGAGGAGACTAAAAGTCCTACAAATAGAAAATCATATTTGGCTAAGGAGAAAAGATTTTCTAGTTTAAACCTTGATCAGTTTATGGCTCAGTCACATTTGTTTCTTTAGTGGATATTATTCTCTGGTGTTTCTTATTCAAAGATTTATCCATCATCCATTTTTACTTGTCTGCCTATGGATCCCCCTTTCTTCTTTATCTCAAGTGAAGACATTTCAGAAAGGAGTTTTACATATCTCTTCCCCTATGAAATAGATGGCTTCTCCTTGGTATCTTAACTCATTACATTAGAGTGATGCCTCCAGGTGCATTTGCAGTTAACTCCCACTGATGCCTCTAAGCATCAAATAAATATTGCTTGTTCATATTTGTATCAATAATTCCAAAACCATGCTTTAAAATATTTCATCTTAAAACTTACATAATGGCAAACTCAACTGCATTAATGTTTGACCTCTGTCTACTGCAGATAAAGCAATATTAAATCTTGTTCTTATGATAATAATTCATATAGATATAATTTTCTCATTTTTCTAAATATTTCAACAACCAAGTAACACAGACAGAACTCCTTAGCATCATATGAAAGCTGGTTGCTGACATATTGTAAGTTGTTTACAAAATATTACAAATGTTAATAGTTACTGTGTTTACTGTGACTTGTAAAATTCCATTTAAGACCCAGAACCTAAAGTATACTACCACTATAAAAATAGTTTATGCTGAAGGATTTGCCATTTATACTACTTTCATAACCCCTATGGTTCCAAATATATAACCATTTGTTTGAAATGTGAGGACATAATTTGATTCTGTCAAAAGGTTTAGGCTCTGCCCATTGGAAGTTTCAGTGCAAACTTCCTGAGCTCCATTGGAGTGAATGAGTTAACTTTGTTCTTGAAAAAATAAACCATTTCCTTTTGAACCAGCTCATGAGGCTGATTTGAAATTCTTATCAAGGAAAACAGTGTTACTAATTGCCATGACTTCTGAAAGTAGAGTATCTTGGTTAAAAGCTTTCATGGTAAATTAGTCCTATCTCATCTTTTTACGAAGATAGCATATATTTGGGAACCAACCCTTCTTTTATCGCCAAAGTGGTTAGAGAGTTTTCTTTAAACCAGCCCATTCACCTCCATGGCTACACTTGCCTCTTTTTGGAACAGGGTGGACTCAAGAAACAACCTAGAGGCATTAATTTGGTTTTCTGCTCATACTTTTACCAAGTACTACAAATGTAACACCTTCGCCCTGGTCAGAACAGGGTTTGCTGCATTCATCCTCCAAGGGCTCCTATGCTCTCATCTTTCCTCCCCCTCACTTTCTTTCTAAGCTCTGATATCCATCCCATATAGCTCAGGTACTACAACAGTGATCTAATGATGAACACAATGCAGCTGTGTAAGTAAACTTACCACAACAGTAGATTTTCAAATAGATCACTATTGCAGTACAAACACCCTCCCTCCTTCCCACTTGCTATTTTTTTGTTATGTTTCCAGAGAAGAGAAGTTTACTGTTGTTCACGCTAAGTCTGCTTTTAATGTCTGCTATTTTGTTTAGCAACTATACATTAGTGTTTGTGCTATAAAAATGTCAAGCAATGTTAGTAGCACAGCAGGTAGAATAACTTGCCTTACCATCCTTATAGCATAGGCAACTGCAACAATGATCTTTTTAAACATCTACTGTTATGGTAAGCCTACATATACTACCGTACTTTCCTTTAGCATCAGACTCAATCTTACATTTATAATTGTAGATCTATACTCTTACAGTGGAAAAACATTACAAAATGCTGCTGTAGTTGAATGCTTGCCAAACAATAAATATGTTGAGCATCTATTCATCAAAGTGGTGTCATCAAAGCAAAGATTTTCCAAAAAATACAATTATTTAAAAGTCTTGGTGTCAAAATCCATGTTCATTTAAACCTAGTTATTGGTGGGGGAGGGTAACAAATTCCTTCAACCACATCCCTGTGGTGGCTGTGTCTCCCAGCTATATATAACAAGTTCAAGCTTGTTGTGGTTGTTGCACTTTGCACTTTGAAATAATTTATATGTGGCTTGGTTGGCAGAAAAGAGACAGGTCTCAGGAATCTCCACCAATCTAGTATACCTGTAATCCAGCACTTTTCTAAATCTGGATTTTTTTTAAAAAAAATCTGTTTAACAAATACTTATTTCATCAGTCATTAAATCTACAGCTATACCAATGTATTTCTAAACTCAGTCGACAAAGTGCTTCACCTGGTTTAATATGGTCACAGTCACAGTAAAATAGTTTGATTTCAGTCTTCAGGAAATATAGAGAAATATCAGATGCCTCTGTAAAAATTTATGCATTATGGTTTGCAATGCTTACTCTTGTTGACATAATATAGTTATGTATCTGCAAAATGTTTACTTGTCATATTTAAATGCAAATTATTGGTGTGGTGTTCTACAACACTCATCCATCTACCTACATAACTGAATAAACTACTGGAAACTTCAACAAGATGTTTTTATTCCTCCCACAGGGAGGGTATCAGAGAGACAGTCTGCTAGATCTGCTAGCTAAAGTGATTTTATCTGGACTAATCCTTTATACTCTGTTTCTTGATGGTCCTGTCACACCCCAGGTCATAGGAGGGATACCAGACGTGACAGAGACCTTCTAGATTACCTCTTTTTTCTCATTAACCAACAGGTTAGACAGGACACAATCAGCATCATTATATTTTGCACTGGAGTGGATGCACAGTGACATGGGACATCACCACTAAGTAGGTGGAAACATAGGTGGAATTTAGGGGATGTTGGGGATCATGTCCTCAGATGATGTTGCAGAGCTTCCTGGGGTGGAATACTAGCTGGATGTCTGCAGACCATGTTCAGAATGCCATCATCATCATCCTCCCCTGCAGATGTGTTGAACTCAGGCTTGTGCAGACCTGTTCTGCTGGATCTCATCCCAGTGGAACCTGTGAAAGCATACAGATTAATTAACAATATGTAAGGCAGTACATGTGTGACCCCCACCCTGTGCATCAGCCAATGATGAACTTGGCTTTATGCTAAAAGTATGCTTAGGCTATGAGTACATACATATTTGTTTGTGCAGTTTATGTCCAATGTGGGCCTGATGCTCTGGGTGACAGAAATGCAGTATAGTATGTATGAGTAAACTGTGCAAGGGTGCTAGTCAATATCCACTTGTAATGGCATGTCACACATTTCACCTGGTGCATCTTCCATAGGCACATAAGCAGTTGTAATCTATGCTGCAGTTGTTTGCAGTTGCAGCTGCAATGTTCCTGGGTGACATTAATACAGTTATGTCTGAATTCACCGTGCTGATGTGCTGCCAATGTCCTACATGACTAGAATGTGCCAATACTCACATGGGCCATCTAGAACAGACACCAGGTCAGTTCTGGCCAGTCTGGATCCCACATCCAATCCACCATAGGAACTAGTGTCATGTCAATGTCTCCACTGAAAGTTATAAGAAACTGCTCAATGTTTGTAAGATGGTGATGTCTTGTAGGAGCTGTTTCAGGGTGAACTGTCTGGGGCTATGTCACATGCTGTATTCTTCATATGGAAGATGAAGTGGGTACTCCTGCAACACCCATGCAACATTGTCTGGTTGTGCCCATCCACAGCATTCGTTTATTCAAGCCTCCTGCCACACATTGTTTCTGTAGGCCTTTTCTACCTTATCCTTCTCCAGGATTTTCCTGCCATGGTTATATAGGTTCTACAGCAGAACACCAGTCTCCTGTGAGGTGAATTTTTCAATGTGCTGCCATTCTTTTGGAATGATGACAGCTCCAGTACACACATGGAGCATTGTGTGTATACAAGACCTTGCATGCTAAACAACATCCACCATCTTGTACTAAACAATTGTCCTCCCACAGCAAACTACATGAGTATAAAGTCTACTAACACCAAATATTTGTTGAAAACTCATGTAGACACAAGGGAGGTACAAATAAAACACTCCAAGCATTCAGGAATAAAGGTTTAATGTAAGCGCTTTCACAATGATGACACTGCTTCCTCAGACACTGTCTCCATATGAAGACACTGTCTGAGGAAGCAATGTCATCATTGCGAAAGCGCTTACATTAAACCTTTATTTCTGAACACTTGGAGTGTTTTATTTGTACCTCCCTTGTGTCTACACAAGTTTTCCACAAATATTTGGTTTTAACATCCAACATCCAACACTACAACCTGTGAGAGATGCACTTATATTGCCAAACTGGAAGCAAAGCTCTCTTCACCCAAGACTGGACTAGACAGTCAAGAGGAGAAGGTAAACACTTGCACCACACCACACTCAGCACATAGACCCTCAAAACTTACACCACCAAAACACACACATAGAAACACAAAACGCACACCTACATTTGCGGAGGCTCTCAGTAAAAACCTGCCCAAGCAACAGGGACCTCCAAAGCAGAAACACAAGCAACATCCACCCCCCCCAACACATCCAAATGACACATAGCCCACAATCTTAGTGTGCCACTCAACCACAGCCCATAAGGCATAACAACGTACCCAACACTCTAGTCATAGGTGACTCTTTAGTCAGGCACACTGATGTTCCACTCACCAGGCTAAACAAGGAGAAAGTTACTGTCAGCTGCCTGTCGGGTGCCAGTATCTGCCACATAACACATGCACTCAGGTCACTCCACAACAAGTACAAATATGACTCTGTCATTGTCCATGTTGGTGTGAATGACCTGAGATGTACCTCCTTGGACTACATGAATAGGGACATGGAGGAGCTGTCTGATCTTGTAGCCCAGGCAGGTATGACCCTAGCCCTGAGTAGCATCCTGCCATCACCCAGAATGATACCACAGTATGAGGACAAAATGATTGACTTCAACAATTGGCTAAGCTTCTGGTGTCATTCTAAGGGGATCCAGTATCTGTCTGCCTGGGATGACATGATCGACAAGCCACGATGCTTTGCCAGAGATGGCCTGCACCTGTCGCCCCTGGGATTCCGGATACTGGCTAAGGCTCTAGCCACCCCTATAGTGCCTTTTTTAGGCAAGGTTCAAATGACAAATTCACCACTCTAACAGGTACAGGCAAGAAGAATCTGAGGGTATTGCTACTCAATGCTAGAAGTCTAAACCTCAAAATGTAATCTCTCGAGGCACTCCTTAAAATGGAGAACATCGACATCTGTGCAGTGACAGAGACCTGGTTCAAGGCTCAAGAGAGTACCCCTGCATTACCAGGCTATAATTCATACCACACCTTTCGGCCACCTAACCTGGACCGAAACACTAAAGGCGGAGGCGTGTCCATATTCATTAAGGATATCCACACCTCCAGACTAGTTGCATCCGAGATTATCCAAGTGCAACTAACTCTGGGCAAGACTGCAATTCAAATTGTAGCTTGCTACAGATCCCCCACCATGCCCCAGGATTCCCACTCCTCATTTCTTAATACACTGGAAAATATTAGGGTACAACCTAACACCCTAATAATGGGTGATTTCAACTACCCTACCATTAACTGGGAAAACTACTCATGTACCAACTCTTGTGCTCAATGTTTTCTGGAATTCATAAATTCCAATGCCATGGATCAACTTATTCACACCCCCACCAGGGGCAGCAATATCCTAGACCTGGTTATTACCAACATGGGCAACCGGTGCTCCACACCAGAGGTCAATTCCTCGTTGGTCAGATCCGACCATAAGCTAATCACCCTAGACATGCACATCCCTCCCTCACCCCCCATTAGGGAAACCACAGTAAAAGATTTCTCCAAAGCCAACTTCACGCTTCTTAAGACAGAAGTGGCAAA
Source organism: Protopterus annectens (assembly GCF_019279795.1). Lineage (NCBI taxonomy): Eukaryota > Metazoa > Chordata > Ceratodontiformes > Protopteridae > Protopterus > Protopterus annectens. The sequence goes on from NC_056725.1 coordinate 170,796,683, forward strand.
CTTCACGACACCCATGCTGACGGACAATATAGGTATGACTGCTGAATCCTACACAAATGCACTTTATAAGCACTTACATGAGTGCATGGATCATGCAATCCCTAACAGAACCAAGATGCTATCCTCCAAAAAAGGAAGCCAATCTGGTGGTCCTCTGCCATAAACAAACTCTACAACAGAAGAAAGAAACTGTTGCAAAAAAGACTAAAATCCCATGATTGGAGAAACTCCCTGGTCAGCTTCAGTAAGAAGCTGAGATCCCTCATAAAATCCTCCAAAGCTAGTTATGAAAACAAAATTGTCACTGACTCTAAAGACAACCACAAAGCATTCTATAGCTATGTCAAGAATCTCAATGGCAACACTCAGATCTGCTCTGAGTTACAGCACAATGGCACTAAATATACAGAACCAACGGATATTGCCAACATCCTGGCAGATAGGTTCAGTGCTAACTTTACCCTTCTGTCATCCCCTAAAGGGCCCATCTCTATACCAGAAGAATGCAAAGTTCCTGTAATCGTGGCTGCACAGGTAAAAAACACACTATCCAAAGCCAAGAACACAGCATCCATGGGACCTGATGACATCCCAGGCTGTGTTCTATATGAACTACAGAACGAACTGGCACCCCACCTAAGTACCATGTTCAATCATAGCCTCACCTCAGGCTATGTGCCCACTGAATGGCACACAGTGACAGTTATCCCACTCCACAAAGGGGGAGCCACCACAGACCCTGGAAACTACCGCCCAATTAGCCTAATGAGCCTGGTCTGCAAGGCTATGGAGCGTATCATCATGGAACTTATAAACAATGACATTGGTAATCTCCAAACTCAGGACCCCACCCAGTTCGGGTTTCTAAAAGGCATTTCATGTCTCCTAAACCTGATAGACTTCTTTGAAGCAGTCACCAAAGCCATAGATGAGGGTAAGGTGGTTCACACAGCCTATCTAGATCTCGCCAAGGCTTTTGACACCATCCCCCACTCTGGAATTATAGATAAACTCACTAAACTAGGTATAAATCCCTATGTCACAAGATGGGTTGCCAACTGGCTCACTGACAGAACCCACACTGTGAAAGTAGCAGACTCCAAATCCAGCTGCAGACCAGTGACAAGTGGAGTACCACAGGGTTCAGTTCTGGGTCCTCTCCTGTTTGATATCTACTTCTCTGAAGTACAAGCCAACACAGAAGGTCTTTGGCTAATGAAGTTCGTAGATGACTGCAAACTAGAAGCCATAATCAAAACTCCAAAAGATGTGGACATCCTACAAAAGGGCCTTGCTGAGACAGATGCCTGGTGTCAAAGCCATGGCATCAAGCTCAATGCCAAAAAGTGCATTGTCATTCCTTTTGGTAAAACCTCAGTACCCATGAACTACCACATAGGTGGTAGTCTACTTAACACCAAAAGTGTGATAAGAGACCTTGGGACACAGGTGGACAGTAGTCTCTCCTTTGAAATCCTTCTATGTGGCACACCTCATCACAAAAGGTTTCTCATCCAGGAAAAAAGAGGTCATTGTTCCCCTCTACTCGTCACTCATTAGACCCATTATAGAGTACAATGCCCCTTTTGGTATGTACCTCACAAGACATCTACAACAACTGGAAAGGCCACAGAAATACCTCACAAAGAGGATTACCAGCCTCAAAGAGATGCCCTATGCAGACCGTCTCAAAAAACTGCAGCTTTACTCCATTGCATATCGCCTACTCAGAGGCGATCTCTGCCTAACACACAAAGCTATGTCAAACCCAGAGCTTTTAGACATGCTCCACTTAAAGAAATCCCAATCCCTATGAGCTACATGCTCTAGGGACCTAAACCTCATCACCACAATAAACAGAATATGCTGGAGGGATAGATTCCTGTCCCAGAGACTTCCCATACTCTGGAACAAACTACCTATTTATATCAAACAAAGCTCCTCATTGGCACCGTTCAAGAAAAATCTTGATGATTGGATGGGAGATAGGAAATTCACCCCGGGGATCACTTCTGTGGCTCTGCTCAACAGTGGCACAGGAAAATAATTTTCTTGGGTGGAGAAAGCCAGGGTACCTTTGGCTAGACTTATATAGGCCCTAGGGCCAATAGCCTAGTACCTACCTATGAACCCATGAACCATCTCACTGCCCTTACTACAGTTGTGCTGAGTATTGACATGTGCATAATTTCTGTGATACAGTGTCACCCATTCACATTGTCACTTGCAAGCCACACCACCACCAGGACTGTAACATGTTCTGCCTGTTCCCTATGCCCTTCCTGTTCTGATCATCTCCACCCCAACACAATCTGTCATATCCATGGAAGGGCCATTACAGTGTTAGCACACAACCACACCAGTCTCTACTGTATGACAAATCTGTATAGCAGCCAGGCACCCTGAAGCTATCCCTACAATGTGATATAAATTATGAATACTCTTGGATGCTGTCACTTTCCACTGTATGTTGGCTTCCTTTAATTTTCTCAGTGTTCTGTAGCCTATCTGTCTCAACAGAGAAGTATTTTACTGATTAGCAACCTTGTTTTTTATTTCACAATAAAGGGGGCTCATAGTTCAGTGATTATGGTAATAAGGTTATTTAAGGAGACATTTTCCAAATCATGTCAATAATGCAATGCTTTGTCAGCCCTACCCTGTCCTACAAGGCCAGGTCAATCATATGCATATGTACTGTTAGCAATTAAGATGTGTGTGGCTGTGGAGCCAGACCATGTTACTAAACATTAGCACATACTAATAGCCATAGTCATTACACTACCTAGCACTGCCATGCCAAACATATAGGTCACATGGTGTGTGTGTGTGTGTGTGTGTGTGTGTGTGTGTGTGTGTGTGTGTGTGTGTGTGTGTGTGTGTGTGTGTGTGTGTGTGTGTGTGTGGTGTGTGTGTGTGTGTGTGTGTGTGTGTGTGTGTGTGTGTGTGTGTGTGTGTGTGTGTGTGTGTGTGTGTGTGTGTGTGTGTGTGTGTGTGTGTGTGTGTGTGTTTGTTGACTTGTGGTGCCTGCCTTTGGAACTCTCACCCTCTCCCATGCTAATGACCATGTCCTTTATTCTGCCATAGATGGGCATTGAACTATGACATGGTCTTTGCAGCATGTGGCATTGTACCAGATCTATCATTTTCATTCAAGACTTGACCTGGTGAGTTAACATGGCCTGTGCTGGACATCAGTGTGTTAGTGTTACAACAGGGAAACAAAAATCTTTTTGCAATTGTACACACTGCAGAGGAAGCATCTGCTCTGGAAAAGCTATGAAGGTCTCTCCTGTATCAGGTTTATCCCTAGTACTCACTACCAAGGTCAGTAAGGAATGCAACAGGCATTGCCCACTCTGGCAAACAGTGCTGTTACAAATATAGTGATATGATTAATACGTGCTACCAAGACTTTTTTCACCAATGAGAAAAAGAGGTTAGGAGCAGACAGCCTCCATATTACAGTAAGTTTTCATTTTCTGCTAAGTTATTGTACCATAGGCTTGAAAATATATGTATAGCTGCTTTCTGATTACATGGATAACATTGCAGCAGATTGGCTTGAATGATGAAAGAAACAGATCAGAGTTTCAAGTGTATTACTACCATAAATGTATCTGTGCTTAGGCTGCTCACCGCAGCACCAATATTTTTTTTCATGTTAAGACTTTACCATTGCATAGCTCTTTATTGCCCTTGTAAGACTACTATTTTTTGAATATATCTGTAACTGTGCTAATGACTTCCACTGTTTTGATTATTCTTGAAATTTTCATGTGTATAAGAGCTGTACTGAATCTGTATCACTGCAGGGAACTTTTTTACCTTTTGGACTGTCACAGCATAACATAGTTGTTTGTTTTCTATTAGGATTGTTATTTCCATCACATAGTCCTTCACTGCCCTTGTAAGACTGCCAATTTTAACGCATTTGTAGCTTTCCTGATGTCCTTCACTGTGCCAGTTATTCCTGAATTTGCCATGTTTATGACAAGTGTACAGACTCTGACACTGCAGTGAGTCCCTCACCCCACCTCCTTTGAACTGTTACAGCATTACCTTGCTACTCATTGTCTACTGGGATTGTCACTTTTAGGCATATTATCTGTGCTAATATCCTCATCTGTATCCTATATCCCTGTATTTACCATGGTGTGAATGACATCTTCATATACCCCCATTTGCCATAGGAGTGAGCATTTTATTGGTTTAGTTTAGTTATTTCTTCTTGCTTCATTGTTCCTTGCACAAACACACTAGTTTCCATCCATACACTGTTACTGTCCTATACATCAGTGACAGTGACACTGCCCTTCATAGCCCATGCTGCTACCCATAGTCTTATCAGAGGTATTCCCCAACCATGGCTGTGTTGTGTCTTTATGCTCCAGTCAGGGCTTGTCTTAATAAAGTGTACCACATCATACTGACCATAGTCTTTGTGTCCTGTTCTGCTTCTGTAGTATTCCTCAGGTAATTATGTCACTTTGTTGTTTTGTTTTGTTTTCCTGCACTTATTTTCATTTTTTTGCAGGATCAGCCATAGAGGAGGCAACAGTGAGGCAGCAGCCACAATGCCCTGTGCTATTTTATAGGTCCCCAGTAGTCTCCAGGTCTGCCTGTCTGCAGAGTGATGAAGGTCACCTTGTAGAAGGCACTCTGAAAGGCTTGCTGAAAGTCCCTGGTGCTGCTTCTCCAGTGGATGGCATAGTCTCCTCATTAGGGAGTGGTTCAAAGCATACCACCCTAGTCCATCCAGCACTAGATTTTGCAGCTGGTGAGGGCTGAGGTGGACCACCAACATAATACCAGTATTGGCACCAGGGAGAACATCTTCATGTGATTACTTGAGTTGTATAGCCACCCAGCCCAAACCCGTGGGCCATCAGCAATAGAGACCAGCTGTATTGTCAGCCATGGGGGTGACTGACTTCTAGGTGGGTTCCCCTGGGATGACTGTCTGACTGTCCTCATTTTACCATCTTATGGTTTCCCTTCCTTGTGTGTCACTCACCCTCCTCTTTTTGCTGTGCAATCCTCTCCATCACAAGTTGTCTGCCTTGTAACTATGTGCATCTCTCCATTATGATCCCTCTTTTGTATCAGAGCCTCCTATGTCAATCCTTGTCTATGTTATATGTTTGCATGCCTGCTCTTGTTGTCATCACTCTGACGGCCTCTCTACCTTGGGCCAGGAATCAAGGAGCCTCAATCCTCACCACTGACACTGGTGAGAGACAGTCACTAAAAATAGGAATAGATTTACACAGTATTTTCAACTAAAGCCCTCTGCATCAAACACAGGTTCCCTCAAGAGCACACACGGAACACACTCCAGACCTGGGACTGGACTCTCTGTCTCTCCATAACACAAACAAGACTCAATTTGGATCATTGTGTCCCAGCTCCAAGTAGCTGGGACACCCTCACCTGGAAATTTGATTTTTGTACACACACACAAACACACACACACACACACACACACACACACACACACACACACACACACACACACACACACACACACACACACACACACACACACAACATACACATACTCCTGGGAAAGGCTAGCACAGATCTTTTAGCTGTGCCCCCTTCTGCCCAATAAGGTAACTATGCTGCCACAAGGCAGCTACTCTCAGGCTCTTACAAGGGTATCCAATTGTATGAGTAAAATCAATACTAATATAAATGGTAGAATGTAACCAAAGCAGTCAGGCTTTTCAAACTGGCCAAGACTTCACTAAAATAACACAAGTACTCTCAAGATGTTAAAAGTATTCTGTAAAAAAACAGCCACAATGAAAGGTATAACAATTATTTAATAATAAATAATAAAGTAGAAAACATGAGAATACTAAATATTTAAGTACAATAAACATCAGAGTTTCTATCACAGGAGAAATAAAAATAACACAGTTGGACAGATATAAACAGATGCAGAAAAACAATACTCAACTAATCTCACTGTATTTCCTGACTGTGTAAAGAACTGTTCCCTAGCTCACTTAATTAATACAGCAAGGCAAGATTAGATGCTGAGATGCTCACTTCCACAAGACAAGGCGATGAGCTTATAACAGACTGAACTGAACAACAACTGACTGTGATAGCTGTCATAGTCCTTTTATATCAGGTTCCAAAGAATACAAAACAAAACAAGCTGTGGTGAGAGTTCACCTGACTCTGGAACAATATAGACAAGAGCTTTGCTAAGATCTGTTGCAGTATCTGAAAGCTATAGAACAATCTCAAAAACTTCTACTCTTCCCTTCTGGAATTCTTTGTTTAAATATATACATTTAATCAGTTATAATAACACTGTTGATACATTTCTAACACAAGCATCTGTACAAGTCAGTGTGATAGTCAAATGACACAAAACTGTTTACAAAACTCCAGCTAACTATGCTGCCATATGTTACACATGCACTGCCCTATTCTTCCTGGCATAGATAGCAATACCTCATATCATCACATCCACTATACCTTCCTTCCCCCAACTTCCCCATGCTTCCATCCCTCTACCATTCTCCTCAAAAAGGACACCAGTCCCACAAAGTACCCTCACTTCACCCCATATCACTCTTCCCTTTCCTCTCTCCTTGCTACAGTGTTTCAGCTGGCTATATGACCTCATACAAGAGCACTACAAGCCTTACTCAAATTAGAAAGGGCCCAATATGTTCTGTGTCCAATCCATTGAGCGACTGTCTTTTACAAATTCTTTTATTTTCGCGATATTGAATTACTTAAGTGGATCATTCTATTCCCTACCTATCCTATAATTAAAAAATCTACCTATCTTAACTTGCCTTGTTTCCAAGTCAACTAATAAATTGTTATTCCTTGTTGTGGCTCTATGTCTAGTAATCATTTCAATCAAAGTTTATTTATTTATTTTATTTTACATTTGCTTACCAGGAAAGTCTGACTGGGTTGATGGCCCATTTTCAGTGGAGGCCCAGGGAGAAAAGCTCCATTACAAAATCAACATTACCACATACATTTCAGAGGATGTTGAGAAGTAGATTAAGTAGAACATAAAAGTCAGGTTATAAAACATAATTACAGATAGCAGAAAATAATAGTTCAACAAACAGGTGACTTGACATTTGTGGACATATCCAGAGAGAAAGAGTCATTTATGAAAGTAGGCAATATACAGCTGAGTAACACTAATATGCAATATATATACACTACACATATCTCATCAGAGGTTAATTAGGCAGTAGCATGGTAATTATTTTAAGTACATATAGGAGAAATAAAAATAAGGAGGAAGTTGGATAGAGGTCGATAGATTTAGAGAACAGTGAGAGAAGTGCTAGCATGGTATAGGCAAGAGAACTATGAAAAAGAGTAGTATGATCAGCCTGGCTTGGCGCAGGAGCAAAGCCAGTTGTTGGTTAGGTGTTCCCTAAGCAGTAGTTTGAATTTGGATGTGTTAGTAGTGATTAATCTTCATCGGACCATGTTGCACAACTTCATCTTTGCTATTTATCACAACACAGTCACATTATTATTCTTTCTGAATACTCTCAGGACTGGAAATCCTGATTTGAAGATGTTGATTGCATAAGATGCCAGTTGTCTAACATAATTTTATTCCTTTATCAAAGATGCAATGGTCTTGGAGTTGATTCTAATTAATTGGGTACAAATGAACTCTCCACACTGAGAGTTTTTGTAAAAGTAAGGAATACACACTTACTGTGCTGTGCAATAGATGGCAAAATAGAGTAAATATTTCATTAAAAATATCCTACTAAGTGTTGCATAGAAATAAAGCATAAAAGAATTACACATTACTGCAACAGAAAACAGAGCAGAGATCAGAGTCCACTAAGCATTTCATTGAGACATACCTTCCTTAACTCCTAATTCTTAACTTATAATGCAGATAGTGCATTAGTTAGTTGCACTCATAATATTATACTACATGAAAGGTTAAGTAGCATAGCCTACCTGCCACCTATGCACACAACATAGGGGTAGGTAGGCTGTGCTACTTAATTTATGCACACAACCTAGGTGGCTGGTAGGCAGAACTACTTAACCTATACACACAACCTGGGTGGCAGGTAGGCTGTGCTACTTAACCTGTACACACAAATTAGGAAGCAGGTAGGCAATGCTACTTAACCAATACATACAACCTAGGAGGCAGATAGGCAGTGCTACTTAACCTATGCACACAGCGTAGGTGGCAGGTATCCTGTGCTACTTAACCTATGCACACAATCTAGGTGATGGGTAGGCTGTGCAACTTAACCTACGCATATAGCTTGGGTGGCAGGTAGGATGTGCTACTTAACCTATACACACAGCCTAGGAGGCAGGTAGGCAGCGCTACTTAACCTATATAGACAGCCTAGGAGGCAGGTAGTCTGTACTACTTAACCTATACAGACAGCCTAGGAGGCAAGTCGTCTGTACTACTTAACCTATACAGACAGCCTAGGTGGCAGGTAGACTGTGCTACTTAGCATATGCACACAACTTGGGTGGCAGGTAAGCAGTGCTACTTAACCTGTGCACACAATCTGCATGGCAGGTAGGCAGTACTACTTAACCTGTACACAACCTGGGAGGTAGGTAGACTGTGCTACTTAACCTATGCACATAACCTGGGGGTAATTAGACTGTGTTCCTTAAGCTATGCACACAGCCGAGGTGGAAGGTAGGCTGTGGTCTTTCTGTCACCTGGCCATTTTAGCTCTTAGTTTAGGTGGCAGGCTGCATTTACAGTTGTTTTAACTCATACCTTAGGTGACAGACATAGGCTGCACTTTCATTTAATATCCTGACACAGCCTTTTTTGCTGATTATCCTATGTCTGGAGCTTCTAATTTTTAATTGAGTGGAATGCACTGCATTTACAGCATTGGTAAAATTTAGCTTGCTGTGTTTCTTCTACCCACCCTTCCACTTCCACTTATTAGTGTAGAAAAGGCAATGCTATACTATTTACTGTCATGAACTCTTACAGGCTCTCTCTCTCTCCATTTTACATCCTTTCTCCCCATCCAGGTACCCTGGTATGTTATCTACTACACCTCTGACATTTCCCCCAACACGCTCTATCTCTGCCTTTACAAGTTATAACCCCAACTATCTAGCAGACTCACAATGCCAATTTGTAATCTCTCAACACTGTCATTACCATGCTGTCTTACTATTTTGTCTGTCATTTTAGCCTTCAGTCTGTTCATTACAAATGATCCGTCCCTTTCTCATTCATCTCCGGAATGCTCCAACCCTACTCAGGCTGAATAATGGCAAATATGAATACACAATCTACTGACTAACACCAGCAATAAACTCACTAATGCTACTAGAAAACAATACCTGTTACAAGCCATACTCTTACAGATGTCACCAATCTACATCCCAAAAATGAAAGATCTTCTTTCAAAACTCTACCATTTCCTACATACATTTATATGTTCAGGCGATATCCACTCAAATCCGGGATCCCCTCATCGCAGCCCTCACTTTCAGAACCCAATCACCTATCATATCAGAAATAAAGATCTTAAAATTGCTTGCCTTAATACATGCAGTCCTAATAATAAATAAACCAGTTTTGAAACATGGCTAGTAACAGAAAATACCCATAGTATTGCTATAGCAGAAACATAGTTATAGAATGATTTCTGCCCCTCTACTTTCATACAGAACAACTACTAAATATTTAATGACAACAGACCATGCCCTATATCTGGTGTTGGTGGTACTTCAATTGTAATCAAAAGGAGTACCTGAATTACAATTGTGGATTACACTAATTTTCATTCTACATATGACTAGAGACACACTGGGTAATCTCTTACATCACATTAGGTGGGTATACTCACATGTGGATTGCCACAGTTTACATTCCCACCACCCTCCTCCATCTCCATTTTCCATAATGCTCTACATATAATGCTTCCTAAAGGTTTATACAACAACACAGTTATTTTTGGTGATTTCACTATCAGTGCTATTGGGAAAGACTGTCTGCTCTGAACAAAATGTTTTGGCAGTTTCACCTGGCCCAAGTAATACATGCTCCTACTTGAACCAATATAAGAACTGGCTATGGCTCCACACTCAGCCTAATAATAACCAATATACAAAATAGGTGGCTTCACACTGAAATACTCCCCACTACTCTGAATGACCCCTCACCCATTAAATCTTTTTGATAATTCAGAACAATAACTGAGGTCGGAAAGACTAAGGGTGGTGGAGTCTATATCTTAATTAAAGACAGACACACCACCAGACTGGTTTACCAGTATGATGCACTGGAATTACTCCAGGTGCAACTGACAGTTGGCAAGACACGCATCCAAGTTATAGCCAGCTATAGACCTCAATCCATGTCTCAGGACACCCACTCCTCCTACCTCAACCTACATAACTCCATCAAGGTACCCCATAACATCCTGATCCTTGGTGACTTCAACTACCCCACCATAGACTGGGGTAGTTGAAGTCACCAAGGATCAGGATGTTATGGTATACCTTGATACACTGGGTGAACTATTCCTGCACTAATGCACTCACCCAACGATTCCTTGACTTCATCAACTCTAACGCACTAGACCAGCTGGTTTCATCCCCCACAAGGTGTGATAACATACTGGACTTGGTTCTCACCAACATGGGTGATGCTGCACCACTTACATAGCATGTTCTTCCCTGGTGAGATCGGATCATCAGTTCTGTCTCATTCAAAGTTTCTATCCACCCAACCCCTCCCCAGCCATAACTAGGCTAAAACACTTCTCAAAAGCTGACTACACCCTTCTAAGGGAGGGTATCAGCAGTTCACACCACCGCCCCCCTCAGAGGATGCAGACAACTATGCTGAACAGTATGCCAGTGCAGTATACAAGTGCCTGTACAACTGCATGGACTCAGCCATACCCAACAGAACTAAAACCTTCTCCTCAAGGAAACACAAACCTGTCTGGTGGACATCCTCTATCAACAGGCTTTACAACAAAAGGAAGAAACTGTTGTCCAAGGGTAAAAAGGAACAAATCCTAAATCAGAAAATCTCCCTCCTCCACCTCAACAAGCAAATTTGATCACTAGTGAAAAACTCCAAAGCCAATTATGAGTTGAAACTAGCCCCTAAAATAAAGGTAAACCACAAGTCCTTCTTCAGTTATGTTAGGAACCTCCATGGCAAAGCCCAAGTTTGCTCCAAATTAGTACTTAATGGTACCACTTACACTGATCCTGCCAACTTACCCAACCTGCTAGCTGATAGGTTCAGCAGAAACTTCACCCCATTATCGCCCCCAAAAGCCCAGTCGACATCCTTGATACTTATCACACCTTACATCTCCACAGATCAAGTGTTAAAGGCCCTATCCAAGGCAAAGAACACAGCTTCCATGGGATATGATAATATCCCAGGCTGTATTCTACACCATCTCCAGCAAGAATTAGTTTCGCCATTGAGCACCCTATTCAACCACAGCCTAATTACTGGCTTCATTCCAGTAGAGTGGAGAACCGCCATTGTCATCCCCTTGCAAAAATCTGGTGCCACTACTGTTATGAGAAACTATTGCCCCATTAGCGTGACAAGTCTGATCTGTAAAGCCATGGAGCATATTATTATGGAGCTCATAAACAAGGACATAGCAATCTGCAACCACTCGATCCCACCCAATTTGGATTCGTCAAGGGTAGATTTTGCCTACTGAACTTACTTGACTTCTTTGAGACTGCCACTAAGGCCCTGGATGAGGGAAAGTCAGTACATACAGCTTACCTTGACCTGGCCAAGGCCTTTGATACAATCCTCCACTCAGGCATCATCAAAAAGCTAACACAACTCATTGTTAATCCCTATTTCATCAGATGGGTGGCCAGCTGGCTCACAGATAAGACCCACAAGTCAAAATAGGCACCACCACTTCTGACAGCAGACCTGTCACTAGTGGTGTTCCCCAGGGATCTGTCCTGGGACCCCTACTGTTTGGCATCTACTTTTCAGAGGTCCAGGCAAAGCAAAGAGCCTGTGGCTGACCAAGTCTGTGGATGACTGTAAGTTGGGTGCTGTCATTGACTCCCCAAATGATGGTAACATACTACAAGAGGGTCTCACAGCTACCAATAACTGGTGCCAAAGTCATGTCCTTAAGTTAAACACAAAAAAAATGTATTATCATACCATTCTGCAAAAACACAGCCCCCTACTGATTACCACATCAACGGCAACCCTCTAAGCACACAACCCGTGGGGAGAGACCTGGGTACTCAAGTTGACAACAATCTCACATTTCACCATCATGTGGCGGTAGTGGTCAGAAAAGCCTTTTACTTAGTTCATCTCATAAGTAAAGGGAT